>NC_058409.1:137922800-137930099 GCF_002201575.2 Neomonachus schauinslandi | reverse complement strand
TTCAATATACACCATGGAAAACCTGATGGAACAGAAGGGAGAAATGGGAAATTCCATATTTAAAGTTTTAGATTTCAATACTCCTTTGTCAGGAGTAGACAGAATAAGTATATAAAACACTCTGTGTGGCTGCAGTAGATTTAAACTGCATTATCAGCTAGCTTGACAGGCACAATACACATTTTTTCCCCAAGTGATCATGGAGCATCTACCAATATAGGCCATATGTTGTGTCATAAAACAAGCTACAATAAATCTAAAGAACTGAAACCATACAGGGTATATTCTCTGATAGCAAAGTAACTAGGAAATGATTTAAAAATAGAGATCAGAAAGATCTCAAAGATCTGAAAATTAAGGAACCTACGTCCTAAGACCCGGGTCAAGGAAGAAGTAGAAAATACTCTTAAATCAATGATAATGAAAATACCACATTTTCAAATTTATGGGATGTAGTGTTTGGGGACAATTATATATTCCTACTTGCTTATTTCAAAAAGAGTAAAGGATTAAAATCAACAGTGATTGCTTTCACTCCAAGAATCTAGGAAAACACCTTATTTAGACTGATCAAAGTAAGAACAAAGAAAACACAAATTACCAATAACAAGATGGAAGAGAGGATATCTGTAATGATCTATAGACATTAAAGGAATAATAAAGTATATGAACCACTTTATATCAATAACTCTAACAATTTAGATCAAAGGGCAAAATTCTTAAAAGCCACGAATTACTAAAACTGACATAAGAGGTGACAGAAAATCTGAATAGCCTTACAATAATTAAAGATACATATTTTTATTCAAAATCCTTCCCAAAGAAAACTCCAGGCCCAGATGGCTTCATTCATGGATTCTATCAAACAATTAAAGAAGAAATAATATCAATTTTGCAAAATGTATTAGAGCTCAAAATATGGTTTTTCTCTTTACTTTTTTTTTTTTTAAGATTTATTTATTTGAGAGAGAGAATGAGATAGAGAGAGCATGAGAGGGGGGAGGGTCAGAGGGAGAAGCAGACTCCCCGCCGAGCAGGGAGCCCGATGCGGGACTCGATCCCAGGACTCCAGGATCATGACCTGAGCTGAAGGCAGTCGCTCAACCGACTGAGCCACCCAGGTGCCCTTTACTCTGATTTCTAACAGTAGCACTAGTTTTAGAGATTGGCCCAAAGTCTAAATGGTATAACTCTC
This sequence comes from Neomonachus schauinslandi, assembly GCF_002201575.2. Lineage (NCBI taxonomy): Eukaryota > Metazoa > Chordata > Mammalia > Carnivora > Phocidae > Neomonachus > Neomonachus schauinslandi. Next base: position 137,928,904 of record NC_058409.1, on the reverse strand, counting down.
ATAAAAAATCTTAAAAATTGGGGGGGCAGAGCAAGATGGCGGAGGAGTAGGAGACCTGGATTTCGTCTGGTCTCAGGAATTCAGCTGGATAGGGATCAAACCATTCTGAACACCTACAAACTCAACAGGAGATCGAAGAAAAGAAGAGCAACAACTCTCTCATCAGAAAAGCGACCACTTTCTGGAAGGTAGGACGTGCAGAGAAGTGAATCTGAGGCGATGTTCGGGAGGATGGACGGCGGGGAGGGGCCTCTGGCGGCCGCTTCTGGCAAGTGATAGAGCCGCGGAGCACAAAATCGGAACTTTTAAAAGTCTGCTCCGCTGAGGGACGTCACTCTGGTGGCTAAGCGGGGGGTGGAACCCTCCGGGACAGTGTGGTCTCAGGACCCTCAGGGTCACAGAAAGACCGGGGATGCCTGAGTGTGGCAGAGCTCCCAGGTATCGGAGCAGGGAAGCCGGCTGCAGAGGCGGAGCCCAGGCGCGGGCTCTCAGCTCGGGGTTGCCATAAACCGTGATCCGCGGCCCAGTCGGGCCCCTGCTCCTCCAGCAGGGACCCAACAAGCGGCAGATCCGGGGAGACTCACCTTCCTCCCCCGGGAGGAGCCGCGCGGGAGTGCACCGCAGGGATCTGCTGGGTTTGGAGACTCCACCCGGGGTCGGGTGCCAGAGATAGAAACGCGCGGTCACAGGCCGGGTGAGCACGGAGTGCGGCTGGAGACCGGGGAGACGGGAGTGACTGACGGCTTTTCTCTGGGGGCTCACTGAGGAGCGGGGCCCCGAGTTCTCGGCTCCGCAGGGGCAGAGATTGGGAGGCCGCCATTTTCACTCTCCACCTCCAAAGCTGTACAGAAAGCTCGCAGGGAACAAAAGCCCCGGAGAGCAAACCTGAGCAGATTACTTAGCTGGGAGGGGGCAAGGGCGGGGCAATTCTGCCTCCGGCAAAGACATTTGGAAACCACGGCAACAGGCCCCTCCCCAGAAGATCAGCCAGAACAGCCAGCCAAGACCAAGTTTACCCATCAATGAGAACGGCAGAACTCCAGCTCTAGGGGAATACTGCACATAGAATCCATGGCTTTTTTACCATGATTCTGTAGTCTTTCAAAGTTAATTTTTTTTTAACTGTCTTTTTTTCTTTTTTTTTCTTTTTGAATTTTTCTTTTTCCCTTTTTCAACCAACATCTTATCAATCCCTTTTTTAAAAAAAAAAAAACATTTTTATTTTTCATTTTTAGAGTCATATTCTATCCCTTCATAGTAGTTACCCGTATTTTTGGCTTATATATATAAGTTGTTCTCTCTTTAAAATTTTGAGATAGTTTCTTCTAACAGATCAAAATATACCCTAAATCTCTAGTATATGGTGTTTTCTATTCCCCTGCCTGATCACATCCTCTCCCTTTTTTTTTCTTTTTTTAAATCCTCTTCTTTCTTTTTTCAAACAATTTCTTATCAATTCCTTTTATAAAATTTTTTATAATTTCCATCTTTACAGTCATATTCCATCCCTTCATCATATCAACCCTTATTTTTGTACATATATGTTTTTCTTTCTTTAAAATTTTGGGAGACACTTTCTTCTAAAAGACCAAAATACACCCCAAATCTAGTGTGTGGCACTGATCTATATACCAGCCTGATCATATTTGATCACATTCTGGTTTTTTTGTTGTTGTTGTTTTGTTTTGTTTGTTTTTGTTTTTATCTTTATCTTTTTCTTTTTTTTCTTTTTCTTTTTTCTCTCTTTCCCTTTCGTTTCCCACTGCTTCAGGTTTTTTCTGATTTGTTTAGAGTATATTTTCTGGGGACGTTGTTACTCTGCTAGCATTTTGTTCTCTCATTAATCTATTCTCCTCTGCACAAAATGACAAGACGGAAAAAATCACCTCAACAAAAAGAACAAGAGGTATACCGACTGCCAGGGACCTACTCAATACGGACATTAGTACGATGTCAGATCTAGAGTTCAGAATCATCACTTTAAAGATACTAGCTGGGCTTGAAAAAAATATGGAAGTTATTAGAGAAACCCTTTCTGGAGAAGTAAAAGAACTAAAATCCAACCAGTAGAAATCAAAAAGGCTATTAATGAGGTGCAATCAAAAATGGGGGCGCTAACTGCTAGAATAAATGAGGCAGAAGAGAGAATCAGTAATATAGAAGATGAAATGATGGAAAATAAAGAAGCTGAGAAAAAGAGAGATAAACAACTACTGGATCACGAGGGCAGAATTCGAGAGATAAGCGATACCATAAGACGAAACAACATTAGAATAATTGGGATCCCAGAAGAAGAAGAAAGAGAGAGAGGGGCAGAAGGTATATTGGAACAAATTATAGCAGAGAACTTCCCTAATTTGGGGAAGGAAACAGGCATGAAAATCCAGGAAGCACAGAGAACCCCTCTCAAAATCAATAAAAATAGGTCAACACCCCGACATCTAATAGTAAAACTTACGAGTCTCATAGACAAAGAGAAAATCCTGAAAGCAGCTCAGGAGAAGAGATATGTAACCTACAAGGGTAGAAACATTAGATTGGCAACAGACCTATCCACAGAGACCTGGCAGGCCAGAAAGGACTGGCAGGATATATTCAGAGCACTAAATGAGAAAAATATGCAGCCAAGAATACTATATCCAGCTAGGCTGTCATTGAAAATTGAAGGAGAGATAAAAAGCTTCCAGGACAAACAAAAACCAAAGGAATTTGCAAACACAAAACCAGCCCTACAGGAAATCTTGAAAGGGGTCCTCTAAGCAAAGAGAGAGCCTAAAAGCAACATAGACCAGAAAGGAACACAGACAATATACGGTAACAGTCACCTTACAGGCAACACAATGGCACTAAATTCATATCTTTCAATAGTTACCCTGAATGTAAATGGGCTCAATGCCCCAATCAAAAGACACAGGCTATCAGACTGGATTAAAAAACAAGACCCATCGATATGCTGTCTGCAAGAGACTCATTTTCGACCCAAAGACAGTCCCAGATTGAAAGTGAGGGGGTGGAAAACCATTTACCATGCTAATGGACACCAAAAGAAAGCTGGGGTAGCAATCCTTATATCAGACAAATTAGATTTTAAACCAAAGACTGTAATAAGAGATGAGGAAGGACACTATATCATACTTAAAGGATCTATCCAACAAGAAGATCTAACAATTGTAAATATCTATGCCCCTAACATGGGAGCAGCCAATTATATAAGCCAATTAATAACAAAAGCAAAGAAACACATCGACAACAATACAATAATAGTGGGGGACTTTAACACCCCCCTCACTGAAATGGACAGATCGTCTAAGCAAAAGATCAACAAGGAAATAAAGACTTTAAATGACACACTGGACCAAATGGACTTTACAGACATATTCAGAACATTCCACCCCAAAGCAACGGAATACACATTCTTCTCTAGTGCCCATGGAACATTCTCCAGAATAGATCACATCCTAGGTCATAAATCAGGTCTCAACCGGTACCAAAAGATTGGAATCATTCCCTGCCTATTTTCAGACCACAATGCTTTGAAACTAGAGCTCAATCACAAGACAAAAATCAGAAAGAACTCAAATACATGGAGGCTAAAGAGCATCCTACTGAAGAACGAATGGGTCAACCAGGAAATTAAAGAAGAATTAAAAAAATACATGGAAACCAATGAAAATGAAAACACAACTATTCAAAATCTTTGGGATGCAGCAAAGGCAGTCCTAAGAGGAAAGTATATAGCAATACAAGCCTTTCTCAAGAAGCAAGAAAGGTCTCAAGTACACAACCTAACCCTACACCTAAAGGAGCTGGAGAAAGAACAGCAAATAAAGCCTAAACCCAGCAGGAGAAGAGAAATAATAAAGATCAGAGCAGAAATCAATGAAATAGAAACTAAAAGAACAGTAGAACAGATCAACGAAACTAGGAGCTGGTTCTTTGAAAGAATTAACAAGATTGATAAACCCCTGGCCAGACTTATCAAAAAGAGAAGAGAAATGACCCAAATCAACAAAATCATGAATGAAAGAGGAGAGATCACAACCAACACCAAAGAAATACAAACAATTATAAGAACATATTATGAGCAACTCTATGCCAGCAAATTAAATAACCTGGAAGAAATGGATGCATTCCTAGAGATGTACCAACTACCAAAACTGAACCAGGATGAAATAGAAAACCTGAACAGACCTATAACCACTAAGGAAATTGAAGCAGTCATCAAAAATCTCCCAAAAAACAAAAGCCCAGGGCCAGATGGCTTCCCAGGGGAATTCTACCAAACATTTCAAGAAGAATTAATACCTATTCTTCTGAAACTGTTCCAAAAAATAGAAATGGAAGGAAAACTTCCAAACTCATTTTATGAGGCCAGCATTACCTTGATCCCAAAACCAGACAAAGACCCCATCAAAAAGGAGAATTACAGACCAATATCCCTGATGAACATGGATGCAAAAATTCTCACCAAAATACTAGCCAATAGGATCCAACAGTACATTAAAAGGATTATTCACCATGACCAAGTGGGATTTATCCCTGGGCTGCAAGGTTGGTTCAACATCCGCAAATCAATCAATGTGATACAATACATTAACAAAAGAAAGAACAAGAATCGTATGATCCTCTCAATAGATGCAGAAAAAGCATTTGACAAAGTACAGCATCCTTTCTTGATCAAAACTCTTCAGAGTTTAGGGATAGAGGGTACATACCTCAATATCATAAAAGCCATCTATGAAAAACCTACAGCGAATATCATTCTCAATGGGGAAAAACTGAGAGCTTTCCCCCTAAGGTCAGGAACGCGGCAGGGATGTCCACTATCCCCACTGCTATTCAACATAGTATTGGAAGTCCTAGCCACAGCAATCAGACAACAAAAAGAAATCAAAGGCATCCAAATTGGCAAAGAAGAAGTCAAACTCTCACTCTTTGCAGATGATATGATACTTTATGTGGAAAACCCAAAAGACTCCACCCCAAAACTGCTAGAACTCATACAGGAATTCAGTAAAGTGGCAGGATATAAAATCAATGCACAGAAGTCAGTGGCATTCCTATACACCAACAACAAGACAGAAGAAAGAGAAATTAAGGAGTCGATCCCATTTACAATTGCACCCAAAACCCTAAGATACCTAGGAATAAATCTAACCAAAGAGACAAAGGATCTGTACTCAGAAAATTATAAAATACTCATGAAAGAAATTGAGGAAGACACAAAGAAATGGAAAAACGTTCCATGCTCATGGATTGGAAGAACAAATATTGTGAAGATGTCAATGCTACCTAGAGCAATCTACACATTCAATGCAATCCCCATCAAAATAACATCCACTTTTTTCAAAGAAATGGAACAAATAATCCTAAAATTTGTATGGAACCAGAAAAGACCCCGCATAGCCAGAGGAATGTTGAAAAAGAAAAGCAAAGCCGGCGGCATCACAATTCCGGACTTCCAGCTCTATTACAAAGCTGTCATCATCAAGACAGCATGGTACTGGCACAAAAACAGACACATAGATCAATGGAACAGAATAGAGAGCCCAGAAATGGACCCTCAACTCTATGGTCAACTCATCTTTGACAAAGCAGGAAAGAATGTCCAATGGAACAAAGACAGTCTCTTCAACAAATGGTGTTGGGAAAATTGGAGAGCCACATGCAGAAGAATGAAACTGGACCATTTCCTTACACCACACACAAAAATAGACTCCAAATGGTTGAAAGACCTCAATGTGAGACAGGAGTCCATCAAAATCCTAAAGGAGAACACAGGCAGCAACCTCTTTGACCTCAGCCGAAGCAACTTCTTCCTAGAAACATCGCCAAAGGCAAGGGAGGCAAGGGCAAAAATGAACTATTGAGACTTCATCAAGATAAAAAGCTTTTGCAAAGCAAAGGAAACAGTCAACAAAACCAAAAGACAACCGACAGAATGGGAGAAGATATTTGCAAATGACATATCAGATAAAGGGCTAGTATCCAAAATCTATAAAGAACTCATCAAACTCAACACCCAAAGAACAAAGAATCCAATCAAGAAATGGGCAGAAGACATGAACAGACATTTTTCCAAAGAAGACATCCAAATGGCCAAC
>NC_058409.1:137852232-137922790 GCF_002201575.2 Neomonachus schauinslandi | reverse complement strand
GGGGGGTGGGAAGGATGGAGTGGCTGGGTGATAGACATTGGGGAGGATATGTGCCATGGTGAGTGCTGTGAATTGTGTGAGACTGATGAATCAGACCTGTATCTCTGAAACAAATAATACATTATATGTTAAAAAAAAAAAAAAGAAGAAGATAGTAGGAAGGGAAAAATGAAGGGGGGAAATTGGAGGGGGAGATGAACCATGAGAGACTATGGACTCTGAGAAACAAACTGAGAGATCTAGAGGGGAGGGGGGTGGGGGGATGGGTTGGCCTGGTGGTGGGTATTAAAGAGGGCACGTATTGAATGGAGCACTGGGTGTTATACGCAAACAATGAATCATGGAACACTACATCAAAAACTAGTGATGTAATGTATGGTGATTAAGATAACATAATAAAATTAAATTTTAAAAAAAAGGGAGCAACCAAAGTGTGAATAAACAAAATGTGCTGTTAAAAAAAAAAGAAAGAAAGACAAACTTGGATTTGGGTCCCAGCGGAAGAGCTGTGCAAAATTGGCCAAGGTGCTTAACCTCCCTGAAGGTCAGTTTTTTCTTCTGTAAAATTAGAATATAAACATGCATCCTGGGTCACGTGGGTGGCTCAGTCGGTTGAGCGGCTGGCTCTTGGTTTTGGCTCAGGTCATAATCTTGAGGTCTTGGGATGGAGCCCCGCATTGGGCTCTGTGCTCAGCATGGAATCTGCTTGAGACTCTCTCTCTCCCTCTCCTTTTGCCCCCCCCCATTCTCTCTCTTGCACACACACTCTCTCTCTCTAAAATAAACAAATAAATCTTAAAAAAAAATGCATTCTAATTCATGCAATTGTTAAATGACCAAATGTAATATTTCTACCATTTTATTTGACAGGGAGATATCTGCTACCGGGAGTCTTTGATTGCAAAATCTTTGACTGAATACCTTCACTTAGGAAACTATGTCCTGACGTATACTTCAAACAATCTATTGAACTAAGCATTTCACTTGAGTACTGTAAACCACAAGAGGCCTGATGTCTTTCTTCACTAATCTGAAAGGATTATATACATTTAAAATTTCCTTTCATTTAGAAAATGTCTCCTGGAAAGATATGTATTAGAATAATTTGAGAATATGATATTCCTGAAGGGTTTAAAATCTGATTGAGTGATTTCAAGAACCACTGTTGATTACTGGAGATGAGTATCTATAAAATTATTTCCTTGTATAATATTATTTCTCAAAGTTACTTGAGTCAGTATCTCCAAATGTGTGATAATACAAATCACAGCAAGGGCGAAATGCACGTTTAAATACTAGACTGATAATCATTTAGAGTCACTGAGTGGGGCAAGAAACACAGATACTGTCTCGTAAACTAAATCTCTCATTTGACAGATAATGAACCCAAGATGAAGAGATTTTGTCAAGAAGATGTTTTGTTGTAGAATTGGGACTAGAACTTAAATCCCTTAACTCAAAATGTAGGGCTACTTTAACCATGGAGCCATTTCCCCAAATTTTCAAGCTAAAAATAAGCAAATATTTAAGATTTCAGGGGGCAGGGAGAGAGTATGTTCAAAATATAAGGGGGCAAAGTATTTAGATTTTTATCAAAATTTTACCATAGATTTCCATTTTATAGTTTGATATATGAGAGGTGTCCATTTAGTATAATACCTGAGTTCTTGGTTCCAAGCATAGATTTTCTATTAGTCTATTAGAGCCTAGTTAAAACAGATTTAATTTAGATGCTTACTCATATTTGCAGTACTGAACTTAAGTTGGGATTTAATTATAGAAAGCATTATACTAAATTAATCTCATTGGAGTTCATTTCATTATTCTTATGCAGCAAATTTCAAAAAATTAATTTAAAGGAAAAAAAACCAATAGAACAATCTCATATAAACTCTTTCCCAGTGGATCGATCCACTTTAAAATCCACTAAATGGCCTGATGAGGCAAACATTTTCCCTTATTCAAGCCAGGCAGTTAGGTGCACATTTTCAAAGTAATGATTACCAAGATGTTAGCATCATTAAATATTGTCAATTCTGCAAAATTACATGTAGGGTGTTCTGGACATCTTTAATCTGGACAAAATGTAAAGCAGGGGAAATCACCTAGAAAATTTAGCAGAGATAATCGTGTCTTTGCCACTGGAGTGGGGGAGGAGGCTATGGCCTTACACTGCAGCTGTTCCCAAATTCTTATGTGGCAGTTGCAAAGAGGAATGCTCTCCTCATAAATATTTAACTCCAAGGTTATGGCCCTTTCTTTGAGAAGGAGACTTCATCCCAGTTGTTCACTCTTAAGAGAGGACTGCAGTAGGTGGATGAAATTTGAATATCAAAATAGAAATTGCTTTTTCTGATAAAGAAAATAGTTTCCAAACATCATGATGGTAAGAGGGCATGGTTATGCTTAAGTCTCAGCTCTATCACTAACTAAAGTTGGAGAATCTCCCTACCCTCCCAGGGACTCGATCTCCTCCTGTATAAAATGATGATCGCTATGACCCATACTATGCCAACTTTGAATCCTCCCAAATGTTCAATTTCATGGGTCAAAGCAGGCTGCTGGTTCTTCACCAAAGGCTAACATGACACCAGAAGTCAATATTTTATTTTGTTAAATTCAATGCAACAACCCTGTCTCTGTGAATGAACAAATGAATGAATGAATGAAGTATGAATAATAACATTTATGTAGGAGACCAGGGAATGAGAAGGCTGGATATGCATTCGTTGTTAGAATGGCTAATAACCGGGGCGCCTGGGTGGCTCAGTCATTAAGCGTCTGCCTTTGGCTCAGGTCACGATCCCAGGGTCCTGGGATCGAGCCCCGCATCGGGCTCCCTGCTCCGCGGGCAGCCTGCTTCTCCCTCTCCCTCTCCCCCTGCTTCTGTTCCCTCTCTCGCTGTGTCTCTCCCTGTCAAATAAATAAAAAAAAAAAAATCTTAAAAGAATGGCTAATAACCTAGATTACCACATGGTGCGTCAGATTCAATAGAGTAAATGAAAATCATACCATTTGAGGTAAATTACTTTTGTGGGATACATTATTTTGCTTCTCTTTCTATTTTATTTACACAGAAAGAGCTAGCTACACTTTCACATAAAACCCACTCAGAAAACAAAATTGATGAATTCTGAGCAGTGTGACAGGAGGGATTTAACTTTCTGCAGTAGAATACATCTGGTGAGTTTCCATCCTTTTTTTTTTTTTTTTTAAAGATTTTATTTATTTGTCAGAGAGAGAGAGAGAAAGAGCACAAGCAGGGGGAGTGGCAGGCGGAGGGAGAGGGAGAAGCAGGCTCCCTGCTGAGCAGGGAGCCCGATGTGGGGCTCGATCCCAGGACCCTGGGATCATGACCTGAGCCGAAGGCAGCTGCTTAACCAACTGAGCCACCCAGGCGTCCCTTTTTGTTTGTTTGTTTGAGAGAAAGAGAGAGCATGTGTGCATGAGCACATGCGTGAGAGTGGGGGAGGGGCGGGAGGGAGAGAGAGAGAATCTCAAGCAGATTCCTGGCTGAGTGCAGAGTCCCACACAGGGCTCTATCCCAGCACCCTGAGATCATGACCTGAGCCGAAATCAAGAGTCAGACGCTTATCCAGCTGAGCCACCCAAGTGCCTCTCCATCCATTTTTAGAGATGAATCATCCATTGCAGTCACTATGGTGTTAAGTCTGGAAAGAACATGGGACCAGGAGATGGGAAGGTTGGATTTATCCCACCTCCCGAAGGAAGGGGTCACATCTTTCTTGTTTTACTTTACATTCCTAGAACTTAGCTCAGTGCCTGGCATATAGTGAACACTCAAAAATGAGGCAACTTCTATGGTTGGCTCTGCTGCCCCCTGGATAAGTGTCTCCTGGTCCAGTGCACTTTCAGAAGCAAAAGCTGAGGCAGAGCTATGTGCTGGGGCTTCCTTAGGAGGTACAGCCCCAAGGCCTTCAGAATGAGAGAGAAAAACAGAAAGCAAACTGAAGGTAGTACATATGTTCCTGAGCCAACAACAGCTGCTAAGAAAGACATAGCTGGTTCCCAGCACAGGATGCCATCCAGATGGGCCATGTAGAGGCCCTGATCCTCAGGACTATCTATCAGGGGCAAAGAGTTTGTTTTCCTCATCTCTCAATTTGCCCCCTGGGTCACTGACTCCCACACACACCTGGTGATGTCACCTGGCCCTGCTAGGCAGCTTCCAGAGCAGCCCGCTGCATTGCCTGTGGCATGGTGCTCACCTGAGCCCAGAGGTGCTGGGAGGAGGTACAACTAATGGCTACGCTGGGTTGAGCTGCGGTACAGGAGCAACTCTTCCTTTGGAGGCATCATGAAGGCCATGCCAAAGACCAGCACCCCCAGAGCACCCACCCCTCTGGGCTTAGAAGGTCAGTTGGTCTCTCCACTGAACAAAGTTGCAGGGGGGCAGGAAAAGCTAACTGAATCTGGGGAGGTGATAAACTGGGTCAAGGACAATGTGGCATTTTAGAAAAGTATTTGACCCAAGGCTCAGCTTCAACTCTAAAATGGTGATCATATATTTGCCCTCACATGTCATAAGGATGTCATGAGGATAAAACGATGGAGAAGAAACTTCCATCTTCTCGTCCCCCCTCCTCCCTCCCTTGAATCTACACACAAACCTATGTAGGAAAAATACACCCACCCACCATCTCCCTGTCTATCACCAGGAGCTGCTAAAAAAAGGTCACTTTGCTAACCTCAAGTAGGCCCTCATTATTGACACTTAGCCTTGGTGCTTCTCCCCATTAAGCTTACTCTCCCTTTGCACCTTTCCTCACCTTCCCTTCCACTCTCTGCTCTCAGAACCCGTCCCCGGCCAGGACACAAGCAGGTTTTGTAAGCAATGAAGGTCATACAGTATTGGGAGGTCCTTTTAAGAAAAAAATTACAAACATAAAATTTAGTATGAAAGTGAATATTCATTTCAAATGAGCAAAGAAAATACACCAAATACTACAGATTGGAGGATGCAGGTCCTTCCTCTTTTGAGATCTCTTCTACTTTGAGTTCTCTTTTGAGATACCAGAAATGCCAACTGATTGCAACTTGGCTTATCTTCCTAACCTGGAATACCCAACAGCAGTGTTTCTCAGAAACCTCAAAGAACCTGTGAACATCTGGGGAACTTGGTCAAATGTAGATCCTGATTCAGTGGGGTCTGGAGGGACTCTGAGAGTCTACATATTTGACAATCCCCAAGGACATGGCCAAATGATACTAATATGGTCCAGCCACAAACTTGACATTTCAAGTAGCAAGGCTCCTAACTCCCAGCATTTGCTAGGGCAGGTACAAGTGAAGGTTCTGGAAACTTAAACCTCATTAACTTCATTGCCTTAGGTGTGACACCCTCCCCCCAATGCCAAACAAAGGGGCAGTTCAAAATGTCATTATAGGTGTTGAGAAAGTGAATCACTACAGGAACTGGGTGAAAGAAAGATCATTTCCCAATTCTTGCTTTCAACACAACTGACAATAAAACTAATCCCTTTATCAAGCAATAGGTTATTTATAATGATGTTTGATATACACAATCTGATTTTTACCATATAAAACTCAGAAGGCATTTAAAGAATTTAGTGGTATTGCTAGAACAAAGTCCTTCCATTCTTGTCTTATTTCCGTGAAAAGGTTTCTCAGGGATTATATTAATGAAAGTAAAAAATGGGAAAAGTATTGATGCAGAACTCTGTCTCATTCTCACAAAAAATACTGAGCCACGGATACTTCAACTACTTGGAAAAAAACCCCCACCATCTATCTCATTAACAGATACATTTCCAGTAACTTTTATATGTTTAACATTTATTGGGTTTTATAAGCATTATGTTGTTTTGACCAATTGTATGCAAATGTTAATTGTAAAAAGAAATCAGTCCAGAAGAAAAATATTTAAGACTTCAAAGTTTATGGTCTCAAGACTTTTTAAAATTTAATTTCAATGTCTATATTTTATTGCAAAGACTGCTCAAAAAAAAAAAAAGGTTGCCAAACATAAAGATATATTATGATAAAATTCTGCTGAAGAAATCAAATGAAAATAAGATTATATGGGGGAAAGAGCAGCATAAAATTTCCAATTGTTCCTGAATATTTTAAGTGAATTGCTGAATATCAAATTGTGATTGCATGCTGATTCCACTAAATATATTTTAAAGGATCATACAATGGTTTTTATCTTAATATTTCAAAAATCACAATATGCCTGTGACATTGGTTTATAATAAGAAATCTATATTTGGTATTCATCACCATTTCTGGTACACAGCTCCTAAAACTCTTGGGATTTCCTAAGTGAGAGAGTGATAGAGGTGCCTTTTATGTTAATGAGGTAGCTTTTGGACCCCACCTAAGGATGGATACTGATTGCTGGGAGAATCATATGAACAGAGGGCTGGAAATTTCAATCCCACCCACCCACCCCTTACCTCCAGGGAGGGGAGAGAAATTAGAGATTGAATTCAATCACCAATGGCCAATGACTTCATCAATCATGCCCATATAATGAGGCCTCCATAAGAACCCAGAGGGACAGGGTTTTAGGGAGAAGGACAGAGATTTAGGGAGAATGTCATGCTCCGAGAGGGCACAGAAGCTCCAAGCCCTTTTCCACATACCTTCTTGCCCTGTGCATCTCGTCCATCTGGCTATTCCTGAGTTATATCCTTATAGAATAAACTAGTGATCTAGTAAGTAAAATGTTTCTCTGATTCCTGTGAGCTGCTCTAGCATACTAATTGAACCAAAGGAGGGGGTTGTGGGAACCTCTGATTTCTAGCCAGTTGGTCAGAAGCACAGGTGATACCTGGGCTTGTGATTGGCATCTGAAGTGGAGGTGGGGACAAGAATGGGTTCTTGTAGGACTGAGACCCTAACCTGTGGAATTCGATGCTATATCCAGGTAAATGGTGTCAGAATTGAGTTGAATTGTAGGACACCCTGCTGGTGTCTGGGAATTGCTTGTTAGAGTGGGGAAACTCTTATCGTCTCCACATGTGGAAATAGGGTACAGGACCCAAAAGGATGCAGACAGATAGATAGATAGATAGATAGATAGATAGATACAGAAATTACTTAAAATTTATGATGTGAAAGGTTGTCAACATACAACTGTGACAGAGGTACACATTTCCTGAAACTCAGAGTTTCTGTAAGCACGCGAGATGTGGGGATCACAGCTCTTGGCAAGCTGCCTCCACCTCACGTCTCCTTCGGTTTACTCTATCCCCCACGCAGTCTGGCTCTGCCTTATCCTCAGCAAAGCCACCATTGCCCAAGTCACCAGTGCTCAGCACTTTATGAATCCAAAGGACATCAGCCATACTGGATTAAGGGCCCACCCAGTTATCTCTTATCCTGACCTCTCTGCTGAGCCCCAGACCCAACACCCACCTGTCTACTTACAATGACCTCTACTTATCTCACAGACATCGATAACCTGGTGCTTCCCAAGTTAACTTCCCCATCCCCACTCATCTGCTCCCCTCTAGTTCTCTGTGTCTCAGTAAATGTCACCCAAATACCCCCAGTTGCTCATGCCAGTAATCTGATCATTATCCTGGATATCTTCCTCCTTAAAATATATCTCAAATCCGGGGCACCTGGGTGGCTCAGTCGTTAAGCTCTGCCTTCAGCTCAGGTCATGATCCAGGGTCCTGGGATCGAGTCCACATCAGGCTCCCAGCTCACCAGGAAGCTTGCTTCTCCCTCTTCCCACTCGCCCTGCTTGTGTTCCTTCTCTCACTGTGTCTCTCTCTGTCAAATAAATAAATAAAATATTTTTAAAGATTTTATTTATTTATTTGACATATATATACACACACATATATATCTCAATATATACACATATATATATACATATATATGTATATATATCTCAATATATACCTCAAATCCACAGACCATTCTTGGTTTCCCTTGCCAATTCCTTAATCCAAGCCACCATCATCACTCTGCTGAAAACATTGCACTTTGGGTAAAATCCAAAGTCTACTCAAAGCCTTCAAGATCCCACACGTCATAATTAATTATTTAGACAAATGCACCTGTATGAGACTTCACTGTTAACTGTATTTGATTAAAGTGCAGACAATATGAAGTTAAAATTTACTTGTAGATTTCAGTCCAGTAAAACAATAACTCCAATTATTATGCTTATAGGGTCCCATAAGACACTAACCAATTTTGTACCTATTAGAAAATTTATTTCTGCACTCTGACTTTCTGATTATATAAATCTGTTACCATGAATTATTTTTTCAGTCCTGTGATCCTGCCAGTTCCTTCATTAATTAACAAGAATAAAATTTTTGACATGTGCTTTTTTTCTGTATTTGAACGAGAATAATATTTTTAACTGTCCAAAACTCAGACTTTGTTTGGAGATGGTCAAACATGTCCAAGCAGACTCTGTGCCAGAACAAATTAAACCGTGTTGTCCAAGAAGTGTTTCTCATGGGCTTATCTTTTCTAGGTCCCCAGAGGGATTCTCCAGCACACTGTAACTTTTACTTTTGCTCTGTTTCTTCTAGTTTTCTCTTTAACTTGATGCCGAGTCCTTCCTTTTGCTTTTGGATCCTGGCCAGATTTGGTTCTGGTTCTGTTTTGTGTGGGGAGCTACAAACTCTTTGTCCGAGTGGTTATGAGTTTCTACGAAGCTGATAGGTTAGCAGCAACAACAGCATCAGGAGAATGATGGATAGGAATCTGGTTTCATGGTTTGACCATTTGGTGAGCTGTGTTGGTGTTGATTGAGTTGGTGAAGATAACAGGGCATTCAGTTTGTTAGTCCTCTCTTTTTTCTTGCCTATATTTGATCTCAGATGAAGGATAGTTCTTTTAGAACTAGAAAGGTGAGGCGCCATATGTCTGTGTTCAGTCTGACGTTTGAGACCTAGAACTACATGCTCCTTGGATACCTGTGTGTCTATGCCTGCAAAAGCCCTCTACCTCTCCTAAATATTCTCCTACCACCAGGGGGGGTTACTATTAGACTATAACACCTCTTAAATTAAAGAACTGTCGGATGGGTTTATAGAAATAAATATATACTTATATAAATCATTTGCCAAAATTTCCAGAAAATAAAGAAACTGAGTTTCTAATACTTTTATTATGCTAGCCTTTTAAGTAAAACAAAACAAAAGAAAAGGAACCACGGGCTCAGGAGCTTCTTTTAAGGAATTAAGGTTCCCATATTTAAAGTGAATCTTTGGACAAGTCAGACATATTGAATAATTTTGATTAAAAAAAAAATAACACCAATTATATATTTTTTCCTTGATGGTATCAGTGTGGCATGCTATCACTGAGGCACATAACACAAACAAATGGGATTTTTTTTTTTGAAGATCCTAGTTAATCTGACTTCTTAAATGATTTATATCAGTTTACTGATCAGATAACTGACATCTATATAACGTCTAGGAATGTAAAAAAATATAAAATTATGTGTTCAACTAAACCGAAACATGATTCTAACATTTTTATAACAGTAATTATGTTTTGTAGTATGTCAGCTTGAAAATAATCTCTAAGGTGCTGAGATAATTTTACACCCTAGACTACAAGTAAACTAAGTTAATTAATGGAGAATCTTTGGATAGCAAGATAATTTCTATGTGAAATAAAATACGGAAACATAGGTAACTAAGCATTATATATACACACACACATGCCAAAGACACACATCCCGTAACATATATATCAACACATCCCAAAAGTATAGCCATTCTATAGCTTAGAAAAACCAGGACTAAAAGTATACTGAGTCAGGATATCCAGGAGTCTCTTTAGTGCAGATGCAGGAACCTCCCTGAAAGTAGATGGCTAATCCAAGGTCCTCAGAATAAGAATTAATTATATAGGACTGAATGAATCAATGAGTCAATAGCGTTAGTATTGATTTTAATGTTCCATATTCTCACAGATAAAGTTTGTTCTCTTCCTTCTAAGAGAAAGGTGGGGTGGGGGGGATTATTCTGCTGAGACTCTCCCTCCCCCCAACCCATTCCCTTCCTATCTCCAAAACACTTTCCTTTGTTTTCTCACTGTCCATTCATAATGCCAATGGCCAGTAGATATTGACAAAGACACAGACTCAAGAGAACCCAAGTTTGGGGTACTCAGTTGTTGAGGTTCTATCTAGACCCTTGCTATCTGGATTGGCTTAATTCCAAAGCCAACTGACCTCATAATGTGTTGGTTATTGTCTAAATGACCTTCTCTTGCAAAAGACAAAATATATTTTGGAAAAAAAATTTTTTTTAAATTTTTCCATAACTTTGACACAGAAACAAAATTTATTTCAAATGAGATAATTTACAGAAAATCCTTCTTTTGATAAATATTCAAATTTATCGGTAAGATAATCATCATAATAAGACATTTTAACAGCAAAGCGAAAATACTTTTTCTGTTTCCTATATGAGTATTTCCTAGTCTCACGCTTAACTCTTCTTGCATTCTTACCAGCCCCTCCCCATCCCCTAATACACACATCCAAGCATTTGACCTGCCTTTTGGAATCGATTACCAAGATAGTAGCGCACCTGTTTTCTCCTTGTTCTCTACACCTACTGCTGCTAACCCAGTTAAGGCCAGCGTTACAGCTAAACTATACCATAACATTGCCCTAACCCATCTGCCTGACTCCAGTGTCATCACTCCTTCCACCTAGCTTCCTTCACCCCCTTTCCAACAATCTACAGCCTTAATTATATACATAAAACCCATCTATAATCGCGTAACTACTCTGCTTACAGAATGAAACTCAAATCTATCTTGGAACCTCAAGACCTCCTACCATCTGGTCCAATCTTCATCTTCCCTTGTTTATAGGTTTTATAGATTCCTCTCACTTTCCAAACATTCTGCTTCTGTTCACAGAGTTCCCTTTGCTTAGAAAGCCCCTCTTTCCTCCTACCCACACCCCATCTGTGTTTTCCCATGTTTAAATGATTCCTTGTCCACAGCTTTCTCTAAGAGTGTTTTGTCTGTTAAGAAAAATTGTCTAAAATTTTACCTAGATATATTCCTAGAAACATTGAACTTAACCTTCTACTCTGTGCATGATCATTTACTGCCCTTGCTTTCTCCTTGGTGTCCATGGATTCCTTTGAGCCAATAATGTCTCTACATTGATAAGCTTTAATTCTCATAGGAGAATTTTAATACGTTTTCCTGTTTCCCATTTTCTCAACTGATTTTTCTTGGGATTCAGGATTTAGAATAACATCCCCAAGAAACGTCACTTAGGAATTCCCACACGAAAACACTACTTTCAATGTCATGTATAATAGGCTCCTATAAAGATTATTTAATCATCTCAGGGAAAGTCTGCATTTGAATTTGTTATTTACTCTTAATTAAGACCTTAGACTGGGTGCAATTGCATGTTTTCTTGTAGATTTTATTCTGGAAGAAAACAATCCTCAAGGTTATGATTTTCCTGCCCTGCAGGACATTAACTAACTTTGCATCTAACCTACCCGTCACATTTCAACATTCTTTTCTCAAAGTGCGAATAAATATCTAGTTCCTCAAAATGATCTTTGGACCAGCTTTTTCATTTTAATAATTCCCTCACTAATGAGTTAATAAAACTCTGATTCATGTCATTCTATATTTGCATGAGAATCATGTTTTTAACTTTTTAAAAATTATACTTTAATACTATCGTTTGGAAGTACATTATATGACTCCTCTTGACTTGCATAAAATCTCCTTCACTTATAGTTTTCTCTGCCATCCATCTTATTAAACTATCAGCTCCTGGAGGTCAGGGTCTTGGAAAAATTCATCTTTAAATTCTCTAGAGACTTTATATGGTGGCTTGCAAATGGTAGATGCCCAATAAATATCTGTTAAATGTAGGGGAAGTATGAATGAAATACTGACTCTTTTTTTATATGAAATATCTCAAGGAATCATTTTAATTGGCAAAATTGTTCTTTCGTATCTATTCAAACACATAGATTCCTTCCTCACATTTTATTAGAAACAACACTTCAGATGTAAATTAGCATGTTAGCTTTGACATACTTAATTTTAAAAAGTTGTCTAAGCAGCTACAATTATCACTAAGGGAAAAGGTCCAGTATGTTTAAGACCGTACTTTTAATATTTGTTCTTACAAATAATTGGGTCACTCAAAATAAATGACCAAAATAATTAAGTATTCATTGAAAGCAGATAGGAAAATTTCCAATATAACTTTAGTATTACAAAACAAATATCTCTGATTAATATATAAAAATAATTAAGGCAATAATTTTATGTCCTAGTTTTCTTTTAATTTCCATAAAGTTCTTGAGGCATGAGACCATCTGCATCAACATAACTCAGCCATTAGGACTGAAAACTGAGACCACCTATGTGAATATGACCTGATTGTCCCAGGTAATTCATGCCCTGGAAGATAAGACTGGAAACCAATAATTAACTTCACCATTTGCTTCAGGAAATGCTTACAAGCTAATTTATCAAGGCAAACAGTTTGCTCATCTGGGCAAACAGCTCTCCTGTCAGAACAAAGATTTGTTCACCTATTCAAAGAGCTTGCTCATCAGAACTTTGCTTTGCCATGTTCACCAGACTGACCCAGTCCCTGCTTTGAAAGACCCATCTTAAACACTTGGCCCAGACCTCAAAATCCTTTTAAAAGGAATCCTTCCCTAACTTCCTCCCTTTAAGATAAGGTGATGATCTCCTTTGCTGTGGGAAGTTTAGCGAACTCAGCTCTGCTTAATCAACTGGTCTTTGGGCAAAAGTCAATTAACATGCTATAATCAATGATCACAAAAGAATTATCTAGTACTTAAAAAGCGTGTATTGTATCAAGCTTTATGACAGTTTTCAAGTTATTCTGTTGTTAGGTTTCAAATTATTCTGTTGTAACTCATTGACTGATCCTGAATATTGCATGTGAAAGGATAGGGTTAGGCCCCTAAAGGATACTTGGAATTATTACAGAAATGTAATCAGAACAGTACTAGGCAAGTGGTAGATCTTCCTTATGCCCCTGTATGACCATGTGATGCCTCCCACAAAGAAAATGGAAACATCATTGATTTTGAAATGGTTGGACACTCTATCTTACCCATGTAATTCTTACTGCTCAGAATTGGCTCCAGACAAAATTTTAGAATAGTTTATCCTTGAAATTTCAATTTTCTCTTCTTTATGGTTTTTCTTCCCTCTACTCTTTCAGGAACACAAAGCCTTTCTGCATGCCCTATGCTTCTGTTTCTCATAAGCCTGGACCTTGTCAGTCACTTACACCTTGGTATGACTGGGTTTCCAATAGCGCTTTATCTTCCCTACCTCCCCTCATCTCCTGCCTTAAAATCCGGCCATTGGCTGTGCTGCTCCTCCATTATACTTTCTCCTAAGATATTTTCATTTGAAATCTTTTTTTTTCCCTATTGATATAATGAAAGGACTTATCCCCAGTAAAAGGAATTTCAGAAAAAAAAATAAGAAGATTTTGGCAGGATCAGAGAATTCCCTTCATTCATTTCATTTAATGTGTCCTTTTAGTGTGTATGAAAGCCTGGTCATACTGACACTAAGGTAATTGAGATTATTATAATGAAATGGGAAAAAATATCCAGTAGGAAGAATAAGCTAAGATACTATAAGGAGCAACCAGATAAATCCAGAAAGTATGATAACAGGCCCAATCGCATCAACAATTCGTACCATTTTTTAAAAAAAGACTCTTCTATTCTAGATTGAGAGTAAGCAAATCTTTTTTGAAAAGAGCCAGATAGATATATTTTAGACTTTGTGGGCTACATGGCCTCTGTCACAACTACTCAACTCTTCCTTTATAGAATGAAAGCAGCCATGGGCAAGGCCTAAATAAATGAAGGCCTGTGTTCCCATAAAACTTTATTTACAAAAACCAGTAGCCTGATGGATTTGGCCAGCAGCCCTTGTTCTAGATTACAGACTTAATTTAACAACAGGATTCAACAGATAGTCCTGACTGAGATTCTTCTTGGGACAAACCAGCTGCAAAGACATTTGGTTATAATGGGGACAATTTAATATGATTTGGATACTAGTTGGGATAGTTTCATTTACATGGAAAAATAGAAAATGTTAACTGACAAAAACAAATCACTCACTACACATTACATATACTATTTCATTTGTTCAAAATGTACATGTATAAAAATTTACAGATATGTTCAATAAAGTGCTACTAGTGTTGGGAATATAGTATTTTAATATTTTTTTTTATTGAAGCATAGTTAATGTACACAATGGTACATTAGTTTTGGGTGTAACACATAGTGACTCAGTAATTCTGTATGTTATGCTGTGCTCTCAAGTGTAGCTACCATCTGTCACCATACAACGCTATCACAATACAATTGAGTGTATTCCCTATGCTGTAACTTTCATCCCTGTGATTTACTCATTCTGTAACTGGAGGCCACTCCCTCCACTCATTTTTGCCCATCCCCCAACTCCACTTCCCATTGGTAACCCCCAGTTTGTTCTTTGTATTTATGAGTCTGTTTCAGCTTTTGTTTGTTTGTTCATTTGACTTTTAGATTCCACATATGAGTGAATCATATGGCATTTGTCTTTCTCTGACTTATTTCACTTGGCATTATCCCCTCTAGGTCCACCCATGTTGTTGCAAATGGCAAGATCTCATTCTTTTTGTGGCTGAGTAATATTCTAGTGTGTATTTATATCACATCTTCCTTTTTTTTAAGTTCCAGTATAATTAACATACAGTGTTATATTAGATTCAGATGTACGATAGAGTGATTCAACCATTCTATACATTACTCACCATGGCTCACCATGATAAATGTACTCTTGATCCCCATCATTTATTTCCCCCATCCCCTCACCCCCTTCCCCTCTGATAACCATCAGTTTCTCTTTATATTAAAAGTTTGGGTTTTTTCTCGTTTCTTTGTTCATTTGTTTTGTTTCTTAAATTCCACCTACGAGTGAAATCATATGGTATTTGTCTTTCTCTGACTTATTTCACTTGACATTATAACCTCTAGATCCATCCATGTTGTTGCAAATGGCACGATTTCATTCTTTCTTATGGCTGAGTAAGTTTCCAGTGTGTGGAATGTTCCAGTGTTACACACACACACACACACACCACATCTTCTTTATCCATTTATCTATTGATGGATATTTGGGCTGCTTCCATATCTTGGCTATTGTAAATAATGCTGTAATAAGCATAGGGGGGGCATAGATCATTTCAAATTAGTGTATTTCTTTTCTCTGGACAAATAGTAGTGGAATTACTGGATCGTATGGTATTCTTTTATTCATTTGTTTTATTTAAATTTTAGTTAGGTAACATACAGCGCAACATTGGTTTCTGGAGTAGAATTCAGTGAGTCATCACTTACATACAAACCCAGTGCTCATCACAAGTGCCCTCTTTAATACCCATCACCCATCTAGCTCATCCCCCACCCACCTCTCTCCATCAACCCTTAGTTTATTCTCTATCATTAAGAGTCTCTTCTGGTTTGTTTCCCTCTCTCCTTTTTTTCTTTACCCCCTTACCATATGTTCACCTGTTTTGTTTCTTAAATTCCACAACTCAGTGAGGTGACATGGTATTTATCTCTCTCTGACTGACTTACTTCACTTAGCATAATACCCTCTGGCTCCATCCATGTTGTTGCAAATGGCAAGATTTAGTTTTTTTGTTGGCTGAGTAATATTTCATTGTATATATATATATTATCTTCTTTATTCATCAGTCAATGGACACTTGGGCTCTCTCCATAGTTTGGCTATTGTTGATAATGCTATTATAAACTTTGGGGTTCATGTACCCCTTTGAATCTGTATTTTTGTTTCCTTTAGGTAAATACCTAGTAGTGAAATTGCTGGATTCTAGGGCAGCTCTATTTTCAGCTTTTTTTTTTTTTTTTGAGGAACCTCCATACTGTTCTCCAGAGTGTCTGTACCAGTTTGCAGTCCCACCGACAATGCAAGAGGGCTCCCCTTTCTCTGCAGCCTCGTCAACACCTGTTGGTTTGTGTATTGTTAATTTTAGCCATTCTGACAGGTGTGAGGTGGTATCTCATTGTGGTTTTGATTTGTATTTCCCTGATGCTGAGTGATACTGAGCGTCTTTTCATGTTATCTGTTGGCCATCTGGATGTCTTCTTTAGAAAAGTGTCTATTCATGTTTTCTGCCCATTTCTTAACTGGATTATTTGTTTTTTGGGTGTTGAGTTTGATAAGTTCTTTATAGATTTTGGATACTCTTTATCAAATATGTCATTTGCAAATATCTTCTCCCATTCTAAAGTTGTCTTTTAGTTTTGTTGATTATTTCCTCTGCCGTGCAGAAGCTTTTTACTTTGATGTTGTCCCAATAGTTTATTTCTGCTTTTTTTCCTTCCCTTGCCTCCGGCGACGTGTCTAGTAAGAAGTTGCTGCAGCCGAGGTCAAAGAGGTTTCTGCCTCTGATCTCCTCTAGGATTTTGATGGATTCCTGTCTCACATTTAGGTCTTTCATCCATTTTGAATTGATTTTGGTGTATGGCTCAAGAAAGTGGTCCAGTTTCATTCTTCTGCATGTTGCTGTCCAGTTTTCCCAACACCATTTGTTGAAGACACTGTCTTTTTTCCATTGGATATTCTTTCCTGCTTTGTTGGAGATTAGTTGACCATATAGTTGTGGGTCCATTTCTGGGTTCTCTATTTGGTTCAATTGATCTATGTGTCTGTGTTTGTGCCAGGGCCATACTGTCTTGATGACTACAGTTTTGTAATAGAGCTTGAAATCTGGAATTGTGATGCCTCCAGTTTTGTTTTTTTTTTTAGAATTGCTTTGGCTATCCGGGGTCTTTTGTGGTTCCATACAGATTTTAGGATTGTTTGTTCTAGCTCTGTGAAAAATGCTGGTGGTATTTTGATAGGGATTACTTTAAATGTGTAGATTGCTTTAGGTAGTATAGACATTTTAACAATGTTTTTTCTTCCAATCCATGAGCCGAGAGCCTTTCTCCTGTGGTCAGGAACAAGACAAGGATGTCAACTCTCACCATTACTATTTAACATAGTACTGGAAGTCTTAGCTTCAGAAATCAGACAACAAAAAGAAATAAAAGACACCAAAATTGGCAAGGAAGAAGTCACTTTCATTATTTGCAGATGACATGATACTCTAGAAAACCCAAAAGACTCCACCAAAAAATTACTAGAATACATGAATTCAGCAAAGTTGAAGGATATAAAATCAATGTGCAGAAACCTGTCGCAGTTCTACAACCAATAACAAAGTAGCAGAAAAAGAAATCAAGGAATGGATCCCATTTACAACTGCACCAAAAACAGTAAGATACCTAGGAATAAACTTAACCAAAGAAGTAAAAGATCTGTATTTTGAAAACTATAGAACACTTATGGAAGAAATTGGTATTCTTAAGTTTTTGAGGAACCTCCATATTGTTTTCCACAATGGCTGCACCAATTTACATTACGATCAACAGTGCATAAAGGTTCCTTTTTCTCCACATCCTTGCAAACACTTGTTATTTCTTGTCTTTTTTATATTAGTTATCCTGACAGGTGTGAGGTGATATCTAAGTGTGGTTTTGATTTGTATTTCCCTGATGATGAGTGATGTTGAGCATCTTTTCATGTGTCTGTTGGCCATCTGTCCATCTTCTTTGGAAAAGTGTCTATTCAGGTCCTCTGACCATTTTTAATGGGATTATTTTTTTTTTCTGGTGTAATTTCTTTATATGTTTTGTATATTAACCCCTTATCAGGAAATATCATTTACAAATGCCTTCTCCCATTCAGTATGTTGTCTTGTGTTTTCATTTTTTTAACCTTATTAAAAATTTTTTTTTACCATTTATATTCACTAATTTTGTAGTAGTAAAAGTTCATTTTTAAATTTAAAAAATGCAGAAGAAAATTATTTACTCAAAATCTTGAAAAATTAGTATGTTCCTTGAGTGATTAAAAAGAAGAAAGCCTTAAGATTGCATCTTTTAATTTCTGTATAATTTTTATGATAGGAATATAAATAAGCTAGTTGTATTTTAAAATATATCTTGTAGAATGAACTGAAGCAAAGATGATTACACAAACAAATAAATCTCTAATTGTTTTAGACTTTTTTTTTCTATTTTTTTATGGTTTTTGGAACTGTCCTCAAGAGAATAAGAAATAGACTTCACACAAATTTGTGATTTATAAATCACATTTATTATTGCCCACAGAAAATTTCATACTTAATGTGTGCAATGAATTATGTGCAGCAATAAATGTGTGTCATTAAAATATATATATAGCTATTAACTCTGGATTTCACATTTTATTAAAGGAATTCTGTAATGCATTTCTAACTGGCTGTCATTTAACATATCTGAGACTAAATTTACACAAGGTGAGTATTTCTGAGTAAAGTGTATTATCTGACTCAATTTTTAATCTTTTTCACTTTGTTTTTATTTTCTTCCTGTAATAAATTCGAGGCTATCATTGCAAGACTTGCATAGGTGTATTTGCTTGGCACCAGTTATTCTGTATAAACACATAGGAGAGCGTTCAAAGGAGTCTCTGTGGCAGGTGATGACAGCTTACTACAGGAGCTACGCATACTTTTCCTGCACTGTAGAATGGTGACTTCCACACCAACATAATGAGCTGTCTCAGATAATACATTCGACCTCTGTAGACTTCACATTTCTCTTTGAAAATGAAGGAGCTTGGATGATTTCTTTTCTAAAGGCCCATTTAGCACTGGTATGTCATGGCCTATTAATTGGGTAGCTCATTCGCCTTCTTTCATCTTCCATTTTTCCATTACAGATGAAAGAATGGACACTGAAGTAAGCACATCTTGGCTGGCTCCTTCTCTCCCAGTCCTCGTGCCCACGTGTTATCGTCTATGTGTCCAGAGCCACTCCCCCACTGTCCTTCTGCCTGAGCTGCCTGGGTCTGCTTCATCCTTGCCAGCTCTGCAGGGCCCACCGGTTCCTCCGTTTGCACCCTTCCATGCCCATCAAGTGAAAACTGATTATGAGTTTCCCTTCCTGCATCCTCTTCTGAAAAGTCCCTGTACTTGGTGAAGTCACACTAAGGTCAAATATCATTGTAAGGGCAACAGGTTGGGGTGATGAATCCTGATTGTCAAACTCCGAAGCTCATGCTGTTAGGCTCTACACGATGAGATCACCATCCTGATGAGTTCTCAGATTCTTCTCCCACTTTTCTCTTTTCCAGCCTCTACTGAGTCTTCACCATCCTGATGAGTTCTCAGATTCTTCTCCCACTTTTCTCTCTCCAGCCTCTAATCTGCTTTCTGTTGTGTTCCTTTGAAAACTCAGCCCAGAAGCAATCCATATCTAGCTATTTGACACTTGGAGTGGATCATTTTTAGTTCCACTTTCCTCCATAAATCAATCATTTTCAGTACTTTTACTAATACTCATAAAGTTGAATTAATAGTAACAGTGGCCACAAAAAGAAACAGAGACAGTAAAAATTTTCTTATGAAGCTTTGCATATAAAATCATGCCAAAAAATTTAAAAGATTAAAAGATAAAATAAATATTGCAGTACAAAATAAGAAAAAAGGTCCCTGTATTGGGTTGAATTGTGGTTCCCCCAAAAATATGTCCATGTCCTAACCCCTGGTACCAGGGTCTTTGAAGATGTAATTAAGTAGAGGATCTCAAGATTAACTGGGTGATCTGTATATCCAATGATAAGAGCCCTTATAAGAGGAGGAGAAGGGTACCTGGGTGGCTCAGTTGGTTAAGCATCTGCCTTCGGCTCAGGTCATGATCTCAAGGGTCCTAGGATTGAGCCCCGCATCAGGCTCTCTGCTCAGTGGGGAGTCTGCTTCTCTCTCTCCTCCTCGCCCCCTCTCCCCGGCTCATGTGCACATGAGCACGCTCTCTCTCTCAAATAAATAAATAAAACATTTAAAAAGAATAAAAAGAGGCTCTCTCCCCGGGTGACGAGCAGCAGGATAACATGGAGTCCGGCAAGATGGCACCTCCCAAGAACGCTCCAAGAGATGCCTTGGTGATGGCACAAATCCTGAAGGATATGGGAATTACGGAGTATGAACCAAGGGTTATAAATCAAATGTTGGAATTTGCTTTCCGATGTGTGACTACAATTATGGATGATGCAAAAATTTATTCAAGCCATGCTAAGAAACCTAATGTTGGTGCAGATGATGTGAGACTGGCAATCCAGTGTCGCGCTGATCAATCTTTTACTTCTCCTCCTCCAAGAAATTTTTTACTGGATATTGCAAGGCAGAAAAATCAAACCCCTTTACCACTGATTAAGCCATATGCAGGACCCAGACTGCCACCTGAAAGATACTGCTTAACAGCTCCAAACTATAGGCTGAAGTCCTTAATTTAAAAGGGACCTAACCAAGGAAGAGTAGTACCACAGTTAAGTGTTGGTGCTGTTGGTAGCGACCTTCCACTCCTACTGCAGCAACCCCACAAATGTCTGTCCCAAATAAAGTTGTACTTCCAGTGTTGGTGACAAGCCAAAGATTTACGGTGCAGATTCCACCTTCTCAGTCCCCACCTGTCAAATCAGTTCCTGCAACAACTGCAGTTCAAAATGTTCTGATTAATCCTTCAATAATTGGACCAAAAACTATTCTTATTACCACCAACATGGTTTCATCATAGAACATGGCCAATGAATCGAACCCATTGAAGAGAAAACACGAAGATGATGATAATGATACTATGTAAGGAATACAATCAAGATGTATTTCAAACGTGTAGTTGGTTTGGAGCCCATTATACTGAACTAGAATATTCTCTATCTTCTCAAGTTTTATCTTAGAAAACTTAAATGTAGTTGCAGTATTTTTCACATTAGCTTAAATTGTTAATTTCTTTTTTTCTTAAAACAGGTATCTTAGGTAAGCATACCAATGTTTCTTCATTAGGCTTCAAGTAAAAAAGTATTTGTTTCTGAATATTTTGATTAATGTTGAATTCTACCATGACAATTTTATATTTGGAAGCAGTTTTCTGCCATGTATCACTGACAGCAGCACTTAAGTTTCAGTTTCTACAGCCTGATCAGTGGACTAATCTTTAATAGCATAATTTCTAATCTACATTTAAATACTACTTTCTTTTATGAGGTAAAATAGTCACAATTTTTGTTTTCACCAACTTTTTTGACCAAATCTCTAACTTTAGGAAGTATTTTTTGGAAAGGATGGATTTAAAGGGATTCTAAATTCATTTGGAGTGTATTTGTTTCTTGGTGTTCCCTAACCTCCCATGTCCTCAACCCCATTTCTAGATCCCATTCATTTTCTGTACTACCTCTTCCCCATAGGCTTAAGTTTCTCCCAATACTCTTAGAAGGCCAAAACTCGAGTTTAAAAACATGTAATTCCTGATAATACAGTGTCATTTTCCTGCTTTTAAAACCTGCTTTACATGCCTGAAAGTTTGCTTTGCTGTTTTTCTCTCCATACCAGAGCACTTGAGTTTTATCCATTGCCTTTCATGCTGAGCTTTACTCTGCTTTTAACATGTAGTTTGAGGTCAGTTACGGTTTATCTTGTATTCCAAGTCCATAGCGCCACAATATTTCACATTTCTGCATTTAACAAAGATGCTGTAGCTTAAGATCTGCCTTGATAAGTATATTTACACTGGACCTAGGCAAAAACCACTGAAGAGCAAGTGTTTTTTTCCTTTCTACCACATACATATATGCTATGATCACTACTGCCTGAACCCTGCTGGATATCATATATGAGATGGGATCAGACTTGAAAATTCTGTAATGGTTTTCCTTCCTCTAGAAGGCCAACAACAAAAACAAGTCGGTATAATGTGACCTGCACGTATGTGTACTGTGCATAGGTTTCCCAGTAATGTTGCTAAACACTTTCCCCTGTTTTCCATTTATACACGTTTAAACGTCTTGGTGGGAAAGATTGCAAAGCTTTCAAAAATATAAATAGCCTTGTTGTTTTTAAGTAAGTTTGACATATTCAATATAGGAATTTTGCAGAATTTTCTAAAATAAATTTTCATATCATAATTTAGAACTTAGAGCCAAGGATCCTCAAAACTTACTACACAAGAAACTTTCATGTTAGGATGGTGCTTGATACACTGAAGAGAAAGAGTCCAGTGACAGAGAAGACATGTCTCATCACAGTTTGAGGTTTTTAAATATTAGGAAAAAGGTACTATCAAACTTATAAAAACAGATCTGATCATCATAGGAGAAAAATGTTCATTAGATAGCATAGGATATCATTACTTGAATGTTCTCAGGGAAGCAGCATGTCAAAAAGCCTAGGTTCTAGTCCTGGCTCCATCATTTACCAATTATGTGACCTTACTTCACCTCTGAGCCTAGTTCTCAGTAATAGGAAAATAACACCAACCCTGCCTACCTCACAGGGATGTTGTGAGGGTTTAATTGGCATATGTGAAAATTCCCTCAAAATTGTAAAATGGTTTATAACTCTAAGAAATTGTTAATGTATTTGTTCCAAGATTATCAATAAAAAATTGAACTAAAAAAAAAAGAAGAAGAAAAACACAGACACAGGGGAGAAACCTTCTGAGAAGGCAGAGGCAGAGATGGGAGAGTGCCCACAGCCACAAGAGTCCGGGAGAGACGCATCAAACAGATTCTGCCTCAGAGCCTCCAAAAAGAACCAAGCCTGCCAACACCTTCATTTCAGTTTTCTGGCCCCCAGAACTATGAGAAAATAAATTGCTGTTGTTTAAGCCCCCCAGTTTATGGTAGGAAAGTAATATGTAATGGATTAGTATATTTTATTACAGAAAATATATATATATTTAAAAAGACCAGAAGATTGATGCATAAATATTAATTTATTACAGTAATGGATAATAGTGTAATAGTTTCTATTTTCAAGTCTTTGCAAATTTGCCAATGATTTCATCAACATGGATCTTCATATATTCATGTTCAATACACGACATAATGAGATTTGCCCACCCAGTCTCAATCACAGTGGATTGAATCACACTTTTTATTTATTTTATTTTAGACTAGTTTCTTTCACATTAAGCCACAGATCTACAGGTAGTTAGAAAAAGTCTTAAACACAAGAATAAGTTCGGTCAAGAATCATAAAAATCCTATTCAGAATAAATTCTAGAAACCACAATACCATCCATGTCTTTGCTTTCCTTTCTAGCAGCTTTTCAATTTTTCTGTCAAAAAAACTTACACACAAATAAAAACTCCAAGTGGCCCCATTAGGGAGGCAGAGTGCTCTCACTGTTTACTTTGAATCTGCTCTTTAAACACAGGAATATCTAGTACTGAGGTGTGGAAGACATAAACACAGAGCTCAAGCAATTCCAAAGCTCTACTATGAAAGGAGTGTGAGTAGCAGAGTCTGCCTCTGATGCAGGCTGTGTAACTGTGAATTCTCCAACTTAACTTCTGTGTAGAAAACATTTTTCATTAAAAGATACAGAATTTAAGTGTGCTAATTGGAAGCTTAATATGTATTATTAAAATTCAACAATAATTGCAGCAAATGCTTAGATCTTACACCAACCCCACATTGGGGGGAAGGACTAATTGATGGTCACTGACATGGTTTGAAATTGGTGAGCCATGGTGATAACAACGAGCAGTCCAACTGTTAGTTGAACTGTATTATTATTTACAAATTCTCTGTAAAGAATGCACTCCCTGATTGCCTGTACCCACGAGGGACCTCTCCTTCTGTACTTCACTGTCATGAAGGACAAGAGAAAGAAGAGGGAACTTGTGTTCATTTCCTAGGGCTGCCATAACAAAGGATCACCAATTGGGTGGCTTATAACAATAAAAATGTACTCTCTCTCAGTTCTAAGAGTCTGGGTCGATCCCCCTGTTCTATAACAAGCTTCTACCATCCTCGTCATTCCTTGACTTGCAACTGCATGACTCCAGTCTCTGCCTCTGTCCTCACATGTCCCACTGGGTATCTGTGCCTGGCCCAAATTTCCCTCTACTCAAAGGGACACCAGTCATACTGGACTGAAGACCCACCCTATGCCTTCATCCTAACTCAATTACATCTACAAAGATCCTATTTCCAACAGGGTTGCATCCATAGGTACCAGGGCTTAGGACTTCAACATATTTCTTTAGGGGACACAATTCAACCCATCACAGAAGATTACAATTTCTCAGTGCTTATTTACTGTACAACATCTTGAATTTTTTTAGGGAAAGACCACTTGGGGTGGCTCCTCATTGACCCTACAGATGGCTCATTCGAGATGGTAACAGTTGGTAACAATAATTCCTTTAGTGGCAACCTACTCAAGGGGGTTTTATATATATATGTAAAAACCTTGAATTATTGATTTCTTCAAGCCATCTGCAAAAGTCAGAGAATTTTGTCTCATTTATTAACATATTTGCTTTTCTCTGGAGGGTTTTCTTTTTTTTTTTCTTATCTTAATAGAAATATTTCTAAAATGCTTCAACCACTCTGCCTTATAGTAGTCTTCTGTTTTTTTGCCACATATATTTACCCTCTTCCCTCTAAATTTTAATTTTAGATAATTTCTAGTCTTTTTAAATTACCAATAATGTCTTTTTTCTTTTTTTTTTTTTACTTAATAAGACTTCCCCATATATCTTTAACTTCTCCATGAAGCCTTAGGTGATTAAATACTTTTCTTCCTATCCACCTTTTCAAAAGGTTGGGAAGCCATTTAGCCTAAATTATGAGATCCTGCAAAACTTTACCCTTCCTCCATATATAAAACATTTTGTTCTTTTATACTTTGCTTCCCAGAATTTCTTAAAAAATCTGAACATCCATATCTCTTTTCCCTCTTTTCTTAACATAGAAAGATTCTCTATACTGTGGTGAGTTCAGTATTGTATAGATAATTAGGTCCATCAATTTTTCTTAGTATTTCATCATTTTAGTCCCCACTTCCACAGCACTAAGAACTAGAGGGTCCACTAAGCCAGGGAGGAGGCAATCCCTTCCCAGTATGGCTATGGGCCAAAAGACCTTTGACTTCATCATGTAATAAAAGTAATATTAATGTCATTTTATGTATGTGTAATTTATACCCTGACTACTGCTTAAAATATTTTGGGGGAGTTTATAGAGAAATTATATACTTAATAATCGTATTAATATTGAGACAAAAAAAAAAGAAGAACTTTTTTAAGGTAGAGAAGTTTATCATGTGAAGCCCTACCTGAATGAATAACTTTGGACATTCACTTAATTTTAGAGAAGATGAAATGTTTCTCATGCTTGTATTATGTTTCAATGTCACCCCCAAATTGAGATGAACATATAAAGCTAATTGACTGAAGACATTTCTGGCAGGAACAATTGGATATAGCCCAGGGGTGAAGGTTTTTCATGACCTAACATGGTACAGGGTCTGAGAAGAGGAAAACAGGAGTCTGGGTATCCACTGCGTAGACTCCTGGTGAACTGAGGGCCCTCAAGAGTAAAGACCAGGGTCAGGCAGGAAACCAGATTCACCCTAGATGATTCAAATATGGAGGTTTTAAAGGAGGGACTCTTAACAGAGTTAGGGGAAAGATTAAGGGAACAAACAACAGACAGTGGGGCCCAAAAGAGCAGCAACGGTTGGAAGTTTTTCAATCCTAAAACTGGAAGGGCAAGGATAGGAACTGGTGTTGAAGAAGCTCAGTGAGAGCTGGAGCTTTGGAAGAGAGACCAGGGCTGTGGGCATCGAAGGAATGGGCTCCCGAGAGAGGCAGACTAATGAGGAATCGAGTCAGAAATACTCTGACCTCTCTCTCCTCCCACGCTCTGAATCTCTTCTAGCCCTTCTCTGTGGCTAGACTCAACTGGAAGGGCGAAGGCGCTCTAGCATTCCAGGATTCCATCCACAGTACCAGCCAGCCAGGGCCAAGAGCAGGACAAACAAGACTAGAGAGTAAATTTGAGGGGCCTGGGGAATGGAGTCCAGCCAGCACAGTAGCACACTGAATGAGTTCGTTGGCAGAGACTAATTAGGCCCTAACTGGCTTCATTTTATTGGCTGTGTCAAGGCACCATTTGTATAATTTGTGTACAGGGATCATTTGGAACCCTTCACATCTGCAACTGAAGCCAAATAAAGTGGCATAATTTTGAGCCCCTCAAGTTTAATTTCAAACTGTGAAATTCACACAGTATTTGAGGTTATTAAAAAAACAGAAAATACACATGAGGACTTGACCCACATGGGAATCACTTTCAAAGTCACCGAGCCAGGCCAGAGGTGTGCATGTTCTCAACTCAATCACTGTCGTCAGTAATGGTTTCATCTGATCTAAATGTACCTTCTGATTATGCATTCCATAACTGAAAACCACATGAACACTCCCAGGCAATATTCAAAGTGTGCTGTCTCCTTTTACCTCACCAGACTCTCACAAAAGTGGTGGGGGGGCCAGTATAACAAGAAAGCAGAGAACTATAAACCTCTGATACAAGGCAGACCCTTCCAATGTGTGACTTCATGCACTGTGCCCAAATCCCTGAGAGGACGTAAACTGCTCAAGGTTGCACAGTCAGTAATAGACAAAACCAAAATTAGAATGGGAGTCAGCCTACTCTCAAGTTCTTTCCATTACACCACCCCTCCTAAACATGAGTACATAGACAGAGATGCCATCTATCATATCAAAACTGACAAAGGAAGAGGTAGAGCCCAGAGCAGAAGCCTTGCCCAGTGCAGTCTGTCATATACAGCACCCACACAAAACAACCACCACGAAAGGCTGGATGCGGCAAGAGCGAAGCCAGCCTGGAAGAAAAGCCAGGAGGGGCCACTTCCTCCATCATTACTGACCGCATTGGCTTTGGGTACCACATACACTGTGGCCACTGGGGTTATCTGTGACCTCAGACATGGTGTGCCTTCTCCCAGGGTCTCTCTTTTGGAGAAAGCCATCTAGTTCACTCTGCTATGGTCCCAATGCAGTTCAAACAGGATGTAGGGAAATTTATGCTGCTGCGGTAAACTGTGAAGAAAATTGTGGTAACGACAACGCTGTGATGTGTTACATGAAAAAAAGAAACAAACAAAAAATAACGGGATTTTCCATGACAATGAAAAGTTAACATGAGGATATGCAAAACTAGGATGAAAAACAGTTAATATGAAGACCTAAAAGCCAATAAAAACCAGAGAAGAGTGTGCACCCTAGTGTAAATATCATGCCCTTTAATACAACTACCAACTTCAAAATTGATTGTTATGGAAAGGCCAGTGTGGCGAACGACCATATTTTGTGCTTTAGAGACGTCTCATCTGGCAGTGAGAGGAGACCTTTGTCACTGTGCATATGAGATCTGATTAGGCTGACCCCGCAAACAAATGGTACATAGGAGGGTGCTTTCTAATGACACTGTTATTTCAAATAGATGGTCTCCATTTTTAGGAATTGCTTATTTTAAATTCTGGATGATTGGTGAAGAAACTTGGGTTGGTATTTTAAACAAAGAAGAAGTATTATCAAACACATTAAGAAGGACCTAGTTCCGGGCGCCTGGGTGGCTCAGTTGGTTAAGCGACTGCCTTCGGCTCAGGTCATGATCCTGGAGTCCCGGGATCGAGTCCCGCATCGGGCTCCCTGCTCGGCAGGGAGTCTGCTTCTCCCTCTCCCACTCCCCGCTTGTGTTCCCTCTCTCGCTGTGTCTTTCTCTGTCAAATAAATAAATAAAAATCTTTAAAAAAAAAAAAAAAAAGGACCTAGTTCCACTTTTCTTCTCAAGGGTAATCAATATTTTTAAACCATTTCTTTTTAATAGTCACTGGTGCCTCATGGGAAATGGAAGTATAGCCGAATGTTACAAATGTATCAATTTCACATATACGGCAGTTTCGTAAGTGGAATTTACCTAGAAATTGCTTTAAATGCACCAAAGAAAAGCTTTATTCACAGAGTAAAATTCAAAGAATTAAAAGCCTGGAGATCTGAATCTTTTTTTTTTTTAATCAAAATAGAACCTGGAAGGTGAAACCTAAACAGTGAGAGTGTTAATTATAAAGTTGTAAAGGAGCCTTGGAGGTTGAGGGGGCAACTTTTGACCCCTCTGTGAGCTAAGGAGGTACACTGCAGCAGCTGGAGGGGAGAAGTGAGGCTGGATGTTTGTAAATGCAATCAAAGGAAAGCACTACATATGCACAAAACACTAATTTTCATCAGTGGGTCCCCATGTGCTATGTGCGTATGTGCAGACAATTATTATCGTCACTATATATAACTGCAGTCAGTGTGAGCTAGGAAAGAACAGCTGTCTCCCATGAAACAATGTGCCTCTGAGGAGTCTCTAAGCAAGTCTCAAAGCAAGGCAAAGCAATCAAGACTGATTAAAAGGATAGCATTTAACAGCAGTCAAGGCAAAGCTAAAGGGGGGAAGGAGGGAGAGACCATCACACCTAAAATCAGACTTGCATCATCCATAGGTATTACTAAAGCCTATAATCATACTGATAGCTGTTTACAGTCATGATTACTTATTCTAATGAGGAAATTAAAAAGTTCTTTGTTATACCACGTATCTGGTTATGCAGGTATAAATCATGTCATGTTCCTAATACACAGAGTATGAGGTTCATCCTCATGCATTTGTATGAAGTACAAACACGTCAGGCGTTAAGAACTCAAATTATTGATACCCTCTCTAAAGTCATTGCCCTGGGAAGTTATAGACTTACTCCATGATGCTTCCCAAACCTCCTTGAACTCCTCTTTGGGGAGAGCTTATCAATCTTTCAGGAGTTTCTCTCTCTCTCTTATATGCACACAAGTATTTATACAGATACACAAATATACACACATACATGTGCACATGATAGCCAACTCATTACAAAGCAGTCATTCTATAATTTCTTTTGTGATTATTTTTTTATCAAATGTGTATTTTTCAAGTTTCTCATCATTACCTAATAGCATTTCACCCCTTTTAGTGTAATAATAAAACCCCTGATTTTCAGCTAGTATATAATACATCCCAAACAAACTTATCCATCTCCCACGCAGCTAGCTAGGGATGCTCACATAACCAGATTCTGGCCAATGGTGTATTGGTAGAGATAATGTGTGCCACTTTTGGGTTAGTACCTTAAAGGCAAGGGGTTTGCTCTCCCTTCTCCCATCCTCCTTCCGTGTTGGAGGGGGAGCCATCTTGGAATGGCCAGTGGGTATTCTAGGGATGGCAGATCAATAAGACAGAAGGAGCCTGGGGCCCCTAGAGACTTTGCAGAGTTGTGATACCAGCCCTGACTTCTCAATGAAAGAAAAATAAACTATCTTGTCTACGACATTGCTATTTTGGATCTGAGCCACTTAAACAGAAATCCCAACTAATAGAGTTATTAAAAAAAAAAATTGAATCTATCCTCCCAGTAAAACAACTGTATGTGTCAAAATGTTTCTGGGCAGGAGGGATGTTTAGACATTAAGCAGAGTCTAAGGCCCTCTCTTCCTTCTTCTCATCAATAATATTCAAGGTCCTTCTTTTCTCCTGGGCTTCTCAGACATTGATTGACATCCTCTGGAAGTGGATACTGAGGAAAACAGTATCACAGATGGTAAGAGGAGTTTGGTGGCCTTTTTATTTTTTAATTTTGGAGATTCTATTTATTTGTTTACTTATTTGGGGACATCATGAAAACTAGGTACAAGTCCTAGGTATGTTTTATTCATGGTGATGGTTGTGGTGGTGGTGTTTATACTTGTTAGTGTGGACACTGGAGAAAAGACTTTAAGAATACCTGTAAGAACAAGCTCTTTAAAGCCCTTTTAAAAGAGTGTTCCAGTGGGAGGGACTAAAAAGCACAAATGCCTGGGCCAAAAATGATCTTGGTGTATGCAGAGGTCAGCCAGAAGGCTATTGAAGACAGATGGGAATAAGCAAAGGAGAAAGATGGCAGGGGATGAGATCACTGCAGTGGGCAGGGGCCAGATCATGTAGGGGTTGTAAGCCGTATCAAGTTGTTTGGATTTTGTTCTATGTGTGACAGAAAGCTGTGGTTTCAGTTGGAAGTATACTGACTTACATATGAACGGTTCACTCTGTGGGAGTTATGAATCTGGAGCAGGGAGACCATGGTGCCTCGGACTAGGGTGCTGGAGGGAGAAGTGGTAAGAATTGGGATTAGATTCATATATATTTTTAAAGTAGACCAATCAGGACTTGCTGATGGATTAGAAATGGCATATGAAGGAAAATAAAGAATCAGGACGGAGGGAAGAAAGATGGCGGAGGAGTAGGGGACCCTATTTCAACTGGTCCCCGGAATTGAGCTGGATAACTACCAGACCACTCTGAGCACCCACGAAACCAGCCTGAGATGTAAGAAGATCTGGATCTCTACAAACAGAATATCGCAGGAGGTTGGTTTCGAGGTACGAAGCGGGGAGCCCTGATTCCGTGGGCAGACATCGGAGGATAAACGGCAGCGGGAGGGATCCCCCTGGCCGTGGGGATCCTACACCGCTGGTGAGTGACAGCCTCTTGTGCTGCAGACGGGGAGCAGACTCACAGACTGGTAGCGGCGGGAAAGGACTTTAGGGCAGCCCCTGGGTCGGAAACCCGGAGCGGCGGAGTTGCGTGTGCGCGAACTGGGAGAGGCTGGCAGTTTTAGAAGCACAAAGGGCAGACACATGCCCCGACATGGAGGCAGGACTGAGAGCGCTGCGGAGGGGCGCACAACCCAGGCCACTGCAGTTTATAGCAGCACGGACAGAAACGGAGACGGTGTGGCCTGGAGAGCTCACTGAAGAACAGACAGGTCTCTCTGCTCTGAGGCAGAGGGTTGGAAACGGTCTCTTCTGCTTGGACTCGCGGAAGAGACGCGGAAAGCCGCCAGGGAAAGCCACCAGGGAAAGCCGCCAGAGAACAAAAGCCCCAAACACTGATTCCCGCTGAGCCCATCCCCCGCCACAGGGGGGCAGGGCAACACCGCCCAAACAGGGTTGCCTGAGTAACAGCGCGGCAGGCCCCTCCCGCAGAAGACAGGCTGGGAAAACAAGAGGCCAGCAACCCTAAGGTCCCAAGAAAACAGGTGCATCTTGCTTGGGTTCTGGTCAATAATTTGGACTCTATACATTCCCTGAAACACCCATCAACAGAATGACTAGGAGGAGGAGCCCCCAAAATAGAAAAGACTCAGAGATTATGACTTATGCTGCAGATTTACAAATGGATGCAGATATAACCAAGATGTTGGAGATGGAATTCAGACTAGCAACTGTGAAGACAATGGCTAGAATGGAGAAATCAATTAATGGCAACATAGAGTCTCTAAGGGCAGAAATGAAAGGTGAATTGGCAGAATTTAAAAATGCAATCAATGAGATCCAATACAATCTAGATAATCTAACAGCTAGGGTAACTGAGGCAGAAGAACGAATAAGCGACCTGGAAGACAATATAATAGATAAAAAGGGAAAAGAGGAGGCCAGGGAAAAACAACTCAGAATCCACGAAAATAGAATCAGAGAAATAAGTGACACCATGAAGCGTTCCAATGTCAGAATAATTGGAATCCCGGAGGGAGTGGAGAGAGAGAGAGGACTAGAAGATGTATTTGAGCAAATCGTAGCTGAGAACTTCCCTAATCTAGGGAATGAAACAAACATTCGCGTCCTAGAGGCAGAGAGGACCCCTCCCAAGATCAAGGAAAACAGGCCAACACCCCGGCATGTAATAATAAAACTCGCAAATCTTAGAACCAAGGAAACCATCTTAAGGGCAGTTAGGGGGAAGAGATTCCTTATGTACAGAGGGAGGAACATCACAATAACGTCAGACCTATCCACAGAGACCTGGCAAGCCAGAAAGGCCTGGCAAGACATATTCAGGGTACTAAATGAGAAGAACATGCAGACAAGAATACTTTATCTGGCAAGGCTGTCATTTAGAATGGATGGAGAGATGCAGAGCTTCCACGACCGGCAGAAACTGAAAGAATATGTGACCACTAAGCCGGCCCTGCAAGAAATATTAAGGGGGGTTCTATAAAAGGAGAAAGACCCCAAGAGTGTTATACAACAGAAATTTACAGGGACAATCTATAAAAACAACGTCTTCACAGGCAACATGATGACAATTAATTCATATCTTTCAATAATCACTCTCGACGTGAATGGCCTAAACACTCCCATAAAACGGCACAGGGTTGCAGACTGGATAAAAAGACAGGACCCATCCATATGCTGCCTACAAGAGACTCATTCTGAATCTAAAGATACATCCAGACTGAAAGCGAAGGGATGGAGATCCATCTTCCATGCCAGTGGACCTCAAAAGAAAGCTGGGGTAGCAATTCTTCTATCAGACAAATTATATTTTAAACTAAAGTCTGTAATTAGAGACACAGAAGGACACTATATAATTCTTAAAGGGTCTATCCAACAAGAAGATCTAACAATTATAAATATCTATGCCCCCAACATGGGAGCAGCCATCTTCATAAGCCAACTGTTAACCAAAATAAAGAGTCATATTGATAACAATACGTTAATTGTAGGAGACCTCAATACTCCACTCTCAGCAATGGACAAATCATCTAAGCAGAAAATCAACAAGGAAACAAGAGCTTTGAATGATACATTGGACCAGATGGACCTCATAGATATTTACAGAACATTCCACCCTAAAACAACAGAATACTCATTCTTCTCGAGCACACATGGAACTTTCTCCAGAATAGACCACATACTGGGTCTCAACCGATACCAAAAGATTGAGATTATTCCCTGCATATTCTCAGACCACTATGCTTTAAAACTGGAACTCAATCACAAGAAAAAATTTGGCAGAAACTCAAACACTTGGAAGCTAAAGACCACTCTGCTCAAGAATGTTTGGGTCAACCAGGAAATCAAAGAAGAACTTAAACAATTCATGGAAATCAATGAGAATGAAAACACATCAGTCCAAAACCTATGGGATACTGCAAAGGCGGTCCTAAGGGGGAAATACATAGCCATCCAAGCTTCACTCAAAAAAATAGAAAAATCCGATTTCACCAACTAACTCTACACCTTAAAGAACTAGAGAAAAAGCAACAAACGATGCCTAAGCCACGCATTAGAGGAGAAATAATTAAAATTAGAGCAGAAATCAATGAATTAGAAACCAGAAACACAGTAGATCAGATCAACAAAACTAGAAGTTGGTTCTTTGAAAGAATTAATAAGATCGATAAACCACTGGCCAGATTTATCCAAAAGAAAAGAGAAAGGATCCAAATTAATAAAATTATGAATGAAAGGGGAGAGATCACGACTAACACCAAGGAAATAGAAACAATTATTAGAAATTATTATCAACAACTATATGCCAATAAACTGAGCAATCTGGATGAAATGGAGGCCTTCCTGGAAACCTATAAGCTGCCAAGACTGAAACAGGAAGAAACTGACAATCTGAATAGGCCAATAACCAGTAACGAGATTGAAACAGTGATCAAAAACCTCCCAAAAAACAAGAGTCTGGGGCCTGATGGATTCACTGGGGAATTTTACCAAACATTCAAAGAAGAAATAATACATATTCTACTGAAGCTGTTTCAAAAAATAGAAACAGAAGGAGAACTTCCAAACTCATTCTATGAGGCCAGCATTACCTTAATCCCCAAACCAGGCAAAGACCCCATCAGAAAGGAGAATTTCAGACTGATATCCCTGATGAATATGGATTCCAAAATCCTCAACAAAATCCTAGCTAATAGGATCCAACAATACATTAAAAGGATCATCCACCACGACCAAGTGGGATTTATCCCTGGGATGCAAGGCTGGTTCAACATTCGCAAATCAATCAGTGTGATAGAACACATTAATAAGAGGAGGGAGAAGAACCATATGGTCCTCTCCATTGATGCAGAAAAAGCATGAGATTATTGGATGAGATTATGGCATTGGCATGAGATTTTGTCAACAAAGTGTTGACAAAATACAACATCGTTTCCTGATTAAAACTCTTCAGAGTATAGGGATAGAGGGAACATTCCTCAAGTTCATAAAATCCATCTATGAAAAACCCACAGTGAATATCCTCCTCAATGGGGAAAAGCTGAGAGCCTTTCCCTTAAGATCAGGAACACGTCAAAGATGCCCACTCTCGCCAGTGTTGTTCAACATAGTACTAGAAGTCCTAGCAACAGCAATCAGACAACAAAAAGAAATAAAAGGTATTCAAATTAGCAAAGAAGAAGTCAAACTCTCTCTTTTCGCAGACGACATGATACTTTATGTGGGAAACCCAAAAGACTCCACCCCCAACTTACTAGAACTCATCCAGCAATTCAGTAATGTGGCAGGATACAAAATCAATGCACAGAAATCCGTTGCTTTCTTATACACTAACAACGCAACTGTAGAAAGAGAAATTGAGAAACGATTCCATTTACAATAGCACCAAAAACCATAAGATACCTCGGAATAAACCTAAGCAAAGAGGTAAAGGATCTATACTCTAGGAACTACAAAACACTCATGAAAGAAATTGAAGAAGACACAAAAAGAGGGAAAAATATTCCATGCTCATGGATCGGAAGAATAAACATTGTTAAAATGTCTATGCTACCCAGAGCAATCTATACCTTCAGTGCCATCCTGATCAAGATTCCAATGACATTTTTCAAAGTGCTGGAACAAACAGTCCTAAAATTTGTATGGAATCAGAAAAGACCCAAATCGCCAAGGAAATGTTGAAAAAGAAAAACAAAGCTGGGGGCATCACGTTGCCCGATTTCCAGCTATATTACAAAGCTGTGTCACCAAGACAGCATGGTACTGGCACAAAAACAGACATATAGACCAATGGAACAGAATAGAGAACCCAGATATGGACCCTCCACTCTATGGTCAAATAATCTTTGACAAAGCAGGAAAAAACATGCAATGGAAAAAAGACAGTCTCTTCAATAAATGGTGCTGGGAAAATTGGACAGCCACATGCAGAAGAATGAAACTCAACCATTCTCTAACACCATTCACAAAGATAAACTCAAAGTGGATGAAAGACCTCAATGTGAGACAGGAATCCATCAAAATCCTAGAGAACATAGGCAGTAACCTCTTTGACATCGCCCACAGCAACTTCTTTCAAGATACATCTCCAAAAGCTAGTGAAACAAAAGCAAAAATGAACTTTTGGGACTTCATCAAGATAAGCTTCTGCACAGCAAAGGAAACAGTCAACAAAACAAAGAGGCAATCCACAGAATGGGAGAAGATATTTGCAAATGACACTACAGATAAAGGGCTGGTATCCAAGATCTATAAAGAACTTCTCAAACTCAACACCCCAAAAATGAATAATCAAGTCAAAAAGTGGGCAGAAGACATGAAAAGACACTTCTCTGAAGAAGACATACAAATGGCTAATAGACACATGAAAAAATGTTCATCATCATTAGCCATCAGGGATATCCAAATCAAAACCACTTTGAGATACCACCTTACACTAGTTAGAATGGCAAAAATGGACAGGGAAAGAAACAACAAATGTTGGGAGAGGTTGTGGAGAAAGGGGAACCCTCTTACACTGTTGGTGGGAATGCAAGTTGGTACAGCCACTTTGGAAAACAGTGTGGAAGTTCCTAAAAAATTTTTAAAAATAGAGTTACCCTATGACCCAGCAATTGCACTCCTGGGTATTTACCCCAAAGACACAGATATAGTGAAAAGAAGGGCCATATGCACCCCAATGTTCATAGCAGCAATGTCCGCAATAGCCAAACTGTGGAAAGAGCCAAGATGCCCTTCAACAGATGAATGGCTAAAGAAGATGTGGTCCATATATACAATGGAATATTACTCAGCCATCAGAAAAGATGAATACCCAACCTTTACATCAACATGGATGGGACTGGAGGAGATTATGCTAAGTGAAATAAGTCAAGCAGAGAAATTCTATTATCATATGGTTTCACTTATTTGTGGAACATAAGGAATAGCATGGAGGACACTAGGAGAAAGAAGGGAAAAATGAGCGGGGGGGAATTGGAGGGAGAGATGAACCATGAGAGACTATGGACTCTGAGAAAAAGCAGGGTTTTAGAGGGGAGAGGAGAGGGGGGATTGGTTAGCCCGGTGATGGGTATTAAGGAGGGCACGTACTGCACGGAGCACTGGGTGTTATACGAAAACAATGGATCGTGGATCACCACATCAAAAACTAATGATGTATTGTATGGTGACTAACATAACATAATAAAATTAAAAAAAAAATCAGGACTCAAATCCTAGATTTCTGACATGAGTAACTAGAGGAAGAGTGGTTTGGCAGAGGTGGAAACAATGGTGAGTTGGAAATGTTAAATCTGAGATCATGTGAAGGCCTCTAGAAGATGTTGACAAGGCAGTTGATTGTAAGAGTCTCTGGAACTCAAGAGAGAGCTCAGTGAGAGAGGAAAAAATGTTGGGGATATCAACATGCAGGGGTATTTAAAGCTATGAGAATTGACGAGATGAGATCAGTTACAGGGAAGAATTGTGAGAAGTAAGCTGTGGGACATTACAACATGAAAAGAAGGGCAGAGATAATAGATTCATCAAGAGAGTAAAAGGGAAGATGCCAATGAGGTAAATGGAAAACAAGAAGTTGAGTCATAGAAGGCAAAGTGCTTTAAGATGTATAGAGTGGCTGTGCTGAATGTGCTGAAAGTTGAAATAAAATGAGTATCAAGAAATTTACATTGGTAACAGCAAGATGAAAGTCAACAGTGACTTTGCACAAGAGAACTTTCAGGGGGTGGGGAAAGTGAATAGGGACAAAAGCCTAAATAGAGGGGATTAAAAAGATAATTAGAGGCATAAAAAAAAACTAAGAATGGAAAGGGCAGGCAACTCCTGCAAGGAATTTGCTTAAAGGTGAACAGATAAGTGGGGCAGTTCCTGGAGGAGATTGGAAGATCAAGGGGGGACTTTTTTTTTGGTAACTTCTGATTTACTGTAGGATGAGATGTGT
This sequence comes from Neomonachus schauinslandi, assembly GCF_002201575.2. Taxonomy (NCBI): domain Eukaryota; kingdom Metazoa; phylum Chordata; class Mammalia; order Carnivora; family Phocidae; genus Neomonachus; species Neomonachus schauinslandi. Next base: position 137,885,787 of record NC_058409.1, on the reverse strand, counting down.
TCCTTTGGGGAGGTAAAAATTGACGATGTAGGAGAGAGAGACAATAGGTGTAGGTTCAAAGTCCTTGAGTAGTGAGCTAGGCTAGGATCCAGGTGCAGGAGGAGAGGTGGGCCTAAGACAGAAGCACACACCCTCCATCATGTCAACAGGACAACAGGCAGAATGGCGTGATTTAGGCAATGTGAGGTTGATAGATCTGCTGGAACAAAATTAGATTGTTCTCTTCTGCCTTTGCTTCTATTTTCTAAGTGCAATGTGGAGTCGGATCCAGTTTGGGAAGAGAGGAGAAAATGTGAAACAGTTGTCTCAGAGAATGAGAGACTTCACTGGTTAAGGAAATACAGCATATTTCTGAGGTCTCATTGAGATTCTTGTGGTCATGTGTTTTCTCCAGGCACAGTCAGCTGTTCTAGTGCAGGTGTGGAACAGGTGTCAAGAGCTGAGCTTAACCGGAGTTGGTGTTTTACTAGTCAAGTACAAAGGAGGGAGTGAGGGATTGAGTGTATTTGTAAGGGAGTCATTGCAGTCAGTAGAATGTAATGAATGCTAAGCTTCCTAAGAAGGAAAGTATGGATATTAGAGGGAGAAGGGACAGTAAAGAAGAGGTAGGTCAGTTGATTAGAGGTCTTCTTAGAGTGGAAGAGTTCTTGGACCCCGAGTTCTAGGGTCAATGACTCAGGAAGTGAGGAGGCAGTATCAGGGTATGAGACCCTCAAGATCAAGAGGGTGGTGGCGTCTCAGTTACTAGTTAGGACAAAACCTGGAGTACAACCATTCTCTAGTGCTGAGTGAGCTATATATATGGTAACCCTAGCCGTGTGTGGCCATGAAAGACTGACACTTGATGGCTCATTCAAATTGAAATATGCTATAAGCATAAAATACACATTAAGTTTCAATGACTTGGTATAAAAACATAAAACATATCATTAATATTTTTATGTTTATCACATATTGAAATGATAGTATTTTGAATATTGGGCCAATAAAATATATCATGAAAATTAATTTCACTTTTTTTTTTTAACTTCTATAATGTGGCTACTGTAACATTTAAAATTAGTTCACACTTGCGGCTCAGATTTTATTTCCATTGGATTCCACTCTTCCAGAGTGGTTGTCATGGGGCGAGAAAAGATGTCTGGAAGGAAGGTAAAGGTAGTGAGATGCCACCTGTTGGAGAAAAAGACTGTGGACCAGGGAACAAAAACCTCAATGAATGATGACGTCACTGAGATGTTGGTCGATGACTGCCACCAGGAAAATTAGCAGGTGGTGGGTTCTCACCAGAGGTTTAGGGATTTTTGAGGGAGAGGAGAAGAGACAGTGTTTATAAGTAGCAATAAGGAACAAAAGGTCTACTACCCCACTGCCAGGTCAAGTGGTGCACAGTGTGTATAAGAAAAACAGCACCATATGAAGGGTTTACAAGGAAATCAGAGTCCTTAGGGAAAGTTTTAGTTGGATCATGAAGGTCAAAGTTTGTACAGAGAAGAGCTGTTAAAGATATAGGATTTTGCTAATGGCAGACAGTTCATTATTGCCAGTAGGTGGGAGATTCAGAGAACTGTGTGACTGGTTGGATTTGGAGAGGTATGGGAAATAGTGTCCTGGTAAGGATGGATAACCTGGAAAACTTGGATCTCTAGTGACTTGGAAAGCACGATAATTAGACCCGATGCTCACATAAAGTATACAGATGATCTGGTCTACCTCTCAGCTCTCTCTTGGGCTCAGTCTTTCAGCACTCATGGGGGTAAGAGAGGTGGTATCATTGTATGGTGGGCATCACTGTGTGTTCTTACCATGAACACAAGCAGTTCAAAGAGCGGTGGATGGCAATCGTGAAGAAATTTAGGTGGGTCCTAAATCCAGAGATTGGTATTCTTATAAGAGGAGAGACACAAAGAGAAGAAGGCAATGTGAAGATGGAGGCTGAGATTGGAATACATCCAGAGATTGCATCTACAACCTAAAAAACACTGAGGATTATTGGCAGCCACCTAGGAGAGAGGCATGAGACATTTCTCTCTCAGCTATTCCAGGAAGAACCAACCCTATTGACATCATAATCTTGGACTTCTGGCCTTCTGAGCTGTGGAAGAACAAATTTCTTTTGTTCTAAACCACCCAGTTTGTGTTAATTTGTTACAGCAGCACTAAGAAATTAAAACACTTGACAATAACCTTACTGGGGAAAGGGACTAGGGCTTCAGAGATACATTCTGAGGATCACCCATGACACGAAGGCATGTCATCAGCAGTTCATAAATGTCTTTTGAATTTCAAATTTCAAACCACTTCTCAAGTCCAGGTGTGCAGTTTCTCAGACCCCTAAACTATTCGTACAGAGAAAAGTTCAGGAAGCCACTTAAAGCCATTTCCCTACTCCAGTAGACATGACGTAAGTGACATAGAAATTGAGCAACATTGTTTCAACCACTAGAACACATGAAGATAAATCCCTTAATTCACCCCCATTTCTCCCTGATAGTGTTTGTAGAGTTGGAACACTGCATACGCTTTTTCCAAATGGCTGTTCCATCGAGGCCAAGTCCCTTATTACCTTGAGAAAAGCAAGTTCAGGAATTCTATTAAAGTTCTGAAAAATGTTAACCTCCCTCCACCCAAGCATTTTTATAAAGTCCCACTTTAGAATGGGAGAGTGGAACACAGCCATAGTAGTGACAGTAAGCTTGGTATTGACAAAGCCATTTTCTACCAAATGACCTCTGAATCTTACTTTCTAGTTGGGAAAAGGCAACAGTTGTAGGTTGACAGCTGGACTATGTTCTCTTGAATTAAAGTAGTGCTTTTTTGCCAAAATGATGTTCTTGACTAATAGGGCTTTAATGTTACAGACAAATTATTTAGAAGATTTTTTTTTTTCTATCAGCTGTCTAACCAGGTTCTCTTCCCACTGCAGGAAGGCACAAAAGGAAATATAACATATTCTTGTAGGTGGGGAGGGGAGACCTGGAGACCATGAGTCACTGTTCAACCCAAAAATGCTTTGGGGAAAATAAAGCGGAACCATTAAACGGACACAAAGAATGTTTCAGTGCTGGTTGGAGGGGGCAGAAATTGGGGCGAAGCCACCTCCTATCCTTCCCCCAGCTTCACCCAAGCGTGAGTGTAGATACAATCTCTTCATTCTAGCATGTCCCCACCTGCCATCCTACATCTGGTATCTTTCACTTTGAGGACAAAAGGGAAAACGAAAAGAAGGGAAAAGTGATATAATCAGAACAACAGGAGCAGAAAATGAGGGGCTAAGGCTTACTTTAGAGGAAAGCAATATAATAAAAGTTGCCAAAAGAAAGCGGTGCTTTCCCCCTCCCTATCGCCACCTCAAATATTGGTGTATGGGCAACCGGAGAGGCTTCGAGAGCACCACTGGAAGCAATGCAGAGAGCCCTGTGATGAACACCTTGCTCTGTCACGCCTCTCAAGACTGCTCCCAATAACCCTGCCTCAGACAGGAACAGCACGAATCCTCTTCCTCCCCTTTCCAGGTTCATGATCATTGGACAGACAAAAGGATCCACAGGTAATGCTGATTAAATTGATTGTATAATATATTCATCATTCTTCTGTTCCAAGCTTTTTTTTTGCACCTTTCTCTACTAATATGTCTATTAAGCAATACTTTTTAAATAAACAACACATTTACACATTAACATGAGAGAGTCCTGCAGAGTTGTAAGCTGCAGAAGATCATTCCAGTGATAATACGACTGCTTAAAATATTTGGAGGCTCCTTTCATGAAATTACTTTTAAATCCTTTGTTAATTCTCTAGAATTTTGGTAGTAATAGAAATTTAACCTTTGAGTATGGATGAGCTTTCTGGATAAGATCAGAAGTCACTTAGAAGGACACTGGAGTCTGAGATGAGTGATTAGATTAGGTGATACCATTTTTGTACAAAAAACAGATTCCCAGAAAATATGCCATGACCTAATGGAAAATGCCCATAACTGGTATAATTAATTTTTTTTTTTTAGAGACTGAGAAAGAGAGAGCAAGCAGTGGTGGGGGAGGTGAGGGCAGGAGTAGAGGGAGAGGAAGAGAGAGAATCTTAAGCAGGCTCCACACCCAGTGTGGAGTTGGACACGGGGCTCAATCTTACGACCCTGAGATCATGACCTGAGCCGAAATCAAGAGTTATTGGCTTAGCCGACTGAGCCACCCAGGCACCCCAGCATAATTACTTTGGATAACAATCGGTCGACTTCTAGTAGAGTTGTAGATATACAGACCTATTCCTGGGCAACAATCCTAGAACGCACGCAGGTGGAAACCCAAGGAGATAAATCAAATGAATGATATGTACAACGTTGTTTACAGTGGCGGACAGGCCTATTTCTATGGCGTAATACTACAGTAGCCAAAGCTACGTGTATCAACATGGATGAATCTTAAAAACATAATTTTTAACAACAGAAAGAATGTTTCGAACAGATATATACAGTAGGATGAAATTTATAGAAGGTTTTAAAAATCGGTAAAACAACTATAAATTGTTTATGGGTACATACATATTAATGAAAGTATTCACACGCATGTGAATGATAAACAACAAATTTAGGGAGAGTACTTAACTGGAGAGGGAGGAAGGACCATGGGAAAGAGGAGGCATATATTATCTATCCTATCTATAGGGTTTTATTTCTTAGGGGAAAAAAGGAAAGGAAATTTTGAGCAAATAGGGAATAATAGTACAATTTGACAATTTGATGAAAATCTGAGTGTTCATTATATTAGAACACACATTTCCAATTGTTTGAAATATTCATTTGGGGGAGGAACAAAGATAATCAGTGAAATACTTCAGTTTTTTGAGTCAACAGAATCAGACTTTCAAATTTCAGACAATATGGGCTATTTTGCTCTTTCCAGATAAATTCTGCAACATCCAGGACAGCAATAGCCACAAAATACATCAATATTTTGGGGTGCCTGTGTGGCTCAGTTGTTAAGCATCTGCCTTCGGCTCAGGTCATGATCCCAGGATCCTGGGATTGAGGCCCGCATCGGGCTCCCTGCTCTGCAGGAAGCCTGCTTCTCCCTTTTCCACTCCCCCTGCTTGTGTTCCCTCTCTCGCTGTGTCTCTCTCTGTCAAATAAATAAATAAAATCTTTTAAAAAAAATACAACATTTTCCTCACTTACTAGTAGTTAAGTGTACTTTTTGGAATTTTAGAATATAGGTTTTGGCATATTTTTCCAAGTCATTTTGGGAGCATCCTATTCAGATAATATTTTCTTGCAGAAGATTGGGATAAATGCAGATTTTCAATATTAAAAAAAAAAATCAATGACCATGCCCAATACCATTTTGCAGAAACTTTCCTGAATTCAATTAGCCTTTCAGACTGAGTCTATTCTACTTCTTAAACACTGTACAGTTGATGTCTATCTGAAGCAAATGAATCAGTGACCCTTCCAAAGCCTCTCACTGGATCTTGGAGTGGTTAAACCATTCGTTTATTCAAAAAGTATTCGCTGAACAATTATTATGCACTAGGCAGTGACCAAAATAAACACAAAAAAACTCTGCCTTCAGAAAACTATTTGGTAAAGGAAATGAGAAGTGCCATGGAGATTTTTCTTTTAAAGACAGGGCTGAAAAGGAAAATTGGAAGCTGTAGGAGGGCGAAAACAGATTTTAAATTTAGGTACAATTGCCAGGATAGACCTTTCAGAAAAAGTGTGGTTTGTACAAAGGACTGAGAAGAGCTGAGAAACCAAGCTATGTACTTTTCTGGTACATTTCAGGAAGAGGGGATTCCAATGCAGAAGCCCAAATGTAGGAACTTGTCTAGACTGTTCTGAAGAATATAAGGAAACCATTGTGGTTGGAGCAGAGGGACGAAGGAAAAGAGGAAGAAGATGAAATGTGAGACAGACATCCAAGACTGAGGCTTGGGTGAGGTCTTGAGCACAAAATTGAGAAGCACCAAAAACTCAGTACTCAAGAAGATAATGGTTTACAGCAATATCCTTTAAAAATCAAATGAATACCAAAAAAATTCATGATGGACAAATGTCAAAAATTTAAATGCAGATATGATCTGCATTTAATTTACTGATTTTACCTTTTGCCTCAGAACCCACTGTGGGTCAACCTGGGACTGGTACTGATCCTGTCTTTTTTAAAAAATTGTGATATGTGGGGGTGCCTCGATGGCTCAGTCGGTGAACCGTCTGCCTTCGGCTCAGGTCATGATCCCAGGGTCCTGGGATCAAGCTCTGCATTGGGATCCCTGCTCAGTGGGGAGTCTGCTTCTCCCTCTCCATTTGTCCCTCCTTCCGGCTTGTGCTTGTTCTCTCTCTCTCTCTGTCAAATAAATAAATAAAATCTTTTAATAAAAACCTGTGATATATGGGGTGCCTAGGAGGCTCAGTCAGTTGGGCATCTGACTTCAGCTCAGGTCATGATCTCAAGCTCCTGGGACTGAGCTCCTCGTCAGGCTCCTCACTCAACAGGGAGTCTGCTTCTCCCTCTTCCACTGTCCCTCCCCCTGCTCGTGCTTGCTCTCTCTCTCTCCTCAAATAAATAAAATCTTCAAAAAATTGTGATATGTGAAGATGGATAAAGAAGATGTGATTTATATACATATGTAAATGTAAATATCTGTATGTATATAGATTATATAATGGAATACTATTTAGCATTGAAAAGGAATGAAATCTTGCCATTTGCTAAAACATGGATGGAGCTAAGAGAGCATAATGCTAAATGAAATAAATCCAGTCGGAGAGAAACAAATACCATATGATCTCACTCATAGTTGGAATTTAAGAAACAAAACAAAGCAGCAAAGGTGAAAAAAAAGAAAAAGAGACGAACTGATGGTTACCAGAGGGGAGGTGGAGGCGGGGGGGAGGGTGAAATAGGTGATGGGATTAAGGAGTGTACTTGCTGTGATGAGTAGGGGGTGTTGTATGGAAGTGTTTAATCACTATATTGTATGCCTGAAACTAATAACAACACTGTATGTTAACTACATTGGAATTAAAATTTTTAAAACATTTTCTTTACATTCATTTTTTTCCATTCATTTTGCTTTTGAAAAATATTTCAGTGAAATATTACTTACATTGGCATCCCCTTAAATTTTGCCCTTGAGACTATTTTAGAAGTTTTTTACTATTTAAATATAGTTGACACACAATGTTACATTAGTTTCAGGTGTACAACATAGTGATTCAACAAGTCTCTACATTATACGCTTACCACCATAAGTGTAGTAATTGTCATCATACAACTTTATTACAATGTTATTGACTACCCCTATGTTGTACTTTTTTGTTTCTATGACTTATTTATTTTGTAACTAGAAGTTTGTACCTCTTAATCACCTTCACCTATTTTGCCCATCTCCTCACCCCCCTCTCCTCTAGCAACCATCAGTTTGTTCTATTTATGAATCTGTTTCTGGTTTGTTTATTTGTTTTGTTTTTTAAATTCTACATGTAAGTGAAATCATAGGATATTTGTCTTTCTCTGACATTTCACTTAGTATTATACTCACCCATTCCTTAGGTTGCCTTTTAGTCTTGTTGATTGTTTCCTTTGCTGTGCAGAGCTTTTTATTTTGATGAAGTCCCAATAGTTTATTTTTGCTTTTGTTTCCTTTGCCTCAGGAGACATATCTAGAAAAATGTTGCTATGGCTGATGTCAGAGACATCACTGCTGTGCTCTCTTCTACAGTTTTTATTGTTTCAGGTCTCACGTTTAGGTCTTGAATCCGTTTTGAGTTTACTTTTGTGTATGGTGTAAGAAAGTGGTCCAGTTTCATTCTTCTGCATGTAGCTGTCCAGTTTTCCCAACACCATTTGTTGAAGAGACTGTCCTTTTCCCCATTAGATATTCTCTCCTGCTTTGTTGAAGATTGACCATATAGTTGTGGGTTTACTTCCAGGCTTTCCATTCTGTTCTTCTGATCTCTGTGTCTATTTTTGTGACAGTATCATACTGTTTTGATGACTACAGCTTTGTAATATAACTTGAAGTCTAGAATTGTGATGCCTCCAGCTTTGCATTGCTTTGATTTTTCAAGACTGCTTTGGCTATTCACGGTCTTTAGTGGTTTCAATAATTTTTAGTATTGTTTGTTCTAGGTCCACGAAAAATGCTGTTGGTATTTTAATAGGGATTGCATTAAATCGGTAGATGGCTTTGGGTAGTATAGACATTTTAACAATATTTATTCTTCCAATCCATGAGCATGGAATGTCTTTCCATTTCTTTGTGTCATCTTTAATTTCTTTCATCAATGTTTTATAGTTTTCAGAGTACAGGTCTTTCACCTCTTTGGTTAGGTTTACTCCTAGGTATCTTACTATTTTTAGTGTAATTGTAAATGGGATTGTTTTCTTAATTTATCTTCCTGCTGCTTCATTATTAATGTATAGAAATGCAACAGATTTCTGCACTGATCTTTTGAATTTCCTGGCTCAGTCCTGGAATAAGTCATTTCTCCAAAGCTCTGGTTACTTTGATTTGAGAATATTATTAAAAACCAAGATCTGGCTGGTAGGTGGACTCACTGCTCCTGGGGTACTCCCCTGTCTTTTAAAAACCCAATATGACAGGGGAAATAATTAATTCCTGATCATTACATTACTTTATCCCTAGAGACTTTAATTGATATGTCTAATAATTTATCCTTAGTTTATTGAAATCCACGCATAATTTGGTATTAAATCTTTGCACTTTGAACAATTACTTTTATGTGGACAAAGAAAAACATGCCCTTAAATTCAGCAGACTGGCCAGCTAAAGGGCCACATCTGCTCTGTCAAATGTAACTAGAAATGGCTGTGACAGTCATTCCGCCCTCCTTCCCTAAATCACAAGGAAAATTCAGCCTTATTATTCTTTATACATGTCACATTCAACCAAAACCAAGACACGTCATGGGATGTTGGGTCCTTATATAATTTCACTGATCATATAAAGGGAGAGGCATTTGACAGGGATAAATGTCTCCATCTGTGCCCAAAATAAACCCAACTGCAGCCAACTTCCCTCAGTCCCTCACAGACTTTACTGGTATTGATCCCTTATTACTACATCACTTTGTTACCTCTAAGACCATTTTGCCCCTTACCTATGGTTCTTCTTACATTATTTATCTTATCCTACCCTCATTAAGACAACACCGAAGGCCCTTCCTGGTCATGTGACAATAATCATCCATGTATTTGAATTGTTTCACCATAAGGAGTCATCACTATACTTATCTTTTATGCATGGAGGTGGAGTAACTGAATCCCAAAGCTTTTCTGGAAAGTGAAGCAAACCAATTTTATGTCTGTTAAAATTGCAGACATTAAGGGGTGCCTGGGTGGCTCAGTCAGTTAAGCAGCCAACTCCTGATTTCGGCTCAGGTCATGATCTCACGGGTCGTGAGAGCGAGCCCCTTGGTGGGCTTCGCACTCAGTGGGGACTCTGCTTGAGATTCTCTCCCTCTCCCCCTCCCCACACTTGCACACCCTCTCTCTCTCAAATAAATAATCTTTTAAAAATTTTAAAATAAAAGAAAATTACAGACATTAATTTAAATATTGTTACAAATGATGACCAAATAGTATTAAAAAAAGTTTTTTAGAAATTAAAGGCTACATTCCAGAGGTCATGATAATCCCTGAAGTTCAGTTTCAATGACCTTTTCCACTGTTAGGATTTATTACAGTGATGGCATAGAGCATTTTATTCTCCTAAATGGTTTTTAGCCTCTAACTTTATTTAAACAGTTACTTTTAGATGGCTATGCCATTTAGAATTCCTGTATCTGCACCTCAGCTGTCCAGATGTATTCTGACAGTGGAATAACTGGTCAGGAAGAACTGTAGTTCCAAGCCCTCGCTTATTTTATTTTATTTTATTATGTTATGTTAATCACCATACATTATATCATTCGTTTTTGATATAGTGTTCCATGATTCATTGTTTCCGTATAACACCCAGTGCTCCATTCAATACGTGCCCTCTTTAATACCCATCACCAGGCTAACCCATCCCCCCACCCCCCTCCCCTCTAGAACCCTCAATCTGTTTCTCAGAGTCCATAGTCTCTCATGGTTCGTCTCCCACTCCGATTTCCCCCCCTTCATTTTTCCCTTCCTACTATCTTCTTTTTTTTAACATATAATGTATTATTTGTTTCAGAGATACAGGTCTGTGATTCAACAGTCTTACACAATTCACAGCACTCACCATAGCACACACCCTCCCCAATGTCTATCACCCAGCCACCCCATCCCTCCCACCCCCCACCACTCCAGCAACCCTCAGTTTGTTTCCTGAGATTAAGAATTCCTCATATCATATGATACATGTCTTTCTCTGATTGACTTATTTCGCTCAGCATAATATCCTCCAGTTCCATCCACGTCATTGCAAATGGCAAGATTTCATTCCTTTTGATGCCAAGCCCTCACTTTTTAATGAGAAAATGGTTACAACAGTTTTTGGCAGAAAAGAGACAAGTGATCCTGAGTCTGCCCTTTGGAGGTGAAGAGTATGTTTATTCCCCAGACTGTAATGACAGTAACATGAGCATATACAGATGTCCAAACTCACCAAATTGTACACATTAATTATGTGCTGCCTTTTGTACACTAATCATACCTCAAACTATAAAAGTAATACTGTATCTGCCTTGAAAGTGTATGCTACCTCTTAACTTTTAAGGCAATTTCAACTTGGTAGGAAATAAGCATGTGCTATGGTTTGAATGGCTATGTCTCTCCAAATTTATATGTTGAAATCCTAACCCCCAAAGTTGATGGTATTAGGAGGTAGGACCTATGAAAGGTGATTAATTCCTGATAGAATTAGTCCTCTTATAAACGAGGCTCCATAGAAATCCCTTGCTCCTTCCACCATGAGAGGACACAGTGAGGAGGTGCCAGCTATGAACCAGGAGGAGCTCTCTCACCAGACCATGACCATGTCGGAACCCTGAACTTGGACTTCCAGCCTCCAAAACCATGAGAAATAAACTTCTGTTGTGTATAAGCCACCAGTCTCTGTTATTCCGTGATAGCAGCCCAAATAGACTAAGACAGCATGCCAATTAAAAATTAAAATTTCTTCTCTACAAAGAAGGCAGTTGTCTGTGAGATTTCCTTGAGCTTCTTAAATATGTAGGGCAGAACCCACCGGGAGGAGATCTCAACGGTAGGCAGCTAATTCTGAACTTTGAGTTGAATTTTACTTATGCACAAGCCACGGTGAAAACAGAAGGTCTGAGAGCTGGAAGCAGATCATCTCAAAGCACCCAGGAGCTCCTGTGGACATTCACCACCTTTCCGAAGTTCAAGTCAGATGTTTTTATTTTCAGTCCTTGTGTCTAAGAGAAAAAGAGAAGTGTAGGGGTGTGTGTGTGTGTGTGTGTGTGTGTGTGTGTGTGTGTGTGTGTGTGTAATTTTAAAGCCAATGTCGTCTTATTGTGAGAGGCATGGATAGGAATGGGAAGACTTTTTCTTGACAGCAACACTGCTGTCAATGTCTTTGATGAATCTGGGTGTGAACTCAGTTTTTGTGCTTTCTCTCTTATGTGTCAAGCTCAGGGAAGAGGGCTTCTGAAATCTGTGAATGGCATACTTTATCACATATTACCAATGCTTTGTAATAATTACATTAATTATCTAAGTCGACCACTGGGGGAGCAATAAGAAGTCTCACAGGCCTTCCTGTAAACATTTCTTATGGGGAGATCCCGTGTTAGATTATACTATTGCTCTTGTTCATTCTCTGCCCTCCTTGTGAGAGCACGCCTGTTGCCATGTGATTTATAATGCTTCCCTGTGGAGTTTATTTTCCTGTCTGTGCTACTTGGCCTTATGGCTTGCTTTGGCCAATGGAACGTGAAGAGAAGTGATATGTGTCATGTCAGAGTCAATGCCTTAAAAGTCATCATATGCTTGCTTTTTAAAGAGATTTCAGGGCTATTTGTTACTGCGGCACACCTAGTGAAAACTGAGATAATCAGTCTGTATCAGATATTTCCTGTATATTACTTTCATCCACTCGGCACTGCCTCATTCTAGCCTTTGCTCAGGCTCCTGGTTGTCCCCATGTTTCTAGCAGCTTCAGGCAAGTTCAATCTGACAGTACCTTGTGTGGACCTGCACACACATCTTTTGATTACTGCCTCAGGAACTTAAAAATGTATGAGGGTGTGTTACCACTCATGAAGCTACCCTTAACAATGGTAAACTGGAAACAATGAAAAAATATTCCTCCTTTTGTCTCTCATGTAGTCACTTCTTTTTTTCCAAAGATTGATCTCTTCATTCCAGAGAGAGAGTGTGCGTGCACAAGCAAGCGCTTGCATGTGTTGGGGGAAAGGCAGAGGGAGAGAATCTTCAAGCAGACTCCCTGGTGAGCATGGAGCCTGAGGTGGCTCAATCCCACAACCCATGAGATCATGACCTGAGCCCAAACCAAGAGTCAGAAGCTCAAATGACTCAGCCATCCATGTGCCCCTCATGTAGTCACTTCTGAGACACATTTCATAAAGCTCCTCAGCAGTTCCAGCAGAACAGAGCACTGGTACCCAGAGGATTGGCCAACTCAATAATGCATCTCAATATTGCCTTTCTTTTCTTCTCTGTTTCATTCCCTATGTCCTGCATTCCTGCTCCCTGGAATCACAAAGCCAAATAAAATATCTGCATACTGTGAACTTTGTCTCAGGTTCTGCTCTCAAGGAACACAGGCTCAAACACCGTCCCACTATTCCATTTGCTATAGATTTTGTGGTAAGTGGCACCTGACCACTTTGGCTCTCTGCCCAAAACTTGGCTACTTTTTTTTCAAAATTTCAATGTTTCCCTGCCTCTGTTGATTCTATATGATGTGAACATTCAAAGTATTTTCAGTCCATAAGGGCATCACCATTCCTTTTACAATGTGACCTGTGGAATAAGTAAATGTTTTCAGCAGTCTAACTGAATAATCCAAATTTGGAAAGAAAGTATTTTAGAAGTCCTTAAATTTGTCTTAGAGGGGCCCACTGGACTTCCCTGCCTGCCTGAATCATTATGTAGCTGCTGGATCACTCTGATCTTATCTTTAACGTAAATGAGTCCTGTCACCTTTGCACATGTGTGCACTTCTGCCATCCCACAAATACATACAATTACTAGGATATATTCCTCTGGACAGCATTTCTTCCATCTAAATAAAATCAACCTGAATGTTCACAAATGGCTCCCAATGGGGAGGATAAACTTCTCTGTCATCACAGCTTTGCACAAATGTGCACCTGCTGTGCAGGATGGCTCTGGTAGTGGTATAGAGCCACAGGGGAAGAGCGCATATATCATGATGTTATTCCATCCCCTACCCCACTTTGCTTGTGTGTGCCAAGCCGTGAAGTGCAAGAGCAAGGGGAGAGTACAGCCAAGTGGCTGTCTGGAAAGCCCCCAGATAATTCAGTGATTCCAAGTACTTCCTACAAGTCTACAAACTGTGTGTGCATGCGTGTGTGCTCCGAGTCTCCCAATCCTGTGTGTGTGTGCACGCACACGTACGCACATGCACAGTTCTGTATATGCACACGTGTGTCTATGCATGCCTTGCATAAGCGTGTGCACATGGGTGTGTATGTGCACACATGCACTCACACACACGTGTCCACAGCATTAAGGACTGATTGTGAAGGGCAGCATCTGAAAGATCTTCAGAGGAAACTGACCACTTGATAGAAATGAGAGCAAAGATGGAGTTTAAGAATGAGGCCTGGCCAGAGTCTTGGCTGAGCTTTTAACCACAACAGCTATTTTGTAACAGCTGTGCCAGTGACTAATGTGTTCACAGTCGTCTACAGGCGATACGCATGCTAACAGACTTTAGAGGAGGAGGCTGCATGCTAGACTGATGGCAACCAGTTTTGCTATTGGGGCAGAACACACAGAAGGCAGACAACTTTTCCCTTCCTCATGCTGATGACAGACAGCACAGACAGAGAGCAACTCTTCTGGGGAGTCTGGGTGACAGGACCCATTCACTTCAAAGAGGAGGTCAGGGGTTTTGATTCGGACAGGGGGGCACATCTCATGGGTCCTCCATCCTAGGCAAAATTGCAAGCAATGCCTTTTCTGTGCTTTGTGTCAATATAAATTTATCTCCCCCCCCCCCTTTTTTTAGTCTTTGGGTTTTTTTTTCACTCCTTTGTTAAACACAAGTTTTTACTTTTAAAATGAATATGCTTAATAATGCATACAGTCATAATTACCTTATGGTACTTAACTATCTCTTATCACAGAGAGTTGTATGATACCTTTTAAATCCTTAGAAGATTTTATTTTATTTTTAAAGATTTTACTTACTTGCTTACTTATTTGTTTAGAGTGCATGAGCAGGGGAAAGGGGCAGAGAGAGAGGGAGAGAGAGAATCTTGAGAATCTCAAGCAGACTCTGCACTGAGCACGGAGCCCATGGTGGGGCTCAACCTCACAGCCCTGAGATCAAGACCTGAGCTGAAATCAAGAATCGAACACTTAGCCAACTGAGCCACCCATATGCCCCTCCTTAGAAGATTTCAGATAACTATAAACTATTCACTTTTTAAATAGTGAATTGGTTTTAAGTTCCAAATTTCATTAGGGGCTTTAGAAAAATATAGTTAAATTAACATTAGAAATAATACTAGTATTTGATATTAAGAATCTTTTTAAAAAAATGACACTTGAAATATTTTCCCAGATAATTTAGGTGGGCTGTTTTTACAGGAGCACATAATTTGTGACATTGAGTCTCACAAGAAACATTGTGTAAAAATGATAGTTACTTAAATTATAATTTAACCTAGCTAAACTCCCGGGTTGACATTTATATATTCTTAAATATTTACATAGGTAATAATAATGACTGACTTGTAAAACAAATGAACAAAAATTCATTTAATTTAGTCTTTGTACAAAAAAAAATCCAAAATGTCCTATTTTCACTTTCCTTTATTTTACTATAGCAGTAACTTCCTCTTTCCACAAAAATAAGATATATAGCCATCATTAAAACAAAAACTCACAAAATAATTTGCCAAATGATTCATCTCGATTGGGTATATTAAATGGATCTTAAAATTTAAGTGCTAGAATTTATTTTACCATGCACGATTTCAATCTTCTAATTCCTGGCTTAAAAGTCTTAATATAAGCTGTTACTAAATATAGCCTTTCCAATTTATTGTTACT
The DNA here is from genome assembly GCF_002201575.2 of Neomonachus schauinslandi. NCBI lineage: Eukaryota > Metazoa > Chordata > Mammalia > Carnivora > Phocidae > Neomonachus > Neomonachus schauinslandi. The sequence continues at coordinate 137,870,566 of NC_058409.1, read as the reverse complement.
CCAAACAGGCTGTGTTCCCTATAGATATGCCACTGTTAAATTTACAAAATAGGCAAACTCTGCCCCATCTTTTAGATCCAATCAAGATTCACCCAGAAGTGGGCTCGAACAAGTTACACAGAGTCGTAAAAGCTGACCATCCATACTGATTTTCATTCAGTGAAATCATATGTAGCTTGAAGTTAGCCATGGTGGGAATATTTATACCATAGAAATCAGCAACACTGCAAATCAGGGCTGTTTTTTTTTTTTTTTCTTTTTTTCTGTGAACGGGTTGATAACCATTTATATCAGCACACCACTGATCTAACCTCATTTGTGAAGATCTGAGTTTACCAGGCAGAGCTCAGGTACTAATGGGAAAAGGCTAGGTTACCCAGGGGAACCAAACAATCTTAAAATCTTCAGGTCTTATCAGAAGAGAGTTTATTTCTCCTTCGAGCAGAGTCTGCTATCAGTCTAAGTAGTAATGTGGTAACGCAGAGACTCGGGCATAGAGTCTCCACCACCCTGCAGTGGCACCATCTAGAACACAAGATCTTCGTAGTCAGTGCTGCACTAGAGAACATTAGAGACTCTCATCTGGAAATCAGTGCTTCGGCGCATTAGGTTCCTACTGATACTACAACAAATTACCACAGACTCAGTGACTTAAGACAACACAGATTTATTATCTTACAGTTCTAGAGGTCAGAGGTCCAAAATGGGTCTTAGTGGGCTACAATCAAGGTGTCAACAGAACTACATTCCTCTAGAGCCTCTCAGGAAGAATCCGTATGTTTTCTAGCCTCTAGAGACTGAGTACATCCCTTGGCTTGTGGCACTTCCCTCCATCTTCAAAGCCAGCAGCAGACTCCTCAAAATCTCCTGACTTTGGTCCCTGCTCCTGTTGTCACTTTTCCTCTTTCTCTTTCTTCGATCTTTTAAGAATCCTGTGATTACACAGCCCACCCGGAGAATCAAGGATAACTTCTCTGTCTTAAGATCCTTCTCTTTTTTTTTTTTTTTTAAGATTTTATTTATTTATTTGACAGAGAGAGACACAGCAAGAGAGGGAACACAAGCAGGGGGAGTGGGAGAGGGAGAAGCAGGCTTCCCGCAGAGCAGGGAGCCCGATGTGGGGCTCCATCCCAGGACCCTGGGACCATGACCTGAGCCGAAGGCAGACGCTTAACGACTGAGCCACCCAGGCGCCCCTTAAGATCCTTCTCTTAATCACATCTGCAAAACCCCTTTTTCCCAATGAGCTAGTGTATTCACAGGTTCCAGAATGTGGATCTCTTCAGGGAGCCATTATTCTGCCTGATTTAATGGGGTTGATCACAGTGGAGTGACCCTGCTTCCTCAAGAAGAATAAACCAACACTTTCACAGTCTTTAAAAAGGCTGGTATTGTCATTAATTAATACAGCCTCTAGCCCAGGTTTTAAAATATGTGTGTGCATGTGTACACGTACATACATACACATACAACAGGGATATGTAACTATACATATATTCCATCTCTCTTCGCTTTTGCTTCTTCAAGGACCATTCTCAGATGACACATATTTTGGGGGAAATCTCTCTACTTCCTGGTAGGAGCAGAGAAGAGATGGAATCTCCAGGCATACTAAAGAACTGTGGCCTCTCTTGTAATCCCTTAGCATTAATTTTTATAAGGGATGCACTGAAGTTTAAGTCCAAGACTTAGGTATTGTCATATGTTCTACACTTTGGCCATTAGGTCGCAGGGCTCCCTATTTCTGGTTAGGGGTTCCCTTGATCACTATGAACCACGCACCTAACTTTTCACATCTGTCTTTCAGGAGGACATGGGGATCCTCTGTGCCTCTATACAGCTCTTGAAGGGAGGAATTAATTTTATGAAAAGGTCTATTTTCTTTCTTTCTCCCTTCCATGCTATCTTCCTTCTTTCCTTCTTATCTTTCTTCCTAATGAAAAATGGAATTAAAAGTCTCCAGAATTTTAAAGTTCTACGCCAGAAAACCTGATTAAAAAGAAGGAAATCTAGGGGCACCTGGGTGGCTCAGTCGTTAAGCGTCTGCCTTCGGCTCAGGTCATGATCCCGGGGTCCTGGGATCGAGCCCCGCATCGGGCTCCCTGCTCCGCGGGAAGCCTGCTTCTCCCTCTCCCACTCCCCCTGCTTGTGTTCCCTCTCTCGCTGTCTCTCTCTGTGTCAAAAAATAAATAAAAAATCTTAAAAAAAAAAAAGAAGGAAATCTATTTTAACCCAATTTGGCTTATATAACAGGAAAATCTGTCTTAAAATCATCACCTTTAGGAATGATTTTTGTTTTGTCCAAAAGCTACAAATAAAAAAAACAAATGTAAAATCTTACAGGATAAATATATTAACCGACTGAATTCCTTATGCTTCATAAATATTCAAAGAACACTGAATTTGATATACCAGAGTTATACAATATACTACTTAATTAGATATCCTGTTGATTAGAAGAAATGGGCTTTGCTTGATTCTTCCAAGAAGGTAAAAGCCTGTGTGTTTGCACTTGGCCGATTACAGAAGACTCCTTTTGTGAAAACAGGAATACTAAGCCATTTCCCCCAGACAATTGTATTACATGGTCGAAAGCATGGCAGTTGGCTTCCTCTATCATCAATTTTACTTATACAGAGTCTCTCTTTTTTTCCACTACTCTTCAAAGTGAGAAAGAAGAATGCACACCATTTCATCTGTATACAAACTCAGAATCAGAGAATAAGAAGTATTTCTGTTTTTAAGATTCAGAGTGATCAACTCTTTGGGCGATTACACAGGTTACGATGGGAAATGCAAAAATCTAGGGACCCACTGAAGCTTAATTTCACCCCACATTTATTCTGAGCCCTTCTTAGCAGCCTACATTTCTGCCTTAATTCATAGCTAACAGAGGTCAGATTCAGGGTTAATAGCCTGCAGCTCAACATTCATTAAGTCATTCACTGATCATTAAAACATCCTGAAAGAGCTTTGTGTTGAAGTTTTAATAGCAGCAATATATGGAGACTTGCTGTTCTCAAATACTAATAATGTTCTTTTATGACAGTAAGAAAGTATGTGCTAACATTAATCTTGATTACTAGTTCCTCTCTCTTAATGTGAATTCAAAAACAAGTTTTTAAGAACACTTGTAGAAATGTGAGGTTTCATGCATCAGAACTTTCTGACCTAGGAGCTAACATCACGATTTTGAGGTTCAGTAAGCTCTCCCAGTGCTGACTGAACAAGGTATGGGAAATTGCCCTGGAGCCGGCTCGGAAGATTCCTCTAACCCTGGAGATCTCTCAGTCCATCCAACAGAAATTAGTTGAGCACCTAGGATGGAAAGGCCCTGGACTGGGCACACGGTGGTAAGCAAGACAGACATGATATTGTGGAATCCATATTACAGCCACCTAGAGAAATTCCCTGGTCCACATTAGATTGAAGAATCTGAATGGTAGAAGGAATTACATAGGTCCATATGCATCATCAAGGATGGAGTTCAAACATATTACAAATGTTTTGTATGTATAGCTACTTGTATTAACTATAAAAGTATAAAATTAATAGTATAGATTATCTCTTGATACACACATAGGTTTGTAAATATATTTTTAAAGGACAGGAGGATGCGCACTTAAGAGTGGTTATATCCAACTTGGGGTAGGGGGTCAGGGAGATGGAAGAGTCAGGAATAGCAATCAGGATGGTCCGAGGAGCCTTATTGAAGGGTTCCAAACTGTTTATGACAATGTTCTGGGAAATAACCAACACCACATTTCTTATGTTCCTGCCAAAAATAAATACACTGAATCTAATCACAAGGAAATGTCAGAAAAAGCCAAGTTAAAGAACATTCTACAAAATAACTGGCCTACAATATCAAGGTCATGGGAGACAAAGGAAGCTGAGGAACTGGCTAAAGAGACATGACAGCTAGGTGCAATGCCTGATCCTGGACTGGATTCTGAGCCAAACCCAAAAATACCTAGAATGACATTATTGGGACAATCGAACAACTTTGGGCCGTGACTGAAGTAACAGTGTTGTATCAATGTTCAAGTTCTTGATTGTGATCCCTGGAACGTCCTTGTTTGTAGCGAACACACATGAAATATTTTGGAGTAAATGAAATACTAAAACTTAGCCTCTGATGGTTCAGAAAAATCACTGCAGAGAGAGAGAATGCTACAAAGAAAGCAGGGAGGGAGTAAAGAAGGATGGAAGGAAAAGAAAAAGAAAAATAGAGCAAAAGAGGCAAAATGTGGGCAAGTAGTTTATCTGGGTAGAAGACGTGGAGTTCTTTGTGTTATTCTTCCAACTTTAAGTTTGAAATTATATCAAAAAATTTTACAAAGAAATGGTAATATATTCATATATCACCAGCATCATTGTGTTTAGTACCTACATAGGGAAAAAGAGACTAGAAGCAAAGATGCCAAAATGTTGACAGGGTTAATTGTGTCAGGAGTAGGTGTGATTGGGTTTTCAAATATTTTGTGTAGGGCACCTGGGTGGCTCAGTTGGTTGAGCAACTGCCTTCGGCTCAGGTCATGATCCTGGAGTCCCGGGATCGAGTCCCGAGTCGGGCTCCCTGCTCGGTGGGGAGTCTGCTTCTCCCTCTGACTCTCCCCCTCTCATGCTCTATCTCCATTCTCTCTCTCAAATAAATAAATAAAATCTTCAAAAAAAAATATTTTGTGTAATGCTTTCTGTTTTTCAACTTTCTAAGAAAAGGAAAAATCTGAAGGACTTACAGAAGAGCCAGTTACATCTAGGCCTAGGTGAGGTTCAGTAGGGATTTTGGAGTCAGAACGAAGTTGGGACATCCTACAACTTCTCTCCTCTGTCAATATATTGAGGCCTCAGGGCCACTCTAGACCCACTCTGCCTGTCCAGGGCCTCGAAAATGGCCTTCAGGACCCAGGTGTAGCACTTTAGTTGAGACCCCACTCAGAGTATACCTTGCACCTAAGGGTCAACTCCCCTGCCCAGCTGTCTGCCCTCAGATGCTGAATGGGGAGGTCTGCGAAGACCTTGGAGGCAGCCTGGGGGCCAGTTGGGCAGGACATTTCAGGATCCTGGGGCCCAGGGGTGATTCCAGGTGTACATGGGGACCAGCTGGGCAGGGCATTTCAGGATCCCAGGGCCCAGAGCAGGATTCCAGGTGCACATGTCTCCTTGATGCTGCGGGTGCCTCGCCCTGGGGGAGAGGTGCACCCAGAGGTCAGAGTGGGGACTTGTGCAGGGGACCGGGGTATAAGGGTGCTATGCTCCCCTTACTGACACAGGGGCAGCTAGGGTGAACAACAGGATAATCCCGCTCCTCCTGTTGCTGAGAACTCCTGAGCCTCTAATCACAGTTCCCTGGGCCTTCACCTATTCCCCAGGATTCCTCCCCGTGTTTCCTCTCCCGCTTTCTCTCTCCTTTGTTTCTCCTATTTTCCACCTCCTTCCTTTTAACATTTGGTTCCCTTTCTTCTTTTCTCCTTCAGTGCTACCTCTGCTCAGATGTCCAGCAGAACCCCTGGCCCCAGGGTGGTATGCAAAGTAAGAGTTTCCAAAGTAAGAGTTGCCGCTCAGATGAACTTCTACTAGTACAGGTACCATTTGGGGGGGATCTTCATATGACAGAGGCCTCCAGCTCATAGCCTATTCATCTGTTTACTGAGTCCTTCTTCCTACAGGTCTTTGTTAAGTGCGTACAATTTGATGCATAGCAATAAAAGCACACAGTCTCTTCTCTCTTTTTTTTAGTATAGGAGAGAGCATATAACCCATCTATTCCAGGTCACAAGGATTAGTGAGAATATTGAAGTGGAAACTGAATAGTGGAAATAGGAACAAATGGAAATAACTGAATGTAGACTACTTTTTTAAAAAGATTATTTATTTAGAGAGAGAGCGTGGGGAGGGGCAGAGAGAGAGAATATCCTAGCAGACTCCCACTGAGAGTGAAGCCCAACTTGGGGCTTGATCCCATCAGCCATGAGCCATGAGATTAGGACCTGAGCTGAAACCAAGAGTCCAACTTAAATCAACTGAGCCACCCAAGTACCCCAAATGTAGACTAGTTTTTGAGAAATCTTCCCTGACAGCAAACTTATTTCCAGGAATATCAGATGCAGCAAAATAACATTTAAACAACAATAATTTAGATAACTCGTTGGAAAATCATTAACTGGAGCCCAAGACACACTCAGAGGAAGGGGTCACCCAGGCAGGAAACATTGTACTCCACTACTATCTCATCTTATGTGCTCTCAGACAAGCCACTTAACCATTCTAATCCTTAGTCCCCTTTTCTGCAAGACTGAAATACTTACACATGGCTCACAGAAATAGCACAAGGTTGAAATTATATTTATGTATGTAAAGGTAACAATAAATTGAAAACAGAGATGCAGTTAGTAGTTATTATAAATTGTTATTCCTATTAAGTATATACTCAATAATAAAAGGATCTAAGCTTCTAAAAATTTGGTCAACCTTTATTGAAAGCTTATTTAATACTCTTTTATAGACAACTGTTTCAATTTATTTCCTAATTTTATAGATCATGAATATAGAACTTGGAAAACTGAACCTTACAAAACAGTTTAAACATTTAACTATTATTTGAATTTTTGATGGATTAAAAAGCATGTGGTTATCCTTTCCTCTTTTCATATTTATGAACTCATGGTATAAACATTTCAACATGAAACTGGACTGGTATTTTTCTTAGCTCATTAGAGTCAGCAGCCTCTTCAATAATTTGAACTTTTTGTATACAGGCAAAAATGCAGCTAAGTTTTCATTAGACAATCTTTTTTTAAATAATTGCCATCAATTATTTTCTTCCCACTGAGGCAAGTTACTGTGAAGTCATTAAAAAGGAAAAGAAAGTCATTCAAAAAAAAAACAGTGGCCAAGTCATGCATGGCTTCCTGTCCTCTAAAGACAGACCACTGATGAGCCATAGGGGTAGAGCAGAGAAATGGCAGGCTAGTCCCTTGATGATCAGGTCCATGTTTGCAAAGGGGTGACATCTGTACTCTGATTCTGGACATAAATAATGTATATTTACAGTACTCAACAAAGACATCAGCTCTTCAGTGGTGTCATACCAGTCCCATGATATAGGTGAGTTACATTCATAATATGTTTTTTGACCACTATACACTTATTAGAATGCCCAAAATCTAGGGGTGCCTGCGTGGCTCAGTCGTTAAGCGTCTGCCTTTGCCTCAGGTCATGATCCCAGGGTCCTGGGATTGAGCCCCGCGGGAAGTCTGCTTCTCCCTTTGTCTGCTGTTCTCCCTTCTTGTGCTCTCTCACTCTCTCTCTCTCTCTCTGACAAGTAAATTAAATCTTAAAAAAAAAAAGAATGCCCCAAATCTGAAACACTAAGAAAACCAAATGCTGGTGAAAATGTAGAATGACAGGAATTCTCCTTCTTTGTTGGTGGGAATGCAAAGACAGTATGGCAGTTTCTTGCAAAACTAAACATACTCTTACCAAATGATCCAGTATTTGTGCTACTTATTATTTACCAAGAGGAGCTGGAAATTTATGTCCACACAAAACCTACATGTGGATGTTTATAGCAGCTTTATTTATAATTGCTGAAACGTGGAAGCAACCAAAACATCCTTCAGTAGGTGAATGTATAAATAAACTGTGGTATATCCAGACACTAGAATATTATTCAGCACCAAGGAGAAATGAGCTATCAAGCCATGAAAAGACATGGAGGAAACTTAAATGCATATAACTAAGTAAAAGAAGCCAGTCTGAAACAGCTATCTACTGTTTATGTACCAATTATATAACATTCTGGAGAAAGCAAAACTTTGGAGACAGTAAAAAGATTAATGGCTCCCAAGGGTTGGCGGGGAGGTGGTTGGAGGAGGGATGAATAGGCAAAGTACAAAGGATTTTTAGAGCAATGAAAATACTCCATATGATACTACAATAATGGATATGCATCATTATACTTTTGTCCAAATCCATAGAATGTATCATACCAAAAGTGAGCCCTTATATAAACTATGGACTTCGGGTGATTATGATGTATCAGTGTAGGCTTATCAATTCTAAGAAGTGTATCACTTTGGTGGGAAATGTTGATAATGGAGAAGGCTATGCCTATGTGGGGGCAAAGGATATATGGGAAATCTTTGTTCCTTCCTCTTAATGTCGCTGTGAACCTAAAACTGCTTTTAAACAAATAGTATTTAAAAAAACTCATTTTCTATCTATACATATATTGATATACATACATATGTGTATAGAGAAAGAGAGAGAGAACTTACCATGTATTACTATTAGGCACACATACAACTATTTATTGAGCACTTATTATGTGCAGGCATTGTTACTGGTGCTGGGGAATATAGCAGCGAATCATCCTAAGAGTAATGGCAATCTTGGAAAGAACTAAAGCAAGTGAGTGACAAGATCTCAATTCCATGTTACAAATGAAAAATGGACTAAAGGGCGGTAGGATTGGAGACAGCAGACAGGTGGGAGCTATGTCCACTTGAGAAATGAGGAGGTCTGGATCAGCTCAGGTGCCCTAGTGTGAGGTTTGGATTAGAGAAAGACAAGGATGGCAGAATCAGCAGGACTTGAAGGCTGGCTTAAGGGAAGTGAGGGAGACCAAGGAACTTGTTTGCCAATCAAGAGTCAAGTTCCTTTCAGCTTTTGTTATGACTGAATGTTCATGTCCCCTCACATCCATATGTGGAAACCCTAGCACCCAAAGTGACAGTATTTAGAGGTAGGCAGGGCCTTAGGGTGAAACCTAGGTTTAGAAGAAGTCATGAGGAATGCAGTACCCACAACAGGATGAGTGTCCCTAGAAGAGAAAGAGACCAGAGCATTCTCTCTCTCCACCATGTGCAAACACAGCAAGAAGACAGCGGTGTGCAAGCCAGGAAGAGAACCTCACCAGGAACCAAATCCGTAGGTCCAACCTTGATCTTGGACTCCCCAGCCTCCAAAACTGGGAGAAATATATCAGTTGTTTAAGTCACCCATTCCATGGTGTTTTGTTCTATCAGCCCAAGCAAACTAACATAGTTTATAAACGTAACATCCATGCCCATAGCATCTTTCCTTCCCTGAGCTTTTTTTTTTTTAAGATTTTATTTATTTATTTGTCAGAGAGAGAGAGAACACACTAGCAGGGGGAGCAGCAGACAGAGGGAGATGGAGAAGCGGACTCCCCACTAAGCAGGGAGCCTGATGCGGGACTCAATACCAGGATCCTGGGATCACGACCTGAGCAGAAGGCAGATACTTAACCGACTGAGCCACCCAGGCGTCCCCCTTGAGTGGTTTTATATTCATGTAATTGCCACTGGTTTGAAATAATTAATAATTACAATGTAATTAAGTGCTTCATTTTCAAAATAGTTTGCAAGAGTATGTTGACTGCAATGAATCTGCATTTTTTTCTTTTCTTTACATAATGCCTTCATGGCATTCTCTGTCCACTCTCTAGCATTTCTGTGAAGCTCTCACTTTGGACAGTGTTCTGACATCTGTGCTCCAATTCTAAAATGTTATTCTCTCCCACACGGGGACAGACGTAAATTCAGATGTGGTTCGAGCACACCCATACTACAAAAGAGAAGTTAATGAAAACAATTGTCACAGATGAATGACTGTATTTATAAATATCGCTCAAAAATAAATACCTAGTATTACAGAAACACTAAATTTTATTTCAGGATTCACTGATGTTCCTATCCTTGTTAAAGTTGAGAAATAAATCTCTATGAAAGATAACAGCAAACAATTTTGGAGTATATGCCTCAAGAGAAAGGCCCCATTCTTTCATGGAGATGTGTCAAGGCTAATGGATATAGTCAAAGGTTAAATTTCAGGACCCTAGACTGGGTTTGATTCATGCTGTTCTGTAACTGCATGCCCGTGGCGACCCTAGTTGATTAGTACACTGTGCTAATGAGGCCGGCGGCAAAAGTTCAAATTCCCAGGCAGGCAATTTGTTTTTCTCTGCTGGTGGTTATGGCTATAACACCTATCCCAAGTCAGGCAACACCAATGTGTGTCAATTGTCACAATGTCAAGAGAAAGTGCAAATGGCTTAATGAAAATCTGTCCTTTCCATTAGAAAAACATCTCAAAGCACATCTACAGCTAATGGAGGGACAGTGGTATCACCTTCAAACACAAAGCGTAGAACATTCCTCATATTACAACAACAAACAAAATTCCTGCCAGAAGCAAGTCATAAATGTCACCAAGAATGATGATCTTACATTAGATTCCACATGAATAATTTCTTCATTTTTCATCTATGACCAAACAGCACTAAATTTGCCATTAAGTAAAAACTGTGTGAAGTGCGCATTTACCTGCTTCCTTCCTGTCTCCCAAAATTGTTATGAGAATGAATCAGATAGCATCTTGGAGGCATTTTAAAATAATAAAATATTAATCCAAATGATTCCCCTTCTGACTCAGAGGGGGAGTAGATGTATTGAGTTTTCACAATACAAAAGCAACAGGTAATGTGCAATCAGCCTGAACAACAGCCAATTCAGAAAAGGAAACCAGGATCTCAAGTCTGCTTTTTGAGTGGAACAGTTGAGGAAGTTAATGGTCAATCGGTAGCATGATGTAGACAAAGCCTTAGCTAGTTCTGACATAATCATTTTAGAGGTTCTGTTTAGCAATGAATACTGTTGAATAGAATTCAGAAGACGGTCAGTCCACCTTAAAACCCAGCTAGGGGGGCTCAATGACTTTATATATAACAATTCTCACTGGAACACAGATGCACTTGTAACACGGGGGGGGCTCTCCTTGGTATGAAAGCCTGCAAGAGATAGCTGATTGGTCAGATATACAGGTGCATCCTCAAATAAAGGAAGAAAAACAGAAGGGATGGGAAATTATGCAGGTCTACGGTCTGGCAATCAGATCTGTAGCCCTCTGAATCCAGAACCAAAATTCTAGAAGCCACCCTTGAATTGTCCTTCTTATGCATACATGATCATTCACTTCAATGGCTTTCACACATGTCTAATCCTTCTACTTCCAAAGTGTTACTCAGATCCCTTCATTTCATTCCATCCCCTTTGACAGCATCTTCTACCTAAATTATGTCACCTACAGGGTCACTCGTGTCATCTAGGGTTTGTCCTTCCATTCTCTTATCCATATTGCTATAAGAGGGATCCTTAAATAAAAGCAATATGCTTCAAAACCCACAGTGGCTCCCCACTGCCCTTTAAATACAGTACAGTTGCCTTAAGATAGTTTGCAAAGCCCTCAACAATGGGACCTCATTTCATACCTTCCCCCGCTCCATATTCCCACATATTCTCTGCTCTCACAAAGTGCCATTCTTTCTCTCAATTCCAAAACTCACACGTTATTCCCTCTGATGAATCATTCTCTCTCCCACCCCCCCCAGATCACTGAACTCCTATTCACCCTTCAGAAACCAGCTTAAAAGTCTCTCTCTCTCCCCTTCTTGAGGAATCTCCTTGACCCCAGAACTTGGTTTCACTGCCCTGTTTTCTGTACATACTTAGGTAATCAGTCATTGGGTACCTATACCTTCTGTTACCCCTGTAATGAATATTCATCATACTAATTATAGCAATCAATTTAGATTTTGTCTTTCCTGTTAAGCTCCAAGCTCAGGGAAGCAAAGACAGGATTCCTTTATTCACCTGTATTTGTAATGAGACCAAAAGCTCTGTGAGTGTAGGAATTTCTTTTATTTCTACCATATCCCCCGCACCTACAGCAGTATGGGTAATAACAAACATGAAATACATTCTTGTTGAATAAATAAATGAATGGTAGACACTCAGCATATGTTTGTTTAAAAGAATCCAGTAAGGAAATTCAAGCCCACACAGAGCTTTACTTAAAAAAAAAAAAAAAAAAAAAAAGGACCTCCAAACAATCAAAATTATAAGAAATATTTAAAAATCAGAATGGTGATGATTTAGTTACTATTTTACATCGGGAGAATAATCTATATGTGTTATTTGCCCAGGACTCTCTCCCTCATAGCTCAGATATCAAGACGTTATTCCATAATCACAGAATTAATTTTTAAAAGATTAAATGTCCTAAAGGACACATCTACCAAGCCAGGGACATTGGAGGCACTGTATTCCTCCTTTCTACATATTACTAACTGATGGGCACCCTGGCGGTAGGGTGTCAGGAGATGATCGAAATTTTTCCAAAGAGGCAAAGATTGTTGTTCAATGTTGTTCAGTACTGCTCCTCAATGCTCAATCCTTCGAGGAAGAATATTTGTTTACGGTCAATGCATGAGCAACAATTTCCTCTTTTGCAAAGGGGATTAAACTATAAGCTCTCCAAAGCCTCCTTCAAATTTAGTATCCTTTCAAAATCATAGAAACTAAAAGTCAAATAAAGTCATGAGTTTTGCCATTGAAGGATCATTGAGGGGCACCTGGGTGGCTCCGTTGGTTATACATCTACCTTCAGCTCAGGTCATGATCCCAGGGTCTTGGGATGGAGCCTGCTTCTTCCTCTCCCTCTGCTGCTCCCCCTCCTTATGCTCTCTCTCTTTCTCTCTCTGTCAAATAAATAAAATCTTTTTTAAAAAAAGGATCATTGATACGTTTCTATATATAACCAGAACTAAAGTCCTAGAACGAAGAGTCTCAAGATCCTTCTTTCTGTGCCTTCCTGATCACACTCTGGGAGAATCAATGAGGATATGTCAATTGGCCTAATTAGAAGTTAGAAGGTCAAGCTCAAGAGGGAAAATACGTAATTTTTACTTTTACATTGGAGCATAGGTTGTAATTAATAGCTTTTCTAAAAAAAAAAAAAGTTAAGTGCTTTCCCCTACATGTTTACAACAACAGCCTTTTCCTTCTCTCTGAACATCCAAAGCTGAAACATGACCTGGTATACAAAAAGAGGTGGCCTCACTTGCTACAGCAAAGTAGATAGCATTTTTTTTTTTTTTTACTTTTTAACATAATCAGATATCTAGAATGATGAAGGAAAATGTTTCCCATCACTATATGGGGTGGTAAATTTAGTAATAGAGTTTCTAGAATACCAGACTCCTGTAATACACATTTGGTCTTTCTTCCTTCTCCCTCTGCCCTGTCAACAAGAAGGATGATCTGGGAATGCAGCCAGACAAAGGAAACCCACCCAGAGTAGTAAAGAAGAAGAAATTAGCTTTAATTAAAGGTAGAGAGATTTCATCTGGGCCTAAGGGGAAACTCTTGATCTTTGCTATGATTAAATATAGCAGGCCAATCAGATTCATGAAATTTCTATCCTGGGGGAATTTTCTATAAAGGCTAAAAAAAACCCCAAAAAACTATTTTCTGCCTGGGGTCCTTCATTTTTCATGCATTCATTCCTTTGATAGAAACAACTGATTACCTAAGGACTGATTACTTAAATGTACAGAGCATATTTCTGAGCCAAAAGATAGGAATCAGGATCATGTGGTTTCTTCAGGTTTGTGTCATTTCTCAAATGTTATAAAGCGTTCATGAATATGCATATGGAGAGGATAGCAAAAGGAAGATTATCCAGAAAAACATTTTTACACAAAGGGATGAATCCTGTTGCTGACTATCAGATATGGCTCTTTGCGATAAAGAACATTTCTGAGAAATGGGTGTAGATTATCCTTTGTAATTTATTTCAGAGGGGAAAATGACATCTGGGGGAATGAGCTCTCCATTACCAAAGTTATCCAAAAACTTTAGTACATCAGATACTAAAAGAAATTTACATATTTTGTTTGAAGAGAATACCTCTAAAGGGTGTCTTCTATGAGAACAAAACGGTTAGCCCAACTGTTGAGCAGAAATGTTAATTGGAGACACCCTAAAAAACAGAAAACGAGTCAGGTCCATTGCTATGTGTGCATGCACACACATGACCCCCCACACACGTTCACACACGTACACACACAATGGGGAAAGAACTAGACTCAATTCCAAAGTACTAGTTTGATTTCTATTTTTAAAATTGTGTAAGATCATACCAAATTCATGTTTAGGCACCTCAAAGAAGAGGTCCCAGAGAACACCCAGGGGTGGTATTCAACAACCTAACAGGGCCCAGGTACCAGCTAATCAGAATGGGTTGGAGCAAGATTCCAGTAGCCCCTTGCTATGCCATGTGTTGACCCTTATTTGCTGGATCTGGGGATATCCAGCAGGACCTGAGGGGAGAGTCAAGGAAACTGGGGGCAGGATAACTTAGAGGGAGACTTTGGAACTGGCTATCTGTCAAATGTTTCAGAAATATTTCCCTATTTTCACAAGCAATGCTACCATACTAGGGTCCTAAGGGTTAGCTATCAGTCCGGGGCACAATCACTAGAGTGAATCCAGATACTGAAACCCCCACCACACCAACCTTCCCCTCTGACAGTGAGTTTGAAGGGAAGGAAAAGAGAGGGGCAACCCACCTTGCTTTATATAGGCTCTTTGTTCTCTTCTACATGACAAAGCCATTAATAAGTGGAGATACAGGGCGCCTGGGTGGCTCAGTTGGTTAAGCATCTGACTCTTAATCTCAGCTCAGGTCTTATCTCAGGGTTGTGAGTTCAAGCCCCACGCTGGGCTCCATGCTGGGTGTGGACAAGGAAGGAAGGAAGGACGGAAGGAAGGACGGAAGGACGGAAGGAAGCAAAGAATAACAGGCTGGGTTTCACAACATGATGGAGAAGATCTGTGTGGAGGGTCATGTACAAAGAGGGTTTCAATGACTCCATCTCAAACAGAAGACACCATGCCCCACAGCGGTTTGTTTTGAGACCAGGGATGTGCACCCACGTACCAGTTTTATCTCACTTTATATAATAATGTGTACAAAAACTGGCATCTTCATAGAGGCTGGAAAAGAGTTCTAATTAGAGGCAAAAGAAAGTATGAATTAGGAGTAGGGAAGAAATGCCAACTCTTTGAAAGATCAACATGATTTCAAGGATCATTGGCCACCGAGAAAAAGGCAAGAAAGAAAGAAGTCTCACCCATAAGAATTACTAGGTTAGGTAGGAACAAAAACTACACAAAGGTGTGAGATGATGCTGATAATTTATGTGCAATTAATATATTAATGCCTACTGTACCTATCACTCTAGCTTCACCTATTCATCCATCTACTCAAAATAAATTGACCCCCTACCATTCAACCCTTTAAATAAATCTGTTAAAGTATTCTGTAAGGTGCAAAGCACCATATCAATGCCTGCTTTATTATTATCATCAATTGGCTCTCCTTAAAGGCAGAAATCATGACACTGTCTTTTATAAAACGAATTTTAATTACACAAGTAGCAATAAATCCACTCCTCTCTTAAAAAGACAAAAACTAAATATTAAAGTAGAGTGAACATATAATTTATTATCCAAATTAGGACACTCTTGAGGGTGAATGGAAGTACATTTAATGGTTATACTGGGACATTAGGTATAAACTGAGACCCACAAGACAATCTGGGGCATTGGGTCACTCTACAGATGAAGAACCCAGAAGCCTCATGAGAACATCCGCCTCTCCCACAAAGGCGTTGTCTTGACCTTTCCCAAAAGATAGCTGTTATTATTCCAGAAGAATGACAACTTGAAAGCATTTAAAGTTAGGAGAACGGGGACGCCTGGGTGGCTTAGTCGGTTAAGTGGCTGCCTTCGGCTCAGGTCATGATCCCAGGGTCCTGGGATCGAGTCCCGCATTGGGCTCCTTGCTCGGCAGGGAGCCTGCTTCTCCTTCTGCCTGCTCTACTTGCCTCTCCCCCTGCTTGTGCTCTCTTCTCTGACAAATAAATAAATAAAATCTTTAAAAAAATTAAGTTTAGAGAATGTTTGATAGAAAGTCAGAAAACTATTTCAAGAGCCAAGGAAGGTAAAGTGGGAGAAGGAAAACAGAAAAGTCTCTCGCAGAATGTGACGTATCTTCAGTCCATGGTTCACGTAAGGGATCACTCCTCTGACATCCACTCCCATATCCCTTGCTCTAAAGCACTTCCTCCCAGTATATTTTAGCTCCATTTGACAATGTCTAACTCATCAGTTGGCCTCAAGAGATACTGGGCAGTCTCTCCAAAAACTCTCTGATCAATTCTTGTCCTGCTTTCTTTTGCCTTGAAGGGCTTTTATTCCCATTTTTAAAAAATAAATCACTTATGATATCTCCCCACCACTACCGTATTTCAATCTGCCATTGATTCAGAGATGCACTTAAAATTGGGGGGAAAAATGTATTCCTAACTCCTGATGTTCTAAAGAGAGCAGATAATGTGCATCCAAAACCCCAGAAGGGAAAGTTATTGGGGAAAGCTGCTCTCCACCCTTTGTTCATGGGGAGGAGAGACAGACCAGATTGGTGAGGTCAGCAGACAGAGCTGAGCAATGCCGGCCCAGCCCCTTCAGAGAGACAATGGCCTTCTGCAGATCAGACGTTCTGTTCAGCGGAAGGAAAGGAGCTCACCTGCGCAGCCTGGCTGGCCCAGGGACAGCTGCAAGAAGTCTTCCGAATTCAGGGGGAATGTTCCTAAGCCTATTTGACCCAAATGGATAAGCCATGTTTTCCCATCAGCTTAATCAATAATAAAGCCAACTTTCTTTTTACTCCCCATCTGTCTGTTTTCTCTAGCCTGTCTCTCTACTGGCTCCACAATCTGGAGAGAAAGAGGAGTGTCTATTATTGGTCCTCCAAATCCCACATGTAGCTCTGATTGATGAGATTTCATAGCAGCTCTTTGTTATCGGTGGTCACTGGGTGGAGTAGAAGCCATGGGGGCCCCTGACCAGTATGTGTTGTTTTCTCTTGTGCCTCTGTGACTAATAGCACACATTTGCATGTCGATCCCCAGGGTCAGGGGTGAGGTCTTGGGCTATGGGATAGAGTTTCCTCTATTAATATCCGTAAGAGCGGAAGCTTATAATCCTGACTTCATTAGCATTCCATCCCACTGCAGATGTTAATTTTTTTTAGAATCACAGACTATTGAGATTATCAAATAAATATGGAAACTCACCCCAGGAAAATGCACATATTCAAAAAGTCCTACCAGCTTCTTTGAGGCCCTTGAAATCAATGGCTACAAATCTGCAGCCTGTCCCGATGAGCGCAGGACCCAAATGCCTCACTTCTAACTGGCTGGCAGAGACGAACAGAATCCTAGACTCTCAGTGGGAAGAGATTTTAGAGCTCCTCAGAGCCGACTTCTCATTTGAGACCCAGGAAACAGAGTTAGAATAACACTGTTTAAGGTTGTGACATGCAAATCCCTTTAAGCTCCTTAGGATTGTTAATATTTCAAGCGCATGAGAACTATTTTTCCTAGTGCAGAAACCCTGAAAGTCTTCCCACCCCAAAGCTGTATTTCCTCTGTACTAACTTATTCTACATGTGGAAAAGCAAGGGACTCAAAAGAAGATCCTTCTATTTCTGGAACAATTAAACTATCCTCCTGGGGATAGCTGATGTAGGCAGCTGTTTTAAAACAAAGGAAACTAAATGTGAATACCTTTAAAAAATACATACTGAACACAGCACCAGGGCCCAGCAGATGCCTAATAAATGATTATTATCTGACCATGGAGAAGATACATTAAAGAAAAACCACCCACTGTTGCTGGTATTTATTATAACTATGTTTTATGTAAACACATCATTATATGCAAATCAGTCACAACCCCGAGGCTCTGGGCAAGAAGCCAAAGTGATTCGAAGCCACACAGTCCAGATATCACAGTCACAAAACTCCATACACTTGGCAGGAGCGTTAAATCATCTTGTCATGTCTTTGCCTCTCCTGGCTGGTATTTCTCTCCTTTACTCAGCAGGACTTAAGTCCTTCCTAAGTTTTTATTAGTTCCTCCTTCTTCCATGACCATAAAAACTGGTCCTTCCTTTCAGGATTTCTCAACCTTATCATTCTGGGCATTTGGGGCCAGATCAATCTTTGTTGTGCGGAGCAAAGGTGGGGCGAATGGGGCCGTCCTGGGCTTTAGAACATATTTATCAGCATCCCTGGCCTCTACCCGCTAGATGCCACTGGTGCCTCCCTCCTCCCCAGCTGTGACAACCAAAATGTCTCCAGACGTCTCCAAATGTCCCCTGGGAGGCAAAAATCACCCTTGTCCCAAGTTGAGAACCACTACTTTAAAAGAATCTGCTTGAAATCAAGAAACCAAATCAAATTTAAATTTGAGAAAGCATCTGAGAGTTTAAGGGCCCTAAGAGGCCCTTCTAGTAAGAGGCTGCTTATTTTCTTCCCAATAATTCCCTTGACCCACGCAGCCTCTCCATATGCAATTCGCCGGGAATTCCTCTTCATGACCAGCCCCACCCCCCCCCC
>NC_058409.1:137822973-137852132 GCF_002201575.2 Neomonachus schauinslandi | reverse complement strand
GGGGCAGAGGGGGAGAGAGAAGCAGACTCCCTGCTGAGCAGGGAGCTCAACAGGGACTCGATCCCAGGACCCTGGGATCATGACCTGAGCCGAAGGCAGACGCTTAACCAACTGAGCCACCCAGGCGCCCCATCCTTTCTGGTTCTAATCTGTTTTGTAATAGAAGCACTCCATGTTCTTGGGGAACACCAAATTTATTTCATTCAGACAAATAATCAATAGGTTTTCTTAATGAAAGGAGATGGGACAACTGGGAAGAGCGTATGGAAGTGGCTTAGGACAACGTGTCCAGTCAATACAAATTTACCTGGGTAGCAGAGCTGTCGACCCAGTGATTCTAGAAAGTTCTTTGCAAAGTTGGGTACCTTTGAGATGGCCCTCAGGATGCCAACCATTTATCCACAGAATCAGAATCTAGCCAAAATGGAATATGAGGAAGAGGTTTCCTGTATGCCTGTCTGTGCAGTACCCTCATTCAAATTCTCTCCATTTGCTAATTTATGGCAGAGCTCCATCCAACTCCAGAGCCAAAACGCAATAATGCAGCTCATTAAGAGCCACCAGGGAGTATTTAGGAAACATGCAAAAGGAACAGTTCCTTTATTTCCTCTCCCTAGAGTCTTATTTCCACTCTAAGGCTTTCTCCATTTTTTCTGGTTTGAGCAACTAAAAATTGGCTTGAAAAATAACTTACCACTATAATTTATCTCTGAGCTAGGGTTTTTGTTTTTTTTTTTTTTAACTTTTATGTTTCCTGAAGTGCATGTGATTCAGTTCTAATTCCAAATTCCAAATGAGCAAAATGAACTCATATTTTTCATCTCCAATTAAATAATTCATTTCTCTAATTCTAAAGCATCCAATTCAAATAATCAAGTTGACAGGAACCCATCTAGTGTATTCATTAGAAATTCACCTTTCTCTCCCTCCTCCCTTATGATGTTGCCTCCCACAATTTTGGTAGTTATTTCAGATCATGCTGAGCAACAAAATCAATACCTCATTATTTCAATTCGGTGAACTACAGCTGTTGCAGAGCATGAGCATGAAATATGGTTTCATCAATAGAATCCCAGGCTCTGTCTACACAAAGACAAAACAATTGGGTAATTTAGTCAATTCTGTTTAAGAAAAAAAAAAAAAGTCAACTGAGTTGTTTGGTACTGGGTAAGGCAAACAATAATTTGCCCATTATATCTGTCACATGCATATCCCATAGGACTGAGAGAGACTGTCATGATGTTCCTAGTCAAATTCTTTGAGTTCCTATAACACTATAAACAGAAGAATACCCATTCTATCCTTCAGTGTTGCCTAGAAAAATTCCCTGCCACTTGCCTATGAGCATGACCTCTCCTTATCCAACCTAAGCATGACAGTGACCAGCAATTATTCAGTAAAAACTGAATATTTACTATGAATAAAGCCCAAAGGTTAGAGAAATTTTTAAAAGATTGTAAGACATGGATCCTACCTTCAAATGGCTTGTGGTCTATGCAGGAGGCCAAAATTAGCATATGTGGAGGGAAAAATAAAACAAACACACAAAACCTGCCAACAACCCAAGGCAGAATAGAAGTTACTGTTCAACAATACGGATTAGGGGCTAATGTTGGAGGAGTTCTAAAGAGAAAGAAATCATCAAGGTCTGGCAACATTTAAAAAAGCTGTTAATTATTAAGTCTTTACCCAAATTCCAAACTGATTATACATACTGCATCTTATATTTCCTTATATACTCGGAAAATGCATTGACTTTGCTAGTATATCAGTCTAAGTAGTACAAATAAAATTTATGCATCTAAGATTACGTGATACCCAGAAATAGAAATGGACTCATAACTATGAAATCATTCAAGAATCAGAATCACAAGGATCTGACTACTTCTGGCAGATGAATAGCTCCAAACAGTGAATTCTAGTTTTTCAGAGAAAATCAAGTTACTTTTTACCTTCAAGAACAGAAAGAGACAGCCACAGTCTAGATTGAAGACGCTGGAAGCATTTAACCCACAAAAGGTTTGTAAGAGCCCCAAGCCATACTGCTGAACCCCCATCACCCTTGGCAAATGCTGTTTTCCCTTTACACTCTTCCTCTATCTTCTGTTCCTTTTTATTTCTTCTTACCTTATTTTTCTTCTCTTTCAATTATTTTTTAAATAGCCTTTTTATTGAAGCAAACATGTATTTGGAAGAAGTACAGCTGATCCTTGAACAACATGGGGGTTAGGGGTGCTGGCCCTCCCACTGTAGAAAATCCAAGTATAACTTTCAATTCCCTCCAAACTTAACTACTAATAGACTGCTGTTGCCCCGAAGCCTTACTGAGAACACAAGCAGTGAATTAACACAGATTTTGTATGTTATATGCACTAATACGGTATTCTTGCAATAAAGTAACCAGAGAAAAGAAAATGTTATTAAGAAAGTGGTAAGGCAGAGAAAAGACATTTCCAGTCCTGTACTGTAAAAAAAGAATCAGCCTATAGGCAGTGCCCCCAGAAATCCAGCAGACCTGTCCCTTCCTTCAACAATATTTGCAAGGAACAAGTCCAGGGATGCCCCTCCTTACAGCCTCCGACCACCCCCCAACCTCTTTTCCAGTTGCAACCTTCAGAATTGTCTTCTCAGCCACCCCCTGCCCTGGGGACCAGCCAACACCTTATTTTGAGCTTAGCTCCTTACTGCACGCCCCCCGACACCCCCAAGCCAGGAGCTCCCAGATTCCTCAGAACTATTCCACAGGAGCTGTCGCCTACCGCCTGGTCATCAAGAATCCGGGGCCTCCTGTACCCACCTACCTCTCTCTGGGCTTCCTATCTCCCGGGACGACGTGGCTCTCAGGGGCTCGGGCCACTTCTCCCCGGGGTTGGCCGAGAAGAAGCCCCGGGGGCGCCCGCCCGGCAGCTCCTGAAGATGCAAACCAGCTGGGCGCCAGACAGTCTTCCAAGCGGCGCAGAAGCTGCTCCAAGATGCACGGGGTAAAACCCTGGGCCATGGAAGCCACCATGATTCTGGCGAAGAACCTGAAGCAGGCCGTTTTGGATCTTCGTGCCCGGGGTTCTGCGGCTGCACACCTGCCTCCAGGACTTCCTGGGGAGCCACCTCCTGGAGGAGCAAGTGAAACGCATCAGGAAATGGCGACCCCGTGGGGCGCCTGCGCAGGCTGGCCCCCCGCAGGCCGGCTGGCGAGCATCTCTTCCAGGGGCTCCCCCTCCTGCACCACCCTCCAGCACCACCCGGAGCCTCCGCAGCCCAGCGGCCCTTGAGGGGCCCCTCTGGCGTCCCCCTGGTCTCAGGGCTTCTGCGGGAGCCTCTGCCTGCAACTGCTACCCAGATTTTTAGCCACCCTGGAGCCCCTCACCCAATCCCTGGACCAGATGTAAACAATAAAGCTTGTGCAGCAAAAAACCCCAAACCAAAAAGAGTGAATAGCTGGACCCATGTGGTTCAGACCTGTGTTGTTCCAGGGCCAGCTCTATACAGGTATTAACATGTAACTCCCTTAATTTTCATACATAAAGTGAACACAACATGTAACCAAAACCCATGATCGAGAAGCAGAGCATCGCCAGAAGTGGAGAAATCCTTTTGTGGCCCCCTTCCCGGTCACTGCCTTGACTTACAAGAACAGAAATTAAGTTTTGCTTGTTTTTGACCTTTATGCAAGTGAAGCCATATAGTACTCCTGCTTCCTTTGCTCAAAATTACGTTTACGAAATGTATGTATGTTGGGGTGCCTGCGTGGTGCAGTCCAACTGTTGGTTTCCCCTGAGGTACTAAGCTCAGGGTGGGGAGATGAGCCCCATGTCCAGGCTCCGGGCTCAGCAGCCGTCGTCAGCTTGAGATTCTCTCTCCCTCCCTCTGCTCCTCCCCCCTCCCTCTCCCTAAAAATAAAATTAATAAATCTTTTTTCTAAAAAAAAAGAAATGTATTTATGTTGTTGTATGTTAACAGTTTATTTATATTGGTCTTTAGTTTTTTTAAAGATTTTATTTATTTGAGGGGGGTGGCAGGAGAAGGAAAGAGAAAAACTGAAGCAGACTGCACTGAGCAGGAGCCCCATATGGGGCTGATCCCACAGCCCTGAGATCAAGACCTGAGCCAAAATCAAGAGTCTGCTGCTTAACGGACTGAGCCACCCAGCAGCCCCTATTTATATCGTTCTGTAGTGTCTGATTATATGAATATACCGTAATACACGTATCCATTGTACACTGATGAATATTTGGGCTCTGTGCAATTTGACGGTATTCAAAAGAGTACTGTTCTGAGTATTCTTGGTAAACACATGTCCACATTTCTCTTGCGTGATACCTAGGAGTAGAATTGCTGGGTCAGCAGGTATGCATAATTCATTTTACTAGATATTGTCGAAGAGTTTCCCCGAGTACTTGTACCAATTTACCCTTCCAACAACAATCCGAGAATTCTAGTGTCCCCTATTTTCACCACCACTTGGTTTGTCAATGTTTTTTATTGTACCAATTCTGGTGGGTATACTGTGCTATATTGTGGTTTTAACTTGCATTTTCCTGAAGACCAATAATGTTGACCACTATTTCCCGTATTATTCGATGATTTGCATATGTTCTATGCAAAGGGCCTATTCAAGTCTACCTGTTTTTGGTCTCTTTTTATATTCTTGTTGAAAGTATCATGTTTCATACTTTGGCCTGTCTGTTTTACTCTTCTAATGGTGAGTAAGCTGTTCCAGGGTCGGTTAACTCAGAAGTTTATGGATGTCACCTTTACTATAGGTCTCCTAACTTTTCCTTCATGGTCTGAAGACAGCTGGCCAGAGTGCCAACCAACATGTCCTCTCATAACAACACCTAAAAGCCGGAAGAAAGAAGAAAGCTTCTTCTTGCATATCTATTTCTTTTCATCTGGGAAGAAAATCTTTCCCAGAACATCCTTTCTTCCTGCACAACAGACTTCTTAGATTCATGAGCCAGATTTGGGTCACATGCCAACCCGTAAACCAATCATTGGCAAAGAGGAATGAGGTTGTTATGACTGGCTTAGAGCAACTGAGATTCATCTCCTGGGGAAGAGGCTAGTAAATCATGGCTGTCGGGTTCCTAACACAATTGGTATTCCAAAAACAAGGTGGAAGGAGGAAGGAAGAAGGCTGTTGGCTAGGCAGCTAACCACATCTACCACAATCACCAAGGAACTTCAACTGAAATTTGAGGGTAAAATGCGATAAAAACAGCCATTTACAACTGTCAATTGAGACTCAAGTTTAATTTTAACCTAAGTTGAAAGGCTTGAAAGGTATAATAAAGTGTTCAAGGTATTTTTTTATAGTTAAATAAGAAAAACAAGGGTTTGGGCCTGGAAATAAATCTGTAGCCCTAGATACCTCTGACATACAAGAGGTTGGACTTAAATGACCTTGGAAACATTAATATAAACAGATATTAATGCTTATTGATAACTATAAATATTAATTATAATTAATATTAATAACTATTAATATAAACACAGAGATTAATGGTGAGTCTTTGTATGATTTCATTGTATGATTCATTCAATGGAAAGGATTAGCCAATTTAAATTATTAGACTATAAATTATTTGGGAATAATAATTGTGTCTGTATTAATAACAATGCTGTTCTATTATGAACAATTGGACTATTCATTTTTTTTTAAATTTAAGTAGGCTCTATGCCTAGCTTGGAAACCAGTGTGGGGCTTGAACTCATGACCCTGAGATCAAGAACTGAGCTGAGATCAAGAGTCAGACACTTAACTGACTGAGCCGCCCAGGCACCCCTAGACTACTTACACAGAGGTCTGACATATATTGTCTCATTTGAACCTCTTAAAAACTCTGTCATATAGACAGGGCAAAGGCTACTATTTCCATATTTATAGATGGTGAAATTAAGAAAGAGGAATTAGTATGCAGAAATTAATGCATTCTCTAAGATCACAGAGTTGATTCACACAGTTGACTAGATCTAACTCAGGCCTCTTGCTTTCTAGACCGTTTATCTATCTACTACATCCATCCATTTATCAATTCATCTATTGACATATATAATAACTGTATATGAGCAAATTAACTAAATGAACATATAGTGATGTTTCTCAGCTAAAGATTTCCATATTTAACTGATGGCTACTTTCTCTGGGAGAGGAAAGAGAAATTTTACCTATTCATTTACTTCATTGTTTACTTGATCTAATATCCTAAAAAAAAGATATCATGAAAGTTAGTCCTTCAACATAGTATTTGAGGTCACCTCAGTCTAGCAAGCATTTTTTGAGGGGCACAGATGGTTATGATACACAGGATAAGTGCTGTACCAGAAAGAGATGGAATCACATAGGTTCACAGAGGAGGATCTGATGACCACTGCCTAGGAGAGTCAGGGAGTACTTCTTGATGAGGTAACCCCTGAGATGAATCTTTTATGGTAAGGAGAAGATACCCAGATGAAGAAATGAGGTCTGGACTTTCCCAACCAAGAGAAGAACTTGCACAAAGACTCATCGGTTAGAAAAAATAGTATGCTCAGAGTGCAAAGTTGGGGACTGGAAATGGTTAAGACATGGTGATTGTATGTCCAAAGGCTTAAGAAGTTTGTATTGAAAATAGGAGAGGGATACGGCAGTTGAGGGGGGTCTATACGGGTTCTAGGGTCAGAAGGGGTGTTTTTTGTTCAGATT
This sequence comes from Neomonachus schauinslandi, assembly GCF_002201575.2. Classification (NCBI taxonomy): domain Eukaryota; kingdom Metazoa; phylum Chordata; class Mammalia; order Carnivora; family Phocidae; genus Neomonachus; species Neomonachus schauinslandi. The sequence goes on along the minus strand of NC_058409.1, from coordinate 137,845,450 downwards.
AGAATGAGCTTGCCCGTGTTTATAGACTTAAGAAAAAAAGTCAAAGGTAGGAAGGGATTGAAGATCTAGAAAGCGATGTGAAAAAATAAGGCCAAGTATATGGATGAAGAATGGAATCTTATCAAGAGGAAGTAGACCACTTAATGGGACAAAACTGACTAACGCAAGGATGAGATGGAGAAAATAAATTTATAGATGGGGAAGAGACTGAGAAGTTGGTGTAGTACATGTCAATGGCTTTATTTTTGGAGTGCATAGTAACAATATGACAATAATAAAAGTAATAAGCATGTATTTGGTGTCACTGTGTACAAGATATTCTGCTGAGCATTTTCCCTGAACTATCTCATTTGATTCCCTTAACAACTCTGTGAAGTAGATGCTATTATTATAATGCCTATTTTACAGATGAGGAAACTGGGATTTGGTAGATTAGCATGCCCAAGATCAGGCACATGTACAGAACTACTAGCCTAAGAATCGGTTCAGCACCGTAATGAGAGTCCTTTACTGTTGGTTCTAGCTCTTAGCTTGAGAAGGAATGTGAGGCCCAGGGCTTGGAGATCTTCCTCATGGAACTGGGCAGAGATGTACATCCTCGCCTGGATAAAAGATGCTAAGTGACAAATACCTTAAAAATTATTTTAAAAATATATTTCATTTGCCAACAAACAGACATGAAATTAGCTTTCTTTCCATAAAATTTAAATGGCATTCAACCTTAGTTTTCTATTGCTTCAGCTGGTTATTCTTATAATATTGTTAGAGTTAAACTGACACTCAAAGGAGCCAATTTTTATAGCTTCTTTTGAAAATTAAAGTACCTGCCTCAGCTATAAATCAGGAGACTCAGCATTTCAACTGAAATGTCCCATATTGTCTCATCAATTATCTTTGTTTTGAATAAGGAACACAAATCAAATGAGTCAACTTGACTCAAACGTGATAAAGTCTTGATATTCACAAGCAGCATATACTGAAGATCCGAATGATACTTCTGGAACACCATTGTTGGGAAACAAGCTTTCATTTGTAGTCTACAATGAATGAGTTTGTGACAATCTCTCCATAGTCTTCTGTCTATTGGTCCTAGTGACCTGGAGAATTGGACGCAGAAGTTAGGGAGGTAGAAGTGACCTTATCTGCTTAGAATTGCATGATATCACCAGGAAGAGTATATTAGTTTTGTGTGGATGAGTGAGTGGATGTCTCCAATAGCCCAACAAAACACTAACCCCCTACTTTGGCATCATGTCTTGTACAAGGCGGGTGCTCAAAAAATTGGGTCTATAAAAGAATGTAAGAAGGCAATAAATACTATGAGGACCCAGTACACACAGAGTCTAAGTAAGGTATTAAGTAATCGCTTCTTATCTCTCAATAAAAAAAATATATCACGCATTCCTTTTATTATAATCACCATGTACCTAGCAGCATCAAAACACTGGAAGCATTTGCAATTACTATCGCCCCCAGAGCCTTGATAATATCTGTTTCATAGTACTCAAAAAACAGGGAGAATGGAGATGAAAATAGCAGTTGTAGAGACTGAGATGATATATATTTAGAGTGTGGTGGGTAATATTATCAGTGTCCTTTGATCTAAAACCTATCTTGCCAGATTCTTTTATTTACTAGTTGAAAGCACTGATATTTTGGTTCAAATATGGGAAATTTTTATTTTCCCATTTGTTGGTAAAAATACTGCTCTTCAAGAAGTTTTGACATTTTTTGTGTGTAGTGTCATGCATGAATCCCTTTGACAGTCTAATAAAACCTATATTCACAATTGAAGGACGTGCTCAATTTCAGTTAAAGTTTCAAAAAACAAGAATATAATTTTTCCCACCCATGTTTGCAGCTCCCCTAAATACAAAGGTACATGGACACCGGGTAAAGAAACCCTGATAAAATCAGTTTGAAATGTGTTATGCCCATGGTGTAGGCAGCATTCTTTCTTTATTCTGGCTCCATTTTTTAAAAACAATCTGCAGATTTATTGCACATAAGTCCCCCCTGTCTTCTATATAATCCTCCTACTCTTCCAAAAATTTTGAAAATGAACGTACTCCATAAATATAATTATCAGAGTATCAAAAAAATAATTTCATATGACCTTTCCCCCAAACTGATAACAGTAAGTAAAATACCCTTATGTAGGCAAGAGGAAAACAAAGCTAGTGAGTTCTCACCTCTATGCCTTTCCCTTCAGTGTCTACTCCTCAGCCGCAGTTTCAGACTTGGGGAGTAATGAACTAAAGCATTCCTCTATGTTCATCACAACTGTTTGGTCTTTCTTTCCTCAACTAAGGTACTTAAGCCACACACCTGAAAGCTGAAACTTGATCCTAAGTAAAATTCCTTCGTCCTGCATAAATTTCAGCTCCTCAGTTTTTCTCTTCTTTCTCCATATAGCATATGCAGATTCATTTATGAAACATTTTTTTATTATAGAGTGGGGATGTGCTAGAAGATCTGAGAACGATTTGGAAATCTGGGGCTCTGTTTACCATGAAATTCTAGATGAATAATCAGTGTTTGGTAAATTGGAAAGAAAAGCTGAAAGATGATTAAAGATTATTTAAGTTGTCCATTATAAACAAAACAAAATAAAAACCTCTAAAATTCTTCTACCCAATTATATTAGGAGAAGATAATTTGAATAAAGAAATGGAATTCTTTGGTGTCTTCTTTTTGACAAAGGATATAAGCCTTTATGCTGCATAACGTGTGTCGTTGGGGTTGGGTACAAACTAAGAAATTCTCTCAGATTGTATTCTTGTATTAGTCTTTTTAGAAATAGAGGAGCTGAAGCAAGAAACAGAGAGTGGCCTTTTATTACCTTTTTCCCTTTAAACTAAGCCTGTTTTCAGTGATCCATGTCTATATCCTCCAAAAGCACAGCTTCAATTTTTACTTTGAAAAATGGGCTCAGGCCATATTGTCAACACGCATTTTTCTCTACTGGATGTTTAATTTGTTCTGGCCTTTCTGGAAAGCATCACCTTCCTGGGTTCTGCCAAGCCTGAATGGAGCCACTCCTCGGCAGCGTGCCGTCGGGTTTGCCCACGTAGCAGCTCCATTCTACCTGTTTTTTGAGTACTATGAAACAGATATTATCAAGGCTCTGGGGGCGATCAAAATTGCAAAAGCTTCCAGTGTTTTGAAGCTGCTAGGTACATGGTGATTATAATAAAAAGAATGCGTGATACATATTTTTTTTTTTTTATTGAGAGATAAGAAGCAAAGGGACAATACCTGGCTTTCAGGCAGTGAGAACGCCCTGTGTGCAGTTCTCCAACTCCTGTCTTCCCAGATCCTCGTCAGCCCTGAGATATTCATTTCTTCATTAGCTGGGAGCAGCTGCTGGGAAAGAGAGACTGGCCAGAAACATAACTGACAGCTTCTCTGGCAATGAATTTTTTTAAAACTGCTTTAAAAAAACCCCACTGGATCTGAGACAATTATCCAGTGAGAAACTGCATGATTATCCCAGTGGCTTCAGCAGGAAGAGCCAGTGATTGGTTCTACTCTTTATTCCAAAACTCTTGTTGACTGGCTTACAAACCTGGGCTCTAGAGCAGATTATTTTCTTTAACAGATTTTATCATATTTTGATTCTCCCACTGATTTCCTTTCTTATTCTCACTGATGCCCCGACTGTTGTCCAAGAGGAGCCATGGCCAGACCTTGGCAGAGGTAGGGATCAGTGCTTACACAAAGCCACAGGATTAATGTACTTTGAGAAGCTGCTTTATATGATTATCACCCACTGCCCTAAAACTCCATGAAATTCTACCAAACTTGGAAGACCTGACTGCCCAACAACATGGAATCAAACACCATTTTTTTTGTTTGTTTCCTATCCATTTAGATCAGGGGTTTTTAAACTTTTTGTGTATGCCATGGATCCCCTTGGCATTTTCATGAAGTCTGTGGACTCAGAACAATCTTTTTTTGTAATCATAAAATACAATAAACAGTATTAGAGAGGCAAGTAAGCAGTAATATTGAAATATAATTAGCAGAATAAAAAAGAACCTTGGAGGACTTTGGGCTTCCATGTTAGCATGCAAGGGGATTAAGAATCACCACAGTTGCTACACCATCCTAACAAGAAGTAAAAAGCTGAGGGCGCCTGGGTGGCTCAGTTGGTTAAGCGACTGCCTTCGGCTCAGGTCATGATCCTGGAGTCCCGGGATCGAGTCCCGCGTCGGGCTCCCTGCTTAGCAGGGAGTCTGCTTCTCCCTCTGACCCTCCCCCCTCTCATGTGCTCTCTCTCTCCTCTTATCCTCTCTCTCAAATAAATAAATAAAATCTTTAAAAAAAAAAAAAGAAAAAAGCTGAACAAACTGGAATATCCAAAACTCTTCCTACAAAAAAAAAAATTATGAGTGAAAAAAATCACCTCTTTTTAAATCTGCTAGGCGAGTCAGGTCACAGGGCTCACAGCCCCACTTCACCCGCCCCCACCCCAAATTAGAGAGAGAGAGACAGGCAGAAACAGAATAATGATCTACTGGAGCAGAGACCTATGAGCAGAGACCACTTGGGGAGCCAGTGCTAGGCTGGGAAAGCCAAGTATCATTGATGAACTGCAGGAGGCTCCATGTTCTGCATTTGAATCCAGGGTGATTCTAGAGTCCCCTTAATTTTGATGCTCAACGATGTCTCTGAGTCGCAAAAATTGGCATAGGTCATTAGTTCTGGTGGCCAGGTGACACCTACCTCTCTGCGCCACAGCTTGATTTGAAGTCACAAATCACTGCAATCCCACCTGCCTCTTTTCCTGAACTATTTCCAAGAGGTGATTCCCATCTTTGTTACCAAGGGTCAAACTTCACACACATCTACGTTTCATATATAAATCATCTGAAATATCTCCCTTTTCCTAACAATAACTTCTAATAAAATAAAGGCGGTCTCATTTGCTTGAACGATGTGTAGGAAAATTGATGTCCCACTTAATTTTTTTTTTAATACTTTTTTTTTAAAGATTTTTATTTATTTATTTGACAGAGAGAGAGATAGCGAGAGCAGGAACACAAGCAGGGGGAGTGGGAGAGGGAGAAGCAGACTTCCCCGTGGAGCAGGGAGCCGGATGCAGGACTCGATCCCAGGACCCTGGGATCATGACCTGAGCCGAAGGCAGATGCTTAACAACTGAGCCACCCAGGCGCCCGTCCCACTTAATTTTTATGTATTCATTCATTCAACATACAGTGTTGGGTACTTACTATATATGTCAGGCACCGTCCGGGCACGGGGATTATAAAAGCAGCAACATAGAGGTTCTGCCTTCACAGACTTACATTCTAGTCGGGGGGGGGGGGTTGTCAAGAGAGGTATATACAGTAAAGAAATAAATATATAATATGTCAGGAGAGGGTATGAGCCAAGGAGAAAAAAAATAAAGAGTGTTTATGACAAGAGATAAAGGCAGATGAGAGACAAGCTTTCATTGCTTGACATTTTCCAAAGTTATATCAGAAAGAGTAAATAATAAAATCTCATAGTTATAGAAGTAGCCCTAGTCACAACATTACACGGATTCAGACAGTCCTCAGACCTAATTCCTAATCTGACCTCTACAAAAGCCAACGTCGAAGAAACCTCTAGTAGATCACACTACCTCATAAGGAGATGTTATCCCCAAACCAAAACAGCGTAAAGGCATAGCTCATTAAAATAATCACTGCATGTATGCATATTCTTTCCAAGTTTTTATTACCTACAAAACTTGTATCATTAAAAGCTAGCTACTTCTCTTTTGAGCTCATGATCACCTTGACATAAAAAATGTTTGGAAAAAAACTTAAAAATGCTAAAATAAGGTAGAAGTTTGAACTGAAACTATCACATAATCAGAACTATTCTTCAAATGGAAGCTCAACAACAAAATCTCTCCACAAATGTGTTTTTATAGGAGTTTCTAATTTCTGTGTTCATAAGGCTGGAGATTTCTGTGTGTTTTTAGCACCCCACTGCAGGAGGCAGAATTTCTGGGAAGGGACCCCAAGATTCCATACTTTAATTCCCCAAACCTGTGAATTTAGTGGAGCTAGCACTCCTGTAATTGTGTTATGTTAGGTCCACCCAGGTGACCTCATCACATTAGGTCTTAAAAGCAGAGAACTTCTCCTGCTGCTGGCATGACAATGCGGTAGGAGAATACAGGAGACATCAGAGAGATTTGCAGCTTGAGAAGGACTCTTCATGCCGTTGGTGGCAGAAGACAGAGGAGGCCACATAAAGGGAACAGAAAGCCAACAAGGGAATGGGGACCTCAGTCCTATAGTTGTAAGGAACTTGATTCTGCCAACAACCTGAAGGAGCTTGGAAGTAGATTCTTCTCCAGAGCCTCCAGAAGACAAAACAAAACACATAGCTCAGCTATATTGCTAACTTTGATTTTAGCCTTGTGAGATCCTGGAGCAGAGACATCAGCCAAATCCACCAAAACTTCTGTGAATTAATAAACTGTGAATTAATATATGGGTGTTGTTTTAAACCACTAAATTTGCAGTAATTTGTAACCCCAGCATAAAAAAAATGAATACATGGGGCATCTGGCTGGCTTAGTCGGTGGAGCATGCAACTCTTGATCTTGGGGTTGTGAGTTCGAGCCCCACGGTGGATGTAGAGATTACTTAAAAATAAAATCTTAAAAAAAAAAAAATACACCCGCTTATCCTATGTCACGGCAAATGCCTTTAACCAATGTTTTCCGTTTCTATTGTTGGACTGTTTCAGTTGGGTTCACTCAACAGAACTGCATGTCACACTGTTTAAAACACAATATTGTGTCTTCATAATTCACTGATCTTGTTTGGCTTTCCTGTGGTAGGTTGTTTTCCTTATGCTAGTATAGCATCCATTAATTAGCAACAGACATTTACTCAGGGTCCCTTGATGCTCTCTGTTATCTGGTGCACTTTTAGTTGTGTTACCCTACAGTACTTGAAATTTGGTGAGCCTGGTTCCACCATTCTTCCAGCAATTGTTGCCTGTGTCTCTTGTTTGACCATTTTAATCAATGTGTGATATGTCAGTTGAACTACCTATGAAATTAGTTTCATTTCCCATGTAATTTATTATTTTAATTGTAAAATTAGCATTTGCTTTGATATTTGGTAGCTTGCAGCATCAGCAAGTTGGAGAAGAATGGTGACCTCACAAATCATTATAGGATTTAGGTCATTGTTACACCACACAGCTTTCTCCCAAGTCATGTTAACATGAACATCAGGATCTCTTACAAAACTTAATTCATGACTCATGACCTGGACTCAGCGGAAATGGACTCTCCTTCCCAAATAGAGCCTCTGGGGGCTACAAAGCTCCATTTAAGATTCTTTTGTTAAAGGACATCCGACTCCAAAGAAGAAGGTTACACGTGACCAGAAGCAGATTCCCGTCTAGTAGAGAAGAATGCTAAGAAGGTAGAACTAGCAAATCAAAACCAGGAAGGATAAAAACAAAGACTTGCAAATAAAAGAAAGCATGGGACAGAGTCCCACCAAGACATTTTGAAGGTAGTTAGTGTAGCCTCTGAGTCTGGAAGAAGCTGGAGAGAAAGTCTCTAAGAAGTCAAATAAAGGACCAAACTGGGGAGTCTGTGGTCATATTAGAAGGAAATGAGAAGCAGTTTTAAAAGCAGACCAGGCAAGTATCTGATGACAAAGATAGTTTAAAATAGAGTATTTAAAAAGTAAGCAGTTATTCATTCCTGGATTTTGGCTAAATAAGTAAGTAAATAAATAAATAAAAATAAAAAGTGAGCAGTTAAAACAATGCGATATGACTACATACCTATTAGAATGGCCAGAATGCAGACCACTAACAACATCAAATGTTGACGAGGATGTGGAGCAACAGGAACTCTCCTTCCTTGCTGGCGGGAATGCAAAATGGTGTAGCCGCTTTGGAGGAGTTTGGCGGTCTCTTGCAAAACCAGACATACTCTTACCATAGGATCCAGCAATTCTGCTGCTTGGTATTTACTTATGTCCACATGGATGTTGATAGCAGCGTTATTCATAATTGCCCAAACTTGGAAGCCACTGAAATATCCTTCAGTAGGTGAGGGGATATATAAACTGTGGTCCATCCAGTCAACGGAATATTATTCAGTGCTAAAAAGAAATGAACTGTCAAGTCAGGAAAAGACATGAGGAAACTTAAATGCATATTACTTAAGTGAAAGAAGCCAGTCTGAAAAGAGAAGGGGGGAGAATAGGTGGAACCCACAGAATTTTTAGGGCAGTGAAACTACTCTGTATGATACTATAATGATGGACACTATAAAGATGGATACATTATACATTTGTCCAAACCCATAGAATGTACACCACCAAGAGTGAACCCTAATGTAAACTATGGACACTAGGTAATGATGATGTGTTGATGTAGGTTCATCAATTGTAACAAATGTCCCACTGTTGTAGGGGATGTTGATGATGGGGGAGGCTATGCATGTGGGGGGCAGAGCATTTAGATTGACAATCTCTATACCTTCCTCTCAATTTCGCTGTGAACCTCAAACTGCTCTAAAGAAATAAAATCTTGTGGTGCCTGGCTGGCTCAGTTGGTGCAGCATACAACTCTTGATCTCAGGGCTGTGAGTTCAAGCCCCATGTTGGGCATAGAGCCTACTTGAAAAAAAGAAAGTAGGAAAGAAAGGAAGGAAGGAAGAAAGGAAGGAAGGAAGGAAGAAAGGAAGAAAGAGGTGCCTGGGTGGCTCAGTCGGTTAAGTGTCTGCCTTTGGCTCAGGTCATGATCCCAGGGTCCTGGGATGGAGCCCTCTATCAGGCTCCCTGCTCAGTGGACAGCCTGCTTCTCCCTCTCCCTCTGCCCCTCCCTGCTTGTGCTCTTTCTCTGGGTCTCAAATAAATAAATAAAATCTTAAAAAGAAAAAGAAGTAGTTATGTACTTTGTATAAGTATTTCTCACTCAAATACTTAGGTTAAATTCCTTGCTAAAGCTTAGTACTTAGATTAGGAACTTACAGAGCCAGTAAGTAGAAAAAATGTGGTTTGAATACAGGTTTGTCTGACTCTAAAGCTCATGCCCTAACAGACTGGATAGAAAAAGCATACAGGATATGATCTCATTTTCTTAAGAAAAAATTCATAAATACATATTCAGAATAAACCATTTTATCTATTCTGTGATGCACTCTTCTCTTACAACCTGGCTGTACCTTAAAATCAATTGTGTCTCACAACTGCTGACAGAATTCTTCCAGAGAGAATTTACAATTGCTTCTGCCAGTTTTTAAATTAAATTCAGTTCTCTTCTTTAGGAGTTTTAAAACACACGGGAGTTGTGACTTCAAACCACGAGCCTGCATACACGTAACAACTTGTAATTCAAATTATCAAGGGAGAATTTTTTCCTTCCTTCCCCAGCACTAAGTTCAGAATTAAGGTTTTTTTCTGTTCCTTTCTATATGGCATGTTGTACCTTTGTGTCCCAGATTTATTTGGGAGCTGAGGGGTAGGGTTCTTATTATCTTATTAAATTCCCCATCTTGTTTATTTTTTTAAATCTTTCTTAGAGGTATAGCTCATAATCAATGACTTTTTAGATTATATAAAATATAGTACTTACATCAAAACATCAACAGCTATTTTATGAGTTTTGTTCTTTTTCCTTATTTTGTTTCCAAAGTTTTGTGCCAAAAACATGAATCTGTATTTTTAAAAAGTAACATTAAAGAATTGAATCAGCCTGTATATTGTAATTTTGAAACAACCAATTGATGGAACTGGATCATAGACATACCAATATCTAGTGTGTCTATCATAATATATATATATATACAGTCATAAAACAAGAGAAATTATATATCATGTGCATAAAATTATAATTCATATAAATATGTTATGTGTTAGATATAGACATAAATTTGCATATTATAAGAAATATAGATATGTACATAGGATACATTTTATATGTTCTATACATATACATACAAAGCACACTGTTTTATATATGTGTGTATGTACACATATATACACACATACACATACATGCATAAAATATATGCTGGCATTTTTGCTAGTCTGGGGGTGGCATCACATTAGATAAAACGGTGATAGGTGTGCAAATGAAAAGAAAGCCACAGGCTGGGAGAGATGCTAGCACACCGGGGGCAGAAGAGAGCACCGTCTGAGGTCAGGAGTCTTCAGGAACTCCCGAGTAAGGCTGACTGACTCGAGAGTCTCAACAACATTCCAAAATGGCAGAGCTGCTTCAGTTCCAGAACCCTACACAATCCCTTGTCCATGGCTAGCCACAAAAAGGCAGGTTTTTGGTAAACTATTATGATTAAGTTTACTTCTTAAGTATGTTCCAATAAGTTCTCGATCCCAGATGTCACAATGTGCTTCTGGGGAATTCTCGAGGTTTGGTGGACAATGAGCAGACGAATACCATCCAAGACAGGACAGGTCATCACCAGAACCGTTCCTGAGGCATGTGAGTAAGGAAAACAGAGCAGGTCGAAAGCTCATGTCCAAAGGTTCAGGAAGGTAACATAACATCCAGATGGACAAGCTGCTGTTCAGCTCCAGCCAGTGGTTGGGTTGTGGAAATGTTAGCCCAGTTTTACCAGATTCTCCCAATCCTCAAGAGAATTTTCAAGTGAAATTTCCTGGCTCTAAGATATGGGTGGGGGACCCGAGCGATCACCTTGGCAAACCGTTTGGGGAGGATGCCGCAGAATTGGCTGAGGAATGAATGGGAATGTAGAAAGTGGTTTCGGAGTAGAATATTCTTTCATGAAGGCTGGCCTCAAAAGAAAGTAAAGAAGCAGGATAGGAACCTGAAAGCAAGGGAGAGTAAAAAAAAAAAAAAAAAAATTCAGTCGGCAACATTTTTTGCAGTTTTATAAGCAGCAGGGAGGAGAGACCAGAGAAGTATTGCAGATGGTGGAGGGAGCTGGTCTAGCACAAGGGCGGCGGTGTGAATGAGGCACCCACGTGGAGAAGCTGGCATTTCAGAGAACCCTGGAACTCTGTTCCTCTGAGACGGGAGTCACTTCGAACACTAGCCGGAAGGGAAAGGAGGTGTAAAATATTTGTCAAATACTCCATCTTCTTTTTTTGTTTTGTTTTGTTTTAGAGAGAGAGCATGAGCGCATGCGCTTGAGGAGGGGGAAGGGCAGAGGGAGAGAATCCTAAGCAGACTCCCCAATGAGTGTGGAGCTGACTCAGGGCTCAATCCCAAAACCCCGGGATCATGACTTGAGGCGAAATCAAAAGTCGGATGCTTAACAGACTGATCCACTCAGGCGCCCATACCCCATTTTCTCTTTGATAAGAAGTCACATCATCGGCTGAGGGGTCCACAGAGGTGGAGTGGGGGTTCAAGGATGGTGACAGTGGGGAGAGGGGATTGGCAAAAGACACAAAAAGGTTGTAGAGCAATACTGAGGGTCTCTTCTGTTACTTTTCCTTCATCCAATACACAGGCACCAGGCTGAATAGTTCATTGCTGGACTTTCACACTTCTCCTTCACTCAACTAAATATTTTACTCTGCCCTGCCCTCCTTCGAACTCAGTCTTTGTCTTATTCCACACAAGTGAAACTTTCAAAATGGTTCAAGTGTATTATTCATGGGGCTGTAAGTGGGGAATCCTGTTATGACTGCGACATGCCATGTGTCTTGCATTTAGTCTTAATAGCCAACTCTCTTTCTCCAAGACGCTATGCCAAAATATCAATTTTGTTGAAGTTGCTTTATATTTGGAACGCTATAGTTTACTTCTTGCTCCCAGAAGAATTAAACTATCCTCATGCCGTTAGATTAGAAGTGTGAATAGAAAAGGTTTATTACATGAGATGTGAAAGTTTAAGACCTATTCCTAAATATACCTGGGCTGTGGATTTTTCTATAGCGACCAAGTTTGTCTCCAAAAATTGGAAGTGGAAAATTATTTCCAGAAATAGAGATTCTCCAGCCTTTCCACAAATATAGCATGTGAGAGGGAATAAGCCCCTTTATTTCTCTGGTTCAAGGTCTCTCCATTTGCCTTGATTCTGTGGCCTACCAAAGAAAGGCGCCTCCTCCCACTGCAGGACCAGAGCTGCTGTGACTGGTGATCCCATCTGCCCAGAATGGGAGGGACTTCAGGTCTGAGCAAGGAAAAAGATATGACCACAAGGTGGCAGTAGCGTGCACAGCATCATTTGGGTGACACTTTGTGGAATTTACTTGTTAGGCAAGTCCCTTCCAGCATGAGACTGTCCAGAGGCCATAGCATTGGGGCCACCATCCAGAAGAAGAAGAGAAGGACAAGGGAGGTCCCGGGGGGGTGTCAGAGGGGCCCTACACGTCTAAGTGACCTCACTCAGCCAGCCAGCAAGGGTCAGAGAGTTCCCAAAGTGCAGCAGCAATAACTTGGGGTCTTTTAGCCCCAGGGCTCATCTTATATATGGGTAGATGTTGGGTAGCTTCATGAAGTGTGCAAACCAGCCAGGCTCTGAATGGCAAAAAATTCTGCTTATTTGGGGTATGTTTAAAACAACTGGATGTGTAAAATACTGAGTTTGGAGCTGATAGACCATTGAGCTAACAGCTCTCAGCCCACTGTGAAGAAGTAAACAACCCAGGGGCAGTACGAAGACCAATGCCGAGCTATATGTTGGCCACCATCTCTTTCTTACACATCCTCTATCTCTGCCTGGAGCTGTTGTTCCCGTTTGGCCACATCTCATCTTAGCTGGCTCCCAGGTTCTGGCCACTTCCACATAACGGTGCCCACCCAACCCCTCGAGTCACTCCTTGAGTCTCCAGGGGCCTCCAGACTGGGGTGCGACGCTGAGATTGTTACTTCATTTTCACTGGCATGTTTGGCCTGAGCTCTGTCCCTGTCCCTGTGTTTTCTTTCGTACCTGGATGGTTTCCTGCCCCCTGGCTCTCTTCCGCCTCATTTCTTTCTTGTTGCCGTAACAGTATTTATCTCAGTCTGTAGCTGATTCACTTTTAAATTTGTTTACTTTTTAAATTATATGCATCCTCCCCTTGCCCCCACTAGCCTGCGAGCCACCTGAGAACACAACCTTCCTCAGCTCATCAGCTCTGTTCACTCCTGGATCACCAGTGCTTGAAATTGTGTTTGGCACAGAGTAGGTGCAAAGTTGAGTGAAATGAGATGAGTGAATGAGATGCTTCATGGCCATGTAATCTAAACCTTCTATGTGGAATGAAACATATACTTTTTTAAAGCCACTTACTTAAAGTGATAATATACATGTATAAGATCCAGAAACTTTGTTTTAAAACACAAATGGTTACTAAAATCTCTTTTTTCCTACCTTCAAATACTGAATCCTCCAGCAGGGATCAGTTTATAATGATTAGCTTAGATTTGGGACAAAAGGAGTTGCCTATATCATGACTATCCAAGATCAATGATTATATCATGAATGGTTGCAAATAATGTATTGCTCAACATATGCCTTTAAAAATTGGAAAACATTTGCTTATATTTTGTTCCTTTAACAAATATTTATTAAACACCTATCATGTGTCACATACTAGGTTAAGCCCCAAAGAGAAAATGGTAAAGCAAATCGGACACAAGGTAAATTGTGGTATTCTCTATCCCAAAAAGTGTTCTGAAGAACATAATACAAAGATACTTCTTTTAAGAAAGTTGAAGTCTTCCATACTGGTATACTGGTTTGGAAACCCTAATGAAAAGATCTCTTTATGAAGATTCATCATGCAGATGAGAATGGAAGAGGTTTTGAGAAGTCCTGCCATTTAAAAGCAATCTTAATCCAGAATTTTCCAAACTTATATTTGACTATGGAAGTCCCTCAGATACTGCAGATACTCTCTTTGGCAAAATATTCCTTGGAATATGCTCTTCTAGCTGGCTCAGTTGTGAACAGCATACATCAGAACCCAGAACAAGTAGTCATGTGAGAAGCTTGAGTTTCTCCTGTTGCAATTCAGGGAATGGTAAGTAGTCAGGACTGTGAGGATCTTTCAGGTCAGTAGAACAACCTTTCACAGCACTCATGTTTATCCACATTTGCATTTGGGGCTTTCAGTAATATTGGTAATCCACTTTTAATATTTAATCACCTCCACTAGCTTATCACAAGTGGTACTCGTTGCATTAATTCCAATAAGGGTTTGTGTTGCAGTTGTTTTATTACTGTAGAACATAAGAGTAGGCAAGGTATATGGTTTACTAGGTCTTACTTGAAGCTCCAATGGTTTAAGAGATTGAAAAACCCACCATTTCACCATTTCAGTTATATTTTTAATAGGTAATGTTTATTGAGTTTTTACTATGTGTTAACCTCCTTGCCTATGTTATTGCTTTTAATCCTAAAAACATCCCCATGAAGTGGGTACTAACATTACTTCTAGCTGACTTGGAGTGAGAAAACAGCTAGTAAGTGTACATGTGTATATGTGGGTGGGGGAGTGATGGAAGTCCAAATCCAAGCAATCTGACCCAGAGCCTATTTAATCTTGATGCTAATCATAGAACATTCCCTCTAGATTTGTGCTGCTCAGTACAGGAGGCTCTAACCCCACTAGGTATCAGACTCTTATACTAATTGAGATGAGTCTGAGGGAACTTCAATATTGAAGATGGGACATGAAAAAGAACTTAAAAAGGAGCCTGAGAAGTAGGAAACCAGGCAAATGGAGTGTCCTGGAAGTCAAGTGAAGAAAGTGATTCAAGAGGAGAGAGAAACCAACTGCATCAAATGCTGACAGTCAAGGTAGATAATCACCAAGGAAAAGACCACTGGACTTGGCAATGTTGATGTCACCGATGATCTTGGTAGGAGTAATTTTGGTGCCTTAATAGGGATGGAAACCTGGATGAAGTCGATTCAATTGGAGAAGAAAAATTGGAGAAGGAGTATATAGACCACACATTCAAGAAGTTTTTTTTTTTAAGATTTATTTATTTATTGAGAGAGAGAGAGCACATGCAGGGGGAGGGGCAGAGGGAGAGAACCTTCAAGCAGACTCCCTGCCAATCGAGGGAGTCTGATGCAGGGCTCAATCCCATGACCCATGAGATCATGATGTGAGCCAAATCAAGGAGTTGGACCCTCAACTGACTGAGCCACCCAGGTGCCTCCCCCCAGAAGTTTTTCTATAGAAGAGAGAAATAGAGTAATAGCTGGAAGGTGAAATAGGTTCAAGAGATTTTTTTTTTCCTTCCTCTAGGAATGGAGAAATAGAGCATGCCTGTATGCTGATGGTTACGTCCCAGTAGACTGGGGGAAATTGCTGACATATTAGAGAGGGTTTAAAATTGCTGGAGCAATGTCCACAAGTATACACCAGTGGATGAGATATTCACAGAGAGTTGGGTCATCCATAATAGGAGAAGAGAAATAAGGTTACATGGGCAAACACACAGGGAGATGGGATGTGATGAGAGCTATGGTGGTTCTCCTTTGAGTACTTCAGGCTTTTCAGGGAAATTCAGGAAGGTCATCAGCTGAGACGTGGAGGTCTGAGAAGAGAAGAGGAAAGTTGAGATTGTCACCTAGCGAGCAGGAGGGTGGATGACCTGGGGAAACAGCCTGATTGCCAACAAGCATGCTTGGACTGCTTGATGTCAGCAAACATGAATTTAGAGTGCCACCCAACCACATCACTCTAGCTGTGTTCAGGGAGACAAGGAAGTGCTAGTAATGTAGAGAGGGACAAGGGAGCTGAAGATTTAGGCAAGGGATGATTTTAATGAGGGGTCTAGAAGTGGAGGAGCAAAGTTAGGACATGAGGAAAGTAAGGGACAGTGACAAGATGGTAGAACCCTTGGGGGTAACAGAGTTGTTGGGTTGTTGGGACCAGGGTACTAGAGGGAAAGCATGACAAAGGGAGGATGTGGGAGCGACACAGTGTTTATAAGTGAAGGATGAGGAAGGAGTGGTGGGCTGAGATAGAGGAGGATGAGATCATTAACTCATGAAAGTCAAGGGACTGGAAGGGTCCATGGGCACTGAAATCTCCAAGAAGGGAGCCTGGAGTCATAGTGGTGGGTGTGAGTCAGGAGCTAAGATCTTTAGGGAAGGGGGAGAAGTGACTGTTGTGATGGCGAAGGGGACACAGGTAACATCCCCAAGAGAACTACAGTTGGATTGGTTCAACAGCTGCAGATGTAGCCAGAGAGTAGGTAGGATCTGACAAACCCAATGGCTTGATTTGGTCACATCGCTACCAGCTATCCCATCATATGACCTTGGTCTTATGGATAGAAACAATCTGAATCCATCAGGCCTTCTTCCCTGTGGCATATCTGCACAGAGAGCCACTAAAAGCCCGTAAAATTCTGAGTGTCTTCTATTTAGTTCACAAACACAAAGAAATCCATGGAGTAAAATAAACAACTAGCTCATTTATTTTTGGGGTGGGGAGGGAGGGGAGAGAACTGTCTTTCCCCAAACCCAGTGAAGCCTTTCACAGCCAGATTTTAAATGCTCGACAGTGATTGGAAAAAAGTGTTATTTTAATTATTTTCATATGAAACATTTTCAAAAACCTCCTGCAGTCGTTGTCACATAGACTTCAATTATTCATTTCTTTGTTTCGGTTACCAGCCCTGCCAGGGCAAGTCCATGCCAACGTTCTTTTCTCTAAATTTGGAATATCTGCTTCTCGCATCGTACAACAGACATGTTTACTGAAATTAGTGTTCAGTGGAACAGGCATTCTATTCAAAATCAGGGAGCAATTGAATTCCACAAGGCCAATAATTCAGAGTTATTTTTGAAAGAAGGCATTTTCAAGAGGTAAAGAGGAGACCATGCACATTTTATGTAGAAATGCCCACCGTGTTCTCTTTCCAAGGTCTTTGCTCATGTTGTCTGCCTTGAGCCTTCTCCGCTCAGACATTTGCTTGGCTCATTCTTACTTCATTCTGGTCTCTGTTCAAATGTTACATCCCCAGAGAAGTGTGCGCTACCTTAAATGGCACTCCTCCCCGATGCCTCACTTACCTGTTGAATTACTCTTTTTTTTTTTTTTTTTAAAGTAGGCTCCACACCCAGCCTGGAGCCCAGCGCGGGGCTTGAACTCACGACCCTGAGATCAAGACCTGAGCTGTGGTCAAGAGCCGGACGCTTAACCGACTGAGCCCCCACGTGCCCATCTTTTTAATTCTTTTTTTTTTTAAGATTTTTTAAATTTATTTGAGAGAGAGAGAGGGAGCATGGCGGAGGGACAGAGGGAGAGGGAGAAGCAGACTCCCCACTGAGCACGGAACCCAACTTGGGCTTTAATTTGTCTTTATCATTCCCTGGGACCATGTCTGTTGGGCTTACTAGTGAACACCCAGTGCTTAGAACACTGAGTCTGTCACAAGGCAGACACTCAAATATCTAACTGAAGGAGTGAACAGATGAAAGTATGAATAAACAAATTAATGCGAAAAATGCCATACTGGGAGAGAAAAGTTTTACAGATATGTTAGGTTCAAAACACAAAAGCGATAGTTGAAAATATACTTTCTGCAAGTTTAAACCACTAAAATACAGTCGTGTTGCAGAAGAGAATACAATACAACTTTCCGTTGAAAACAGAGTTCCACTTAGCCAAGAAAAAGCAAAAAAGAAATGTCAGTCTGGGGGCGCCTGGGTGGCTCAGTCGTTAAGCGTCTGCCTTCGGCTCAGGTCATGATCCCAGGGTCCTGGGATCGAGCCCCGCATCCGGCTCTCTGCTCTGCAGGAAGCCTGCTTCTCCCTCTCCCACTCCCCCTGCTTGTGTTCCCTCTCTCGCTGTGTCTCTCTCTGTCAAATAAATAAATAAAATCTTAAAAAAAAAAAGAAATGTCAGTCTGGAGGATAATTTTACTTGAAAGGTATGTACTTGAAAACAAAGACTTACAATGGAAGTGTTTCATCAAGCCCAGTGCATGCTTGACAAAGCTCCTTCATTAGTGTATTTTATGTCATGGTTGGTTTGAGCAAGTCAAGATACAGACATATTGAACATAACAACTACACAAAAATGTACCCAGAACAGCTTCTTGTCTAGTTTTGAGAAATAGGTAAGTCTTACTTCTGGTTAATAATCACGTTGGTATTTATGGGAATTGCTGTGTTAAGTTACATGAGCTATTCCTTGCCAAAGGATCAATTTAATGTTCTGCCCTAAGGAGCATCAATCGTCTGAATAATTTCCTCCTTATAGATTCAGGCAATGTGAGACGGCATTTTCAGATATTCCTGGCCGAATTCCAACTCAGTATTCACAAATTCATTGATTGGGTTAGGGCAATGAGGGAGGAGGGTCAGGTACAATGGGGGTTGGGTGGACAGAGAGGCCAAAGTGAACTAGCTGAATTACTACTTCGATTTGTTGTGCAGACCTACAAATAAAACATAATTATAGCTCAGTTTCAGAAATTGCACTACTGCCCCGCTGCCTATTTTCCATTTTAAAGAAACTCCGTTAGCTCAGTGATATTATTATTACCACCTGGATATTATTATAGAGAGACATTTGTCTGTCTATTCATTTCTAAATATATATTACGTGTGTATAAGTCACTCAACCCCAAGATTTTGTTCCATTCCTTTATTCCAGAACCTTGGGCATTGACTTAAGCAGAAATCCACAAATGCTGTCCTGGAATTCTTTCCTTTAGTTTGGGCAAACTGAAAAGTAAATCTCATAAAAGCCAGAAAGAAAAATATATGTTGCCCGAGACGAGCTACCCACGTTAAATCAATTTCCACTCTTTTATAAAAATTTCCATTTCTTGAAAAGACTTACAACTTGTTTTCAAGATTGTGATCCACGTTCCTAACACATAGCCCTGGGGTCAATTGTTAACCTTAGTCGAGGAGTAGAGAGGCTACCTACGCCAGTTAAATCGGACAGAACTTGAGCTTGACCGTTTTAGTCTCAAATAGAGTCCGCAAGCTTCCGCGACTAAAGACCTTAGAACAAAAAGAAGGTGAAACAAACGTGTCTAGCCCTTCAGATCATCTTACTTTATCTTCTGTTCCCTGAAAGGGGTCACCAGCTTTTACTGCATAATTTGCACCTTCCCTCACTCTTTGCTCATCAAGCCTTTTTGTCAGCACTGTTAATGAGATGAAAGTGTACAAGGTGTTTGAAACAGTCCAGTCACCAGGAATGATTTTCTTTTCTTTTTTTTTTTTTTAAGATTTTATTTATGTATTTGACAGAGAGATAACGAGAGCAGGAACACAAGCAGCGGGGAGTGGGAGAGGGAGAAGCAGGCTTCCCGCCGAGCAGGGAGCCCGATGTGGGACTCGATCCCAGGACCCTGGGATCATGACCTGAGACGAAGGCAGACACTTAATGACTGAGCCACCCACGTGCCCCCAGGATTGATTTTCTATCTCGTCTCCACTAATGTCCCTCTCACCCAGGGAAGGTACAGCCTCTTGCTTTTGTGACTTGCAGAAACCCAGTGTTTCATGTTCACCTAGCAGAATTCTCACCTGACTTCAAGAGGCAGACATTTCTTCAGGCTCATTATGCCAAAGGGTGTCGAACAGTCCCTTGAGGCAGATGCTGTCTTTATTTTCCCGAGTGTTTCAGGATGCCTGTGGAAGGTGCTCACTGGATGTATTCAAAGACCCTTGATGGACTAATTTCACTGCACTACACTGGGCCAAGGAAATGGTTCTTCCCCAAAGGGTCAGATCAGATGTACTATGGCATCTGATGTTTTCTTTACCTTTTTCCACCATGAATAATTTATCAAAAAGCATCCTCAAATTCTGAACAACACAAATACAGAATAAATTATTAACATGAGCTTCCCCAACCTAATCATCTTCACTTCCTCTTTGACTAAAGGCTCCTCTCCGCTCTTATCATGACTCAGTAGAAAAGTCTCTATTCTGAGCTCTTGTGTCAAACAGCTGTGTACTCAAAATATCTGTGCCTAATTTCTTTATCTGTAAAGGGAACGGTTGAATGAAGTGATTTTTATGGCCTGTTGGCTCTAATAGTTTGTCGTTTTTATATCAAGAGTTAGGAGTAGGAGTGATTCTTTTTTCCCCAATGCAATCCAACTGCTTCTTGAAATGAGGGTTTGAGAAATCTCCTTCTAGTGTTAGGTGAAGACCAACACTTAAAATAGAAGGATAAGATTGCACTGGTTGCTAGCGTAATAATGTATGCAAGTCATTGGTACGCTTGTTGAGACTGGAGGAAGATGAGAAGAAAATCAAGTGGAATGTGAAAGTTATGGCTTGACTGCCCATCAAGGAATTCCCTGGAAAAAAAGATTCTTCCAGTTGCTCCCTTGTTCCTTGACTGCAGATCCCAGCAGACTTGAGGCCTTTCCCTGGATGCCAAAAAGTTTTAAACTAGTGGATCGTCTTTGCTTTTATTTCCTTCTTGCCATTTTTCATCTTTACCACTCTCTCTCCACCCCACCCACCCCGCCCCACACACCACTCCTGTTTCTTCAGTGCTCCCCACCAATTGCTACTTTCTCCCACCTGAAACAGAGCTGGAAGGCAGTAGGGAGAGAGACAGAAAACAGAGGTGAGCACTGTCTGGTGGAAACAGAGAAATGCAATTAAGAGCAGGGAGTGATTGTCATGCATTTACTTTCTCTGCTTCCCCTTGTTCCCGGTCTAAGAACTTTTCATTGAGATGATGTGCACTGTGAGTCTCATGGGCATAAGATAAAACTTGGTGTTGATGGTGGATGTCTAGACTCAGCACATCCTGTAGTGAGTGTGCAGTCTAGCAGGATGTGGTGCCTTCAGGGAGCCAGGAGTCTGGGACTCCACAGTGGCAGCTGTGAAGTCAGCAATCTGTCAAAGCAAGTGGAGGAAGAGGGGCAGAAGGCGGGGGTGGGATGGAGAGAATAAGAGAGGGCATTCGAGAGAGGCAGAGAGCGGGAGGGTGTCCATTTGGCTCTGATAAGCATTTGCACCTGGGTCCATACATCTCACCCAGGAAAACTTGGCTTGGTCTGTGGGTAATCTGTCCCTTGTTGATTTCCCTGTGGACTCTGCGCACATCTTTGAACAATTCCATCACACTGGTTTGGTGTGTCATTTGTTTCTTGTGTTTCCATGTGAGTTTTAATAAAACACCCTTTGTTGACTTAAGAGCTCATGAATGGCCAGTCCAACTTTTTAAAAAAAACATTTTATGTATTTATTTGAGAGAGTGAGAGTGTGTAGGGGTAGACTCCAAAGATTTTTTTTTCTTCAGCACTTTTAAAAAGTGCTTTAAAAAGCTCTGCTCTCCTAGAGCAGAGCTTTTTGATCTTGACTTCTCATTAGATGTTGCTCAGGGAATGTTGCTGCAGAGTTGCTCGGTCAAACCCCCAAACCAATTACACCAGAATCTTTGGGGGAGGTTTGGGGGGCTCATGTACCAAGTACTTCCAATGAGCGGCCATGTTTGAGATGTACAAAGACAAGACAAAAAGTTCCTCTCTTTTTCAATGAGGGAGGGATGTCCCTCACTTCTTACTTAAGTGTTCTTGCTCCTCATACCACCATATAAAGAGTATATCCACAAAAATTATGTTGATGGTCTAATTAGTTTATCCTGTATGACAGAATGGCATTTTGTAAAATGAAAGATATATTATAGATCATTGGAAAACAGTGCATCTGATATATATGAGTTCTCACAATTGGTTTCTTAGAGGGTTATGAAATTTGTTCCTTGTTCAAATGTTCAACGTGTCTCCTGAATGTATCATGAACGAGACCCTGGGGCAACAAAGGATGGAGTCGTGGTCTGTACTTTGAGAAGCTGATAATTTTAGTAGGGTAGAATATTGGTTAGTCTTCTTGGTTGTCAGGGACAGAAACCACTCTGGCTATTTTTAATTAAAAAAAAGATATTTTTAAAAAGGTTACTGAATAACTCAAAAAAATCACCAGAATCGCTGGACACTCACACTGGAACCAAGAGAAGCTACCACTGCCAAAAGCATGTTGAAAGGCACTATGGTTGGGTCACTAGCTGTGACAGCATGCCCTGGGACACCACCGGAGGGTCGCTACCCTGCCACCTCCACTGGACATTGAAAGAACTCTGAATTCTCACTGGCTTTTTGTTAGTCTCCCAAGATTAAAAGTTCCAAGTCCAACCTAGTGAGTATCTGCTCCTGGGGCTTCATCAAACTTACACAGTGGGGGATTCTCCCTAAATAGAGAGGGGGAATAGATTCTGCAAAGCAAAAAAAAATATGTATATATATATATATTTTTTTAAGGATAAATATGCACTGTCTGGATGTAGACACATCTATAGACCCATTCAGTACAAAGAAGATGATGCTATAATGGCAAAGGAGAGGCCCTGGCCAAGGAAATCAGGGAAGGCTTCTAAGGGGAAAGATGCATTGAAATGAACAGCCTGAAGTAACATAAGCAAAGACATGGAACAGGATGCTTAGTTTGGGAATCTACAAGTGTTTAATATTCCTAGAGCAGAGCTTTTTGATCTTGACTTCTCATTAGATGTTGCTC
>NC_058409.1:137581551-137822963 GCF_002201575.2 Neomonachus schauinslandi | reverse complement strand
GATGTCCCTCACTTCTTACTTAAGTGTTCTTGCTCCTCATACCACCACCATCAAGCTCCAGGATATTGTTTTTACCTTTGATTTTTTCCATGGGGAGAGTCAAGTCAGAGACTGCTGAAAAGTCTAATTCTACAAGTGAGCATCAGGAAAAGAAAAATTAATTGATTTTAAGTACATCCAGGTTTGGAATTGAAAAGGATTCCTAGTGGCAAAGCCAGAGTATTAGGAGAACTTTCCAACTGCCATATATAAAGACCCAGTAAATAAAGTGAAAGCCATATCAACTGGTGAAAAGAATTCTACATAATAGTAGTTTACAAGTTGGATTAGTGGGCACCTGGGTGGTGCAGTCAGTTAAGCATATGACTCTTGATTTTGGCTCCGGTCATGATCTCAGGGTCGTGGGATTGAGCCCCGTGTCAGGCTCCATGCCCAGCGGGGAGTCTGCTTGTCTCTCTTCTTCTGCTCCTCCCCCTACACACTCTCACTCTCTCAGATAAATACATAAAATGTTTTTTTTTAAAGTTGGACTGGCCATCCATGAGCTCTAAAGTCAACAAAGGGTGTTTTATTAAAACTCACATGGAAACACAAGAAACAAATGACACACCAAACCAGTGTGATGGAATTGTTCAAAGATGTGCGCAGAGTCCACAGGGAAATCAACAAGGGACAGTGTTGTATCATTCTAGGACTTAACTGGGCAAGAGGAAGCGTAGTTGTAAAATTCCTGACAGGAAGTGACAACGACCACCTGCTAGGCTGGTAGCCTTCAGTAGAGCAACACAGCAAATCTGTGGTGACTTTGCAGGGAGAAAGCTGAAGCAATAGATGCCTGGACCTCCCCCTCCTCCTGCTTCCCAATCTCCTAGCAAGGCCCCTACTCCTACTGGTCAAAATCACCTAGAAGCCAGAGGACAAGAGACTCACTGATGCGTCCACTCAGATCACCCACCAGGGCCCAGAGCAAGGTGGAGAGGGGGAGAATGAATCTAGAAGAAGATATCCATGTAGTTACTTTAATCCCCATTATCTCTATTTACACTTCCACTACTCATTTTTATTTTGTTTTTAAGTAATTTCTACACCCAACCAACATGGGGCTCGAACTCACAACCCTGAGATCAAGCGTCGTATGCTCTTCCAACTGAGCCAGCCAGATGCCCCCACATCCCCCACTCTTGACATGCAAAAAGAAATCTTGAGAGTTAATCTAGTCCAATCTCTTTAACTACAATGTAAACTCAAGGATGGCGAAGATTTCCAGTTTTGTTCACTGCTATAGTCCCACTCCCTAGATTAACACCTGGCACGTAACAAGTGCCTAGTAATTTTTTATTGAATGAATGAATGGTTAAGGTCATACTACCAGATAGTATCAACTGTAAGATCCAGATTTCCCAAATCTCAATCCTGCATTTCTTCCTTTATTCCCTTTGTGAACATAGCATAAGTTTCGAGCTGTTTCCCCACAAGTGGTGAAGGATTTGTGAAAATCCATTCATACTGTTTGTCCCAATTTCCTTTGAGACAATGACAGGTTTTTTTAAATTTCTTATTTACTCTCCCTAAGTGTTCTTGTCCAATCTCATAACATCAATTCTCACCTCTGTGCATGCTCCCAAGATATTTCTCTCTAGCTCTTAAATTTCTTGGGAGCATCTGAGCCTAGGGTTTCTTCCAGTGAAGGGTTCTCAGCCCTGACAGCACATTGGAATCACCTGCAGCTTTTACAAAATACCAGTATGCTGTCTCCACCCGAGAGAGTCTGAGTTAGCAGTCTGGCTGCAATCCATGCACCCAATTTTCTTTTTAACAACTCGGGGATTCCAGTGTGCCCCCAGAGGTAAGAAACACTGCTTCATCTCTTAAGCTGTACAGGCCCAATATCTTTTGGGTTTTTTGTGATGTCCTTGTTTCTGTTATAGATCCGTTATTTCCCAGTTGCCCATAACCAAAACCTTGGCGTTCTCCTGGACTTCTCCCATCCTCCTTTGGGTATTGGCTTGCCATATCAAGAAGCTTTAACACCAGGCATTTTCTCCAATCCTTTCCCTGCCTGCCATCAGTTCTGTTGCCCCTGAATTGGGGCCATCATTTCTTCTACCAACAGCAGCACAGAGCAGATGTTCTTGCAGCTTCTAGAAGTAAGGCTGCCACCACCAGTCATCTCAGCAGTGCCCTTTGCCAGCTCTGTGACCTCAACCGAATTACTTAACCTATCAGCAAGGATAAAAGAACCTGGAACTGAGTGGATGCGCCGCAGAATTTTAGTTTTCATGCTCACGAGCAGGTTCTAAACAGCTTTTCCTGCCTCTTGTGCCTCCCTACACTAGTCTACACCAGACATGCAATTCTTCTCCGTGGTTATTTTCTGGAGTCATCTACAGAAAACGACCATGGTTTCCCAGTGGCCATTAAATTCAGTTCAAACCATACCCCCCTTCTCTCCAGCAGGACCCCTGGGATTTCCTCCCTTCCTCTCGCCCACTGTCTTGTGGGACCTGTGCAGTCTCCTGAGAGGGTCCACACCTTCCTTTTGGGACTGCCAGTCCCTTCACCTGAAATGGGCTTCCCTCTCTTCTGTCGAAATCCTATTCCTATCTTCAGAATTGGTCCTCCTCCCTGAAGCCCACACTGCCTATGTGATCATATCATAGTGTGAAGCTTATCCTCATCATGTGATCATATGATCACGAACTCTTGGTTCCCCCATAGTCCTCTGTCTGTACTTTCTTTTTGTCACTTAACCTAGCCTTCAATTATACTCATGAGGGAACACTTAATCGTCGTCACAAATTAGTTATCAATCTGATGAAATGCCCATCCCTACCCCATAGAGGGGCTCAGCTACTGCACAATAAATATTTGTTGCTGTGAATTGTCCCTCATAGTCAATGAGTACCTTGGCAATGGCATTGGCTTCTGTTTAACTTAAAATATAAGAAGCAGAACATGGATAGAAGACTACGGACTTCCATTGTAATGAGCATCTTCTATGTGCTGGGCACATATGGTGTGGGTCACCTTTAATCATTATTTAATGGGACTCCCCAGGTCTCAATTAAATAAGCCTTGCAGGTATTCCAATGCCTTGCAAAGTCAGCTTCCCCTTTGGTGGCTTGTCCTCCCTCCTAGCAATGTGGCTGCAGTGGGACCTTCTTCGTCTGCCACACACACAGCTATTTATTCCTGAATCCCGATTGCAGACCTTGCTTGTCTTTCCACACGAGGGCCACCAGCCTCTGTAGCCATACATCCTGAGAAGGGGGTTTGTCGCCAGGACGCACCCTCCCCTTCACTGTCAAATGATATTTGTCTCATTATCAGCAACCTTGTAAGGAGATATTATTAGCCCCATTCTATTTAAAAGCTCCCAGTATGAAGTGTGGTAAAATCAAGATAATTATTTTGCTAAGGTGGCAGAATCATGGGTTATCTTTTCCTTTCATTTTTTCCCTATGTTGATGTTAAATTATTGTTTGCTCACCAAAAAAAAAAAAAAAAGAATAGGCCCAGTAGGAAACTCAAGGACTTATCCCACCTGTCACAGAATAGTATACCAAGTATTAAACACATAGAGGAACAATTTTTAATTATATCCCCAGGACTCTAAACCCTACGATTGTTATCGACAATCACCTCCAGGCTGTCACCTTTGCCAAGAAAGCGATCAGCTTATGGAGGCCAGGGGATCTTTCCATGTATTTGCTTTCACAGTGACTTGCAGGGCCCCAGGGGACCCATCTCCACCACTCTCTTCATTGTCATGTGCCCTTTTGCTCATTGCAGCCACATCGGCCTCTGGCTGGTTTTCTTTTTAATATTCCTGACTCCCTGGGAGCCAGGACCTTTGCCCTGGCAGCTTCCTCCACCTGGCAGACTCCTCCCCCAGGGGACCTCACGCTTCCCTCCCTGACCTCCTCAGGTCTTTGCTCTAGCAAGACCTTCCCTGAGCGCCCCGTGTGAAACATAACCCACCCGCCCCTCTTCATCCCTTTCAGATGCAGTCACTCTGGAATATTCACTGCCATGCAACAGGGACACCATGAGAGCAAACCCTTCTATGGGGCTCACTATATGTGGCCTCGTTCTGAGAGTCTTACAAACACTATCTCATCCAACCCTCACAGCAACGATGCAAGGGGGGCGGTCCCCTAGGGATTCCAATTCGCAGATGAGGAACCTGAGGTGCAGGGATATTAAGTGCTTTGCCCCACGTCACACAATATTCAGTGGTGGGGCCAGGGTTTGAGCCCTGGGAGGTTGGCTGGAGACACCAGTTTCACCTGCCATGCTCCTGTTACTTGACCTGTCTTTTGTTGATTTCGAGCCTCCTCCCACTCTAATGTAAGCTCCACGAGAGCAAGAATGTTGACTTTTTTTTAAATTGCTGTATCCCCAATGCTTGGCACAGTGCCTGACCCATAGTAGGTTTCAAATAGATATTTGTCTAATTTATCAGTTAATTGATATACATCTCTAATACCTACTTCAGTCACTGGTATATTCTTGCATATGTATTAAGTGCCTAGTAAATATTTTTTAACGTGAAGTAAATCCCTAAGGGACATTTCCCTAACCATATTCCCCCACTGCCCTGCCCAGGGAGGAAACATATGATTGAATGTTAGAACGAAACTCTATTTGACTTTTGACTGAGGCCCCAGAGACCAGAACACAACAGTAAGTGTCAAGGGCCCCCCACATTCCAAAGCAATGATTCAGGGCAAATGAAGAAGGTTTGAGATTCTTTTCCAAAGCCAGATGAGCAAGGGAAGGTCACAGAGAGAGGCTGGGTTCTACTCTGCTGTCTGGTATAACTCTCCTCGGCGACAGAAACCAAATCTGACAGCAACGGCTGGTTCCGAAGAGAGGCCTGTCAGCTTCCATCTCTTTCTCTGTGCCTGGCCTCCAATGCAGACAGGAGCCACTCCACAGCACCCAGCCTCAAAGACACGCACCTGCTCTCAGACTGTGCTCCCCAGCTCTCTCCCCAGGACAACACGGGACGCAGAGTGAGTCTGACGCTCCCTCTCAGCTATCTGCCTGTTCTGAAATATGCTTTCATCCACATTCACCCGATTCATTCATGCCCAGCCCCCCAGGTCAGACTCCCCATCCCCGATGAAGACAAGAATCACGATGAAGATCAGAACCATTTTACGGCAGTGCCTGCCAGCTCCGGGAACGAAGCAAGGTCAAAGCACGGAATCAGAATGCCTCCAGCCTCTTTATTAACAGGTTTGCTTAGTGACAAACTACTTGAGCTGGGCCTCCTCCAGGCTCTGCAGCAGAGCTCAGAGCTCGGACTGAATAACAGTTTCATTCACTGAAGCCGGGCAGCCTGCCCTTTCCCGGCACACCTCTCCAGATAACTGTCTCCATCTCTGGGCAGCTGCCGGCTCGCCTCACCATCTGCCAGGCTGGTCCTCGCCCACAAGGGAAAGGAGCCCATGGTACAACATCCAGCAAAGGCCCCCGGCAAGACGAGGATTTGCAGGATCAGCGGCGCTGTACTTCCACATCCCACACCTCTTGCTGGAAGCCCTTCCTGATCGCACCTGTTGACAACTGTCCTCGTGCAAGGCTCTGCACATCCCATGCATAAGGGAGCACCTGCCACCCAGCAGAGCTGGGACGCCAGTTACTGACTGCAGCCCCTATGGTCTCCCTCTGCCTGATGCCTTGCGAAAGGAAGGTCTCCACCAGCTCCGCTCTCTTTGGGTGGTCTACCCCGTCATGACGTGCCCCAGAATCACCTGGGAAGAATTTGCCACTAGGGGAAGAACTGGGCCAAACTGACTTGGTTGCACTCTGGTTGCATGTCTGCCTAACAGAAATAACTGGGACACGATGTCATCTACAGGATTGTGTGGTTACTTTAATTGCCAATTTGCTTCACGGTATGATTTCTCCAGTGAGGGAAAGTCGGTATAGAGAAATGATGCTGCCCCAGATACCCAATTAGCCAAATTCCTATCAACTTGGTATCTGTCATAGGGCAGAATGTCTGCCATTTGATGGAGAGATGGGGACGCAGGAGGTAGAATGGGGAAATAGGGATAAAGGTAGGATAATTAATTAAACAGACCAATTTGCAATCAAATCAAGGTTATGATGAACATGTTCCTAATGCACTGTTCAATAAAAAACAGAGAGAAATGTGCATTTTCTAGCATACTTTGGACTTCAATAGGACACCCAGAGAGGTGGCTACAACACTCTCGAGCTAGTCAGGTAGCGTTTAGAATGCTGAACAGAAACTTAAGTGTCTCCCACAGTGTGAGAGAAAGAGTCTAGCAACTTCAGTGCCATCCTTACAAAAACGCATAGGGCCAGTCTGGAGGCATTGGGACTGGAGCTGAGTAATGAAATCCCTCCCAGGCCTAGGCTACTGTTGAGGAACAAAATGCAATGAATCTGGTGTAGCTGAGTTACGATCCCACCCAGGAATCTATGGGGGTAGACTCTCCAAAAGGCCAGGAAGGCCAAGAGCACAAGACCAGGCGCCAAGGGAGCCCTTGGCCTTGCTCTATTCTGAGGCGGCAGGAAGTAACCCACACCCCAATCAGTGCTCTGTAAATTTCCCTTTTCACTGCAAAATGGAATGATAAAAAAGGACTGGCAGAAATAACTCCCAAGCCCCTGCTTCCCAAACGCTGGTGGGTCAGCAGAATCAGCGTCCGTGTGCAAGGAGCGAATTCTCTTTAGGGGCTCACCTGGGCAGGGGAAGCTCTGATTCAATATTTACATTATCCAAACCACTGCACTTTAGAGCACTCTTCTGACTCTGCGGCTACTCTCTACTTCCTTTTCCTGTTATGTACTTTCAAGATGCTAATTTATTTATTCATGCTTCGGTGAGACTTAAGTTTATGATGGTCAATAACCTGACATGGCTGTTCAGTGATGCAGGCTCTCTGCTGGGGAGCCCTGCCAAGCTGGGGAGAGAGGCTCTGCTCGCTGTGCTGGGGTTCTCTCTCCACTCCACGGACCACGGACGCGCCCCTGGCCACCAGCTTCCCTGTGTGTAGCACGGACTTCGGTCCGCAGCTCGCTGAGTTGAAACCATGCAAGGTACTTTCCTTCAGACAAGAAGACTGACTAAAGCCAAGACATTGGAGGCCATTAACGCTATCTCCATCCATTAAGTAGGCTAGGAAATTACGGATTCCTTTCATTGAACTTCTTTACATAAACTGAAATACTCACAAAATGGGCGTAATTGTAGATTACAAAGTACAACTGATTTTCCAGCTTCAGTTCACCCACTTTAAAACATGTTCGTGCTCAAACGTAAATGATGTATTATTGGAACATTATGTCACAGTCTTTTTCTAACCTTAAATAAAGTGCATCCTGCATCATTGGCAGAATTTCTAAATGGACTTAACATTTGTGATTAAACTATGATCTTCCATCTTGGAGATCAACGATATAAAAAGGAATATCCTGACCGGAAGCACATGGCTACCCAGATGTAGGGAATGGCTTGTTTCTGAACCACAAGCTTCCTCCTGACCCCTGATTCCCCTGGGAATTCTTCAAGCCAACTCGGGTATCTCCCCTGAGCAAACCCCTCAGAAGGAGCCGGTTCCAATAAGCCTTCTTTATTCTGATCACACTAACTGCTTTATTCCCTTGCACCCAGATCTTAAATAACCTTGCTTCTAAACATTGCTCCCATTCTCCTGTCTCGTTCTTATTTTTATCAGTAACACTTCCAGCTTCTAGGAAAGCATCTCAGACAAGTGCTTCCAGACTTGTCCCTCCTGCATCCTCTGCCCAAACGGAGCACGGATGCTGGGCACCACTTTGCTCACAGATGCGTATTGTGGATTTCTCTTGTGTCTGTACTTTGTGAGCACATGCATGTGTGCGTGATGGTCTCTATCTGATTCACAGATTCAGGACTCCCATTATTCACATCGATGTCTCTGCTCTCCTAGGGCCTCTAAGAGGGGGAATGATCAAGACGATGTGCTCATCAAATGAACTGAATGATGGAGAGACCCTCACGAAATCTTAAAACTCAACTCCAGAGCCATCCCTCTCCTGTTAGAATGAACAAGCTCATGTTAGAATGAAATTTTATTTCATTTGGGTCTTTAGAGCACTTGATTCCTCCTTTATTGTAGCATTTATCACCCCCTCGGTCTTGTAATATATCTAGTTGTGAATATTTCTCTCCTCTCTGGGCCAACTGTGTATGCCTGGGCTAGCTTTATGCATATTCTCCCTAATCCATGTAATGATCATTCCATGCAGGTATTACTGTCTCCATTTTAAAAACCAGAAAACTGTAGCTTATAGAAATTGAAGTAGTAATAGGTGCCTGGGTGGCTCAGTTGGTTAAGCAACTGCCTTCGGCTCAGGTCATGATCCCGGAGTCCTGGGATCGAGTCCCGCATCGGGCTCCCTGCTCAGCGGGGGGTCTGCTTCTCCCTCTGACCCTCTTCCCTCTCGTGCTGTTTCTCTCTCGCTTGCTCTCTAATAAATAAATAAAATTTCTTTAAAAAAAAGAAATTAAAGTAGTAACAACAAACAAATAGTGGGTAAGTGGAGGCAAGATGTTGCTTGCAAGGTCATACTTTTGCCCCTGTCCTAGTGTTTTCCATCAAAAGAAGCAAACCCCATTAAACACTCCAGACCTCTTTGTCCCCGACTCCTTCCTCGGGGGGAATTGAGTATTTCCATGTGATGGTTTATTTTTTTTATTTTTTTTATTTTTTTTAAAGATTTTATTTATTTATTTGACAGAGAGATAGAGCCAGAGAGCACAAGTGGAAAGAATGACAGAGGGAGAGGGAGAAGCAGGCTCCCCACTTGAGCAGGGAGCCCGATGCGGGGCTCGATCCCAGGACCCCGGGATCATGACCTGAGCCGAAGGCAGACGCTTAACCATCTGAGCCACCCAGGCGCCCCCCATGTGATGGTTTAGTTGGGAAGGGGAGGCACGCTTTTCTCTTCTCTCCCCTACCTTTCCCTTCCATTCCTTCTCTGCAAAGAACGCTGATCTCCTCTGCTCCTTATACCCTAAATCTTTTGGAAGTAGCCCCAGCTCCTGTGGCCAAAGGCATGCAGGCTTGTAGTTGGGGGGATATAACCTCAAATGTACCAATATCCGGCACCATAAGTCAGTTATCTTAGGAAGAAGACAAGGAGTAGAATTTTGGAGAAGTAGAATATATGTAGAATGATTGAGTCCAAGAAGTGGCTTTGAACCTCTGATTGTAGCACACAAGCAGGTATTTTGACCTCAGAAGTTTGTAGATGCTTCTACACAATGGTTAACGTAGTCGTGCAATTGGATTTTATGTACTACAGGCTGGGCAGATCTTTATGCCTCAGGCTACACAGTATTTGACCTTGGTACGTCACTGCAGCTTACGCCAGCTTTGTCCACAGGCCATTGACAGGCACGGTTGCTTGCATGGGGCCGGAAGTTGGTAAGGTCCACAGGCCTCAGCAAGGGAAGGCACAGAGCACCATAGCCGCCGAAAAGCGCAAGGCCTCCCATGGTGGTGGCGAGAGCATCTCAGCCAAACATGAGTCACACAGAAGCCCCCCCATAGATGTGCCTCATGGGAACTTTGTAAGCCAACCCTGGTGCTGCAGGTCTTGGCAAAGGTGTGGGCCATTAGCAGGTGAGGGAACCTCCAAGCACAAGTGCCTCAGCTTGTCCTTGACCTCTACCTAAGTAGAGGTCAGCCTTACCTAAGTAGGCACAGCCAAGGCAGCAATCCAACCGTAGAGAAAAGAGTGTCCTAGACATTAGAGGGCAGAACATATTTGCTGTTTGAAATGACTGTGCTAGAGAATCCCAACTGCATGGCAGAGCACTGAGTGCAGTTCCAGATTTAAATTGTTGGCGCCAGGCACCAGCAGGCAAAGCGAGTGGGAAATGTAGCTCGGTAGGTTAGGGATCTACGGGATGGCAAAAGCAGAAATGTCAACTAACGGTAATGGGATTTATAATAATTAAAAATCTCTAAACTTTGCAAGAAAGCCGCCATGCTTCAAATGCCGCTCTTACGCAGTCTATGTGGATTTTCCTTTGAGATGTGCCCTTGCTGGGAGGATTTTGTCCCCATCAAGCTTAAGTTCAAATCTCATGGATTTCAGACAATTAGCGTTTTCTAGAGAAGATGGAAGCCAGCGAACCTGCTCCCAAGTTTGTCTGATTCTCTGCTATTTCCTGGGGCAAATTACTTCTCTGGATTCTGGAAACCTGGTTTTGCTGGGAAGAGCTATCCTTGGAGTCAAGGATTGGCTGCTTTTCTCAATTTAGCAGGCATGGGGTCAGGGCTGTGATACCTGGGTATGTTCTATGAACTCTTTAAACTCTTTAAAAAGAAAGGTACTTGGGGATTTTCACTGAGCTAACACCACTCCTGAAGCTTAAAAGGAACGATACCCAATCCAGGTAGATAGAGCTCAGGCATCTCCCCAGAGCACAGACCTCAAAGGATGGCCAATGACACCCTCAGGGGGTCTGCCAGGGCAAAATGATTGTCCTTTCTTTTCTTTTCTGGAAACTATTCTTAATAAGGGTAAGATGGGACTTGCTGTTGTCATTTGCTGGCGCATGCACTGCTGGTGCCCGTGGCCACAGGCCACCCGGCCCTGCTTGTAGTCATGGAGTTCTTCACTACCCTGCACTCATGAAAGAAGTTTTAAGTCCACTTTCCCTTAAGAACATCCTTGACAAGGGGCTGCCGGGATGGCTCAGTTGGTTAAGCGTTCAACTCTTGATTTCGGCTCAGGTCATGATCTCAGGGTTGTGAGATCGTGCCCCCACCGGGCTCTCTGCAGGGTGTGGAGCCTGCTTAGGATTCTCTTTCTTTCCCCCACCCTTCCCCAACTTGCTCTCTCTCTCCTTAAAAAAAAAAAAGAAAAGAAAAAGAATGTCCTTGGCAAAACTGTAAAAATTATTAAATGTATTAAATTCCATCCCTTGAGTACACATCCTTTTAATATTCTATTTGACAAAATGGAAAAGCCACATAGAATTCTTTTGCTATGTACCAAAATACAAAGGTTGTCTCGAGGACAAGCACAAGGGCAATTGTTTCAATTCAGAGCTGAACTGGCCTTTTTTTTTTTTTTTTAAGACCTTATTTATTTGAGATGTGGGAAGGGGCAGAGGGAGAGAGAGAGAGAATCTCAAGCAGATTCTGCACTGAGCATGGAGCTAAAGCAGGACTTCCTCTCACAACCCTGAGATCATGACCTGAGCGCAAATCAAGAGTCAGACGCTTAACCGAGGGGGTCCAAAGGCTTTTTTTTTTTTAAGGAATATTTTTTTTTATTGAAAGGAACTCTTATGGTTATTCAACTTGGGTGATTGGCACCAATCACTCAAAAATGAGCAAAGAGCCTGTCAATTCAAGGAAAACAGTTGACAGTAATTGTCACCAATGATAAAAGTTAAGCTATCAGCAAAAATAAGAATTTTTAAAAATGTGTTATCCACCACCATGAGCTTAACCACTTCTAAACTTAATGATTTCTCTGATGAGATGGTGGTAATACTAACAAATGTGATTCTTTTAAGCTTACTTATTTATCTTAAGTAACCTCTACACTCAACATGGGGCTTGAACTCTCAACCCCGAGATCAAGAGTCACAGGCTCCTTCAACTGAGCCAGCCAGGCGCCCCACAAATATGATTTCTTGATACTGAATAATGAAACACGTCAACATTCAGGAGATCTGGCTAATTCAATGAACCAATATTTTCCAAATGACCAAAATATGATTTTAACAAAATTACACATGGGTAAAAAAAGATCCTTTCAAAATTCAAGATAGTCCAATGGATTAAAATGTAACAAAGTATGAAAAGTGCAAGGATAGGGTTTCAGATTCCACACTGAAACTGACCTTTAAGAAACTAGTGCTTACCAAGTATTAGTGTAATACCAAAGAAGAAATTCCACAGTTATCCCAAACAGGTATGAAAAATATACCTGTCTCTTCCAACTGTGTATCTGTATCAGGCTGGAGTTTCCCAGATTTTTCAACCAAAAGAACATATTGCAACAGATTGAACGCAGAAATGGCTGCAAGAACCCAGATGTCACCTATTAAACCAAACATTAAAAAAATCTGCAAACATGTAAAAAAAAAAGTCACTCTTTTTCACTATATATTTTTGTTTTAGAAAATAGAGTTGTTTTATAATAAATATATGTTAGCTATGTCAAATTGTAATGGGTTTCTTTTGTTATGTTTAAATGAATTTATGGGTATTTTTAAATGTCTCTGTTTTACTTTCCAATATAATTAACTTTGTTAAGTACTTCTGAGTTCTCAACAATTGTTCAAGGGACACTGAGATGAGAAATTTGAAAACCACTGTCCTAGGCAGTAAGAACCCTCCAGCTAAAACAGCCAAAATAAGAAATTGAGAGATGAGGGATCTGTATAATATCTTTCAATTTTTGACTCTCACAGAAAACAGAAGTGACTTCCAGATGTTAATTCAAACTTAATTAATTAATTTATTAATTAACTTTAACTTTAATTAAGTTAATTTGAACTTTAACTTGCAAGGGGATTTAATCTTTGGACTCTAATTTCCTACAGGGAAGTTTAGAATAGGAGAGGGTTTGGAGTCAGAAACGGGGCATCTACGTTGTTGTACTGTATTATTGTACCTTGTTAGGAATGTTGCCCTTGAACTTCATCTCAGAATCTCTGAGTTAGAGACACCAGAATAAGCTGAATGGGACAATGTACCTGGAATGGAAGATTGCATTTTCAGCCTGGGGTTCAGAGTAGCCTTGGCTTTCAGTTTATTAATACATCTCTCTAACTCATTCCAGAGGGTTCTGGGAGCAAAGTCTGCTGGGCGCGGAAAATCCAAGATGGTCCCCAAAATACAGTGGTTGGTACTGGGAGCAGCATTAGGAGGGTGCGAGCCTGCTAATCTCCTCCCAGATGGGGAATGACCACACCTTGAATGGACTCCAGGGCCAAATGCTCCTCCTCGGCTCCTAAAGTTGCTTTCATGCAGAGGGAACGTCCTTAGCATACACTCTGCCTTTCATCACCCTGGGATTCACTGTGCCTCGGGGCAGGTGGTCTGACAAATCTTGGTGGTTTGGGAGTAAGACATTTTTCTGCTGCTGCTTCTACTTCTTTCTTGGGAGTGCCCCAAGAGTGTGAGTTCTGTTCTATCCTAGCCCCACTGAGTGGTGTAAAAGTCTGCCTCATTTTGAAGTTCTGACTTAGGAGGTCGACTTGCTCACAGATAAAAGCTACGTTCCCCAAAGCCATCTCATCAGTTAAAGTGGCGATGTACTGTGTCTTCTTACTTTGTCTTCTCTCTCAGGTAGTTTAAAAGCCAGGCTAGGAAATGAAAGTTAAATATCGGGTCACCTCAGATACCACAAGAGACTGAACCTTTCCTTTGGTATCAGCTTCTCTGATTTTCCTATTTTGCCTGAGGAGAAGCCAGCCGAACAGGCGTACACTGGGAGACTAGGCATTCTTTCCAGGAGAGACGTACCTTCAACACCTCCTCTGAGCATCATTATTGTATTTTTCATATCAGGTAGTTCTGTTTGGTTCTTTCCAGATCTACCTGGTAAATTTTGATCTTTTATTTCTTCATTCTATTCTCAGACCTTTCTTTTATTAAAACATCAAACATACTGGTTCCACATTCTGCTTCTGACCATTTTCATGTCTAATGGCTTTGCAAATCTAATTCTGTGCTCTGTTTCTTACTGCTGACTTTTGTTTATAATGGATTGTTCCTGCTTTTTTTTTTTTTTTTTTAATTATGAACTCATGTTCTTGGAAGTTTATCTATGGGGCTTTCCTAGGCCATAGTTTAAATTGTTGCTCTTGAGAGTATTTGCATTTGCATCTGCCAGCCTCTGGGGGGCACTACCAAACCAAGACTACTCTATATTTTTCACGCCCAACCAGGCAGAAGGAATTTGCTCCCCAACTCTTCTGATAGCAGACTCCGGGTTGGAAATTATAAGTGGAAATTTCCTCTAATTCATTGAAAGCCAAGCTTGAGAAAGGATGTGTCTCCAGTATGTGTCTCTAACATCTTCATCAGCAGAGAAAATTTCTTCTACTTTAGAGGTATGCAAGAACTCCAGCTTGACCCCCTTTCCCTGTTTGGGGCTCAGGCTGTGTGTCCTGTTCCTGTGCATTGGTCCCATTAAAACCCAGGAAATCGGCACCAAGCTTTATCAGACACTCCCCGGGCACACGCTGGCTCCAGCCCTATGTTGCTCTTTGGGTTTGTACTTTCACAAAATTTCTAGAAAGATCCTGAGAAATTCTTTTACTTCTCCCGGCTTAACCATGCATTATTAAAGATGTGAGAGGTTGAGTTTTGATACAGCATTTTTAGGCACGCCGTCCCGGGAGAGGTCTCTCTGAACATCTAAACTGCCACAATGTACAAATTGGAAAAGCTATGGTCTTGTATCATGCCCCAAGGAAGATAAATCATTTACTTACGCCTTACGCTTGAGATGATCAGTCAAGAAAGAAGATCGGTGGAATAAAAGAGTTAAGAAGGTCAAGTTTTCATTTGTTCCACATGGTCTACCACAAAGGGACATAAAGGAGAGCTCAATGGTCTGGAGACAAGTCAATACTTTAGTGTTATTAGGAAGAAATAAAGTGTCAAATCTTAAACAAACAACAACAAACCACAAAGCTGAATGTATTACTTCCTTAAATAAGGGACAGTTATGCTGGATGGGCATCATCTCCGAGAAAAGTAGGTACCTGATCTGATGTAGGGTATTCCACAAGCAGGAACGTCAGGGATTGGTCGGGGGGAGGGGGGCGGCGGCTATCAGAGCCAGGAGTGGGGTACTGTCAGCTGGAGAAACATAGTTGCTTAGGTGAGACTTGGTGATGGA
Organism: Neomonachus schauinslandi; assembly: GCF_002201575.2. NCBI lineage: Eukaryota > Metazoa > Chordata > Mammalia > Carnivora > Phocidae > Neomonachus > Neomonachus schauinslandi. The sequence continues at coordinate 137,808,059 of NC_058409.1, read as the reverse complement.
TTCACTTTCAGAGGCCTGGTCACTGGAGCAAACCCAATGGTCCCTGTTGGCTGACTTTCCAAAGTGAAAGGCTAATGCTGATTGTTGGCTTTCAGAAGCACATCCACTGGGGTCAGTTGCTGGTTGATTAAAAATGTTTAAAACTAGTTCTGATAGCTCCATGGCTATAGAATTCTCTCCCCCTCTCTCTTTTATTTTTTAAAGATTTTATTTATTTATTTGAGAGGGAGAGAGCACGCACAAGTAGGTGCGCACACGGGTGGGGGGAGGGGCAGAGGGAGAGAGAGAGGCAGACACCCGCTGAGCAGGGAGCCCGATGCAGAACTCGATCCCAGGACCCTGAGATCATGACCTGAGCTGAAGGCAGACACTTAACTGACTGAGCCACCCAGGCACCCCTCTCTCTCTTTCCTTTATGAAACAGTTTAAATTTTGGTGGCGACTCGTTACTATTGCTATGGAATAGTCATTTCCTGGGAGTACGGGAATTTTTTGTTGGCAAAAGAAAATGATCAAGAAAATGATGCAATAATTTGTAGAACTAAATCTCAACACAATCTCTGTATTTTTAGATAGTACAAAAATCCTCAAATTGGAGTTAACAAACAGCCTCAATTAACCACACGTGTATGTATGTACTCATTCATTTTGTGAGAAAGAGGCAATGACAAGGAAATGTTATGTCCTTGGGTTGACTCAGTCTCTCATCTTCTGCAACATCACTGCATGATTCAAAGTGATACTTGGAAAACGCACCTTGTTCACAAATCATAAAACAAAATCCTCAAATCACAAAATAAGATTTCGATCATTGGAACAAAGTCTGTGTAGCAAAGGAAGAAAGGAGATGTGCATCCCAGAAGATTTTTAAATAAAGTCTCAAGTAAAAAATATTATGTTTAATACTTAATAAACTAGAAAAGTAATATATCTGACTCATAAATACAGAGAACAAACTGGTGGTTGCCAAAGGAAGGGCAGGTAGGGGTGCTGGAGGGGGATGGGCAAAATAGGTGAAGGGGATTAAGAGGCACAAACTTCCAGGTATTAAAATAATAAGTCACAACAATGAAAAGTACAACATAAGAAGTATAGTCAATAATATTGGAATAACTTTGGATGGTGACAGATGCTCACTACACTCATCATGGTGAGCCCTGTGTCGTGTATATAAATGACAAATCACGATGTGGTACACCTGAAATTAATATAATATTGTAGGTCAACTAAATTTCAATTTAAAAAATAACTAAAATATTTTAAAATATTAAAATTAATATTAGTAAAGCTAAAAAAGTATTTAAATTATTTTAAATGTACAATAATTTAAGAATTTTTTTTAAACTGACATATCTGCTAAATGGGATGATACTGAATCCACATTATGGCATAGCTGTGAGGACAAAATTAATCAATAAATGCAAAGTAATAATAGTGACTAACATTTCCCGACCACTTACTATATGCTCTGGCACAAAGATCAAAGCATGGTTGCTGCTTAGTCAATGCAATTGTGTATTTTTATTATTTAAAAAAAATAATTTTTTTTATTCTGACCATAATTTTGGATTTGATTTTAGATATTAACTATGGATAACCCACTTTGCTTCCCAACTAGGAAAAAAGTGTCATCCTCTGCTTTGAATGACGGTGATGTGAAGTTTCTGGCCAACACGTGGGTAAACTGTAGTTTGAAGACTTAAAATAATTCATTTATCCTCACCCAGTCCATTAGACCAGGTAAGAGCAGAGGAATTTATGCTATTTTATGTGTCAGGCAATAATTCACTGAATTAATTGAGATGATCACTTCTGACCCAGACTTCCTTTCTTTAGATGCCCTAACCTCTTTACTTGGAGTGGTAGGGGGTAGGATATACTTTTTTTTTAAGGACTGTCAGAAAAGACTTACTATTTCAATTGGGAGTCGAGACAGCTAGAATAAAAGCATTGTTTAAAAGGAGGCAAGAAAGAGGCTAGGGGAACAGCTAGTAAATTTGCCTGGATGGAGCGGGGAGTGAAGCAAGATAGATACTCTGAGTGCTTGGCAATGACTTGAGAAATTTAATGCGGGTTATGATAAAATGGTAAATAAGCATCTTTGCTGGAGTGATTTCAGCATTAATATGTACGAATAACTGAGAAGCAGATGGTCTAAGGTGATCCTGGAAAACCTAGACACTTCTTACAATGATAGTGAAGGGGTCACTTGGTAACTGATTTTTTTTTTTTTAAGATTTTATTTATTCATTTGAGACACAGAGGTACAGAGAGAGAGAGCGAGCATGAGCAGGGAGAGAGGCAGAAGGAGAGGGAGAAGCAGGCTCCCCACTGAACAGGGAGCCCGATGTAGTGCTCGATCCCAGGACCCGGAGATCATGACCTGAGCCAAAGGCAGACGCTTAACCGACTGAGCCACCCAGGCGCCCCGGTAACTGATCTTAAAAGGGAGTTTCCTCATAAACCCTCCTCAGGTCCTGTAGACAGAGTATGTGCCCTGGAGCCCAAACTCCATGGCAGTCAACCTAAAACACAGGTGCTGAGCTCCATTACACTCCAATCCTGGACCAGAGTAGAATTATTAAGGTAAAATTTATTCATAGATGAATGGCTGGGGTGCCTGAGTGGCTCAGTGAGCTAAGCCACCAGACTCTGGATTTCAGCTCATGTCACTATCTCAGGGTCGTGGGATTGAGCCCTGAGTGGGTCTCCATGCTGACTGTGGAGCCTGATTGAGATTCTCTCTCTCCATCTCCCTCTGCCCCTCCCCCTGCTTGCACACCCTCCCTCCCCCCACTTCAAATAAATGAAATCTTTTTTTAAATGTCTAATTTTAACAACTTAAACAGTTTCATGTTGTTTCCTATCTTAGTCAAATACTCTGTGATTAATATGTGAAGATAAACCTCAGCCCTGTTTCTTAACCAAATGATCATAAATTCTATATTTATTACATCAGGAAACTGAATTCTTGGACATTCTTTGTCTCACTGTCTGTCCTTGCTCATACCCCCCCCCCCAAGAGGACTGCCCCAGAAATTTACAATAAACTGTCTTCCAGGAACTAAACCAACTCCTTAGTCTGTGAATTATTTTCTGTATGTTGTTAAAGTATAACTTAGTTTAACTCAGTATGTTAATTCATTAGGTATGTGTCAGGCTCTGTTGACTTTTTCCCACAAAGGCCCAAGCTCCACAAAATTAAGAGGCAAAAATAAAGACAAAACCCTTCTCTCCCCTCCAAGTTAGCTAATGTGATATTAAATTACCCCAAAATAACATTTCCTGCTATGAGGTTTCTCAAGTATGTTAAGAATATAAAAATAGCCTTGCCTTCATCCTGCATGGAGTCATGGTGGGAGGGGAGCAGGGCCAAGGGCTGGAGTTTAAGTTAACTAGGAATATTCTGGATGGTACAGTTTGGTTTTACATACATACGATTGCTGGCTGAGTGCTGATTGCAGATTTATGAATAGAGCAACTGAAAAGACAGGGTTTCATTTGCCAAGCTGTTAATTGAGTTTACAATTGTCAAAGTAACTGTCATTTTGATTTGTACATAAAACCAAAATGATAAAGACATCACTGAAAAAACTTCTTGAGTTTGTGGTTACATAAAGAATAAGCTTGGTGATCTGCAGATTCGGTTGATTAGATTAGCTGAGGCAAACTTTATGATTCATCAAACCAGTTGTTTTACGGAATTTACTGCTGATTCATTTTAGAAAATGAGTATGTTACTCTGTACGTAGGACTTAAATTGCTACTCTGTATCCCACCTTTGCCTTCCAAGATAGGTAGGGAGCTATAGGCCTACTATTTGTTACCGGCTACAATTTCTATTTGCCTCCTGATCCACCTCTGACAACCCCAGGGAAACCACATTGAATCAACGGGGAATCATTATGTTGTAATCAGTAGTAATGTCATGAACGGCTATGAGACATTGCAAACAACCATCTCAGGATGGGAACAGAAATGGAAAGCAGGGAAATAAAAGTGTCAATTTCCAGATGGGTGAGAGAGGCCTCCCTATTGTTTCTGCCCAATGATGGAAACTGTTATTGGCTCAGATGGATATTAAGGAACATTGGGGAAGTAGACTTACATCACTACAAATTAATACACACAGTGACTGGGAGTGTTAATTTGTTATCAATGTAACTGCATGAAAGTTATCAACGTAATTTCCTCTGACAAGCGATTCATTCTGGAGGAAAACAAAACGAAACTATGAAGCCTCTGTGGTTAGTTACCAGGCATCTGCAAACTGGTTTTCTCCTTCTCCCACCCAATCTGCAGGTATTCTAGGCTAGCTTGATAACGCTAATGGTATGCAGAGGGAAGGCTGTGATTCGCTAAGACATATCCTCCTGTAGAAACACGGCAAGGTTCATTATCACTTATAGAAAGTGTCTCCAATGGGGTGACAACTCATGTTATAAATAGTGTTTCCAGAGATCCAGAAACAAAATGAGCTGGGCTTGGCATTTGAAAACACACTGCAGACAGACCAGGGTGAATTAGTATGCGCCACAGAGTTATCTCAGCCTCCTAATAGTGCTAACATTTATTTTCATTTAATTGAATGACATCTGGGAGAGGAAGACAATAAGTATAAAAGAAGGAAATTTGCCAGATAGAGAGAATTCAACATCCTGACCCATTTCAGCCTCTCCTGGGAGACCTTTGTGTTAGCACTTCAGGAAGAGAAGAGGGGAGGCACCATCTTCCTTCTGGTCTTTTGTTGATCCCTTGACTTGCTGTTTGGGCCACAGACTAAGGCGAGTCATTCTGCGTAGAGGGAGGTTTCAGTGGGGAGAGAAGCAGAAATGGAAGCTGTCCTCTCTTATCTATTTGCAAGGGCTTTATTTGAAAAAGGCTAAATATAATTGAAGCTAATATTATTAGTGTGCATCAACTCAGATTTTTTTAAAGATCCATTTGTTTGATACATTCATTTTCATAAAAGCTTTTGCATGAGTTTGATGCTTTTAACTTTCACTCTATTAACTGAAAGTGGTCAGGAAGAAAATGAATATTCTAGAGCAGCAATGGGTTCCTGTTTAAAGATCACTACCGATCTCTGACGTATATCCCCAGAGTCATGTTGTTTTTTTAGGGCTGTGTTTCGATACCAAAGAAAGGGGACTGAACTTCATTCTTAGAATGATGCCCCTCCCTGCAACACCCTACATTGAGAAATGCAAAGGAAATGGTTTGACAATTTTAAAAGTTCTTATTCCCTTCATCTACCAACAGTTAACAGTTTGTCTTAATGTTTCTGAAAACTTCTTTTATTATTATTTTTCTTTTCCCCCAGCCTTCCTGCATGCATGTCACTGAATTATGAAAATAGACATCAATGATAGCACAGAGCCCAGGACTCACAGAGCCTCAAGTATTGCTAGCTGTTCTCCTTAAGTGATCTTAGCTTATGTCTACCTAACTTGGCTCAGTTGTATGATTGAGGACTGACTTGCTTTGAGATCAGACCAGGAACTAGGGCCAAATGAATGAGGAAACAGTTGACTTGGCACCAGCATGGTGAATAATGAACAAAGACAGTGGATTCAGAGACTAGAACACCAGTTTGAATATTTAACAGCAACATGACTTTGGGCAAGTTATTCCAACTCCCTGAGTTTCTGTTTCATTCTCTCAACAAGGTAAATAATACATTGTAGGATATTTTTGAAGATTAAATAAATACATATGTATCAAAATGGAATTAAAAATATATAAAACCCTACTATAGTATCTGGCACATAGTAAGAACTTAATAAATATTTTAATTATTTATTTAAGAAAATCACACACTATAGTAATAAAATTACTAAAAAGAAAGAAAAACAGTGATGTTTTCAGTACACATGCCATGGAAACTTCTTTTTTTAAAGGCTGCAGGTGGTATGGCCCATCAGGAAAGCAATTGGATTTCATGCAAATAAATGTGTCCTGCCAATTTCACTATTTGAACAAAGTAGAAAAGAGAGGAAAAATGGCCATCTATTCAAGAAAGGAGGAAAGGAAAGGATTTTTAAGTGTTGAAATGTGTTCTCAAATAAGCCAAGTGCTTAGAACAGGTCAAATAAACTTAAGCTTGAGATACTGTGATTTATAAGAGGTATGTGTTTGGGCTTCTCCACAGTTCTTGGGCTCACAGCTCCCCAAACCCTTGGAATTTCCTAAGTGTTCAGAGTAATAAAGGTATCCTTTGTTAACAAGGTGACTTTTGGATCCCACCTAAGCATGGGGGCTGGATGCTGGGGGAACCAACCATGTGACTAGAGGGTTGGAACTTTCCAGGGAGGGGAGGGAAGCTGTTTGTTGGATCAGTCACCAATGGTCCATTACTTAGTCAATCATGACAATGCAGTGAAGCCTCCATAAAAACCCAGAAGGATGGGGTTGGAGAGCTTTCCAGTTGGTGAACACATGGAGATGTGGGGACCGTGGTGCCCTGGAGAGAACAAGGAAGCCCCTGTCTTTTCCCCATTCCTCTCCCTAGGAGTCTCTTCATCTGGTTGTTGATTCACAGTCTTTATTATATCCTTTAATAAATGGGTAAATATTAAGTAATTGTGTCCCTGAGTTCTGTGAGTCACTCTAACAAATTAATCAAACCTAAGGAGGTTATTGGAACCTCTGGTCTGTAACTGGTTGGCCAGACAGGCAACAGTCTGAGCTTGTGACTGGGGCCTGAAGTGGGGCGGAGGGGGGGTCGGGGGGAAGTCTTGAAGGACTGTGTCTTTAACCCATAGAATCTAATGCTATCTGTGAGTAGGTATTATCAGAATTCAGTTGAATTCTTGGACACCTTGCTGATGTCCAAGAATTTCTTCATGTTGTGTGTAGGGGAAATTGGAAATTGGGTCCAGGAACCCTAAAATGAAGCTATTTACAACTGCCCCTTTCTGAGTCAGAGTGTAGCTCGTTAGGGATAAAATCATGCCCTCTAAATTTCGTGCTTAAGCTATTCCTTACGTGGCTATGGATACAAGTAAAAAACAAGCTGACGGGAACTTGTAGTCCAAAAGCCTGCTGGATCATAAACATATTTTCCAAACAGCTGGAAAAGCTTCAATATTTCTAACCGTGTTTCACATCAGAATTACATCACCACCAGACTGATTCAAGGACATGTGACCTAACCTGCAATCCAATGTATGTAAACTAATACCGATTTAGTGGCTGGGCACCTTTACTCAAGGAGCAGATGTCCTTTTCCTAATTCAGCAACAAAACTCAAAAACATTTTGAATACTGGAATTAAATGAATTCAAATATGAATCTAGAAGTCCAAGTTCATATTTGGTCTCAGGGAACTGTTAAGATGAAGCCCATACCTGTTATTTGCCAAACGTTTGTACTCTCTGGCTGATTTCTAAGTTTGTCTATTAGCTACAGTGCCCTAAGAAAGAAGAGAGGGGTCTGAGCACAGGGATATCTTACCTATGTGCAGGCACTTCTGTGATTTCCAGTGGGTGTGCCACCCCCCCTCCTGCCGCTCCCTCGCCTTCTTCAGTGAATAATCATTAAGCACCTACTGTATGCCAGGCAATGCTAAGCAATCCAGGCTATCACCGTGAATAAAGGAAAGCTCTGGTCTGGGCCAAAGTTTAATTCTAGGAACCACACACCACTCATATATTTGGATACTATTACATCCTAAGAAAATCCCATTTTACCAAGCAGAGCCCAGACTCTCAGTGACAAGAATTCTGTCACTAGGTTTTGAGTTCCTCAAAGACAAAGACTATTGTCCAAACCAGCAGCTCAGTGCCTCTTACATAACATGGGCTCACACTATATCGTGGATAAAAACCTTAATTAATGTTTGAGTGGATATTTCAAGGTAGAATCTCAAAATATTTTAGAATTACAAAATATATCATAGGAGAGTACCTATAAGAAATTCTATGATTTATATTTATTTATTATATTTATTATTTAACGAATTACACTACCATAAATGGTCAAGGTTCAGCTAAGTAGAATATTTCCAAGTGATTGAACCCCTCTGTCAGCATTTCCTAAATTGCTTCCAACTCTCTCACTCCCACAACTGTAATAAGTGATATCGTTGCTTAAAATGCTGGTTTTACACCAGACTCTTACTTCTCCATTCCTCCCAAGTCCTGTTGGCTCCCCAACCTTGCCTTGATGGTGGAAATGTAGCTCCTTCCTCCAATAGACGATTCCCGGGCTTCATTTCTCTCCCCTATTATCTCTTCCAGATTACTGTTATTCACCCTCTTCAGTTAATTTTTTCTTCTTTACATTTTGCTAATTAAATGAATCCTTGCTATGCTTTTATTTTGTGAAAGAACAGCCTGAGCAGTAAGATAACTTTCGTGTTCCTTGAAATGCGTTTCCGGGATCTTGATATCATAGGAGCCTCCCTCTTTCAGGTGCTTACAGCACACACAAAGGAACTGTGACAACAGACCTCACATTTCTTTTCATTAATTTGTACAAATTGAAGCTGTTGGCAGTACCTCAACCGGTATTATTGATCATCTTCTTGTACGAGGCCCTGGGTGAGGAGCTGAGGGGCATATAAAGATGTGTAAACAAGAACCCTGTAGTCTAGAGTTTACACAATCAATTAATTCCATTGGTTGCAATCATGACTATTTGAAATCTTGGTTATGTTTATGGAGACCAGCCACCAGTATTGTTAATCCTCTATGGTTTCACTAGCCTTTAGCCCTTTAATTAACTGGACCCATGAATGTACTACACAGACCCACTTCATAAATCTTAGCCACAAATATAGTCATTTTAGAATCCTAGTTCAAAAAATATTTTGGTTCATCCCATCCTTAACCTTGAGGATAACAGGACAGAGAGCAAAGGCCATTGTCCTTGAGGACTCCCCTAAATGCTTCCCTGACCTCCTTAAGTCTATCATACATTTCCAGGGACCCTGATTTTACCAACAATTTAAGGAAAACTTTGAAATTTTGCCCTGAAAAGGTGTTGTGACACCATAGGCAAACAAAATGGGAAGAATCACAGTTTTCCATATTGGAAAATACATTGTGTTTTCCATATTGGAAAATACATTGTGTTTTCCATATTGGAAAATACATTGTGTTTTCCATGAGGCTGGATGAAAACACTTAGTATGCTGAGAGTGCTTTGGTCGTTTGGTTCTTGTGCATTACCAGGGACCTGGGTGAGATTATTATTGTCTTGGGAGACATCCTGGGGAGGGAATGAATTATGCAAATGTACCTGGAACAGAGGGCTGGTGCTAGCCTACTTGGACACAGGATCTGTCTGATTTCTCAGTGTGCAAGAGCTCAGTTATGTCACTTGAGAAAAACTTAGTTCTTGGTACTTCTTATTATATAGTCACAGAAAAAAGTCAGTCATCACTAATGCTTTGTCAACTAGAAAAACATAGTAAGGGGATATGAGAGCTGGAGGCTAATCTGAGCAGTAAAAATGTGGGTGTGCCATGGCGCATCCTAAAGGCCAGCAGCTACTGCATGTCTCCAAGACCTCCTTAAGGGGCTGCCTGCCTCTTCAGTTTTTTTCTACATTCAGTGGGATGACCAAAAAAGAGCAAATATTGTTGACTTGGAGACTCATTATTTCAGACTGATTCGTAATGAAAAAGAAAGGGTTTTGAGAACACAGTCTACTACAAAGAGATGTAAAGCGATTAAGTCTCAGTTTGCATGAAACTCTCCAGGTTCCAGCAGTAAAAATCCCATATTCTGGAAAACCCCAGTCCCAGGCAAACCCAGATGGTTATCATACTAGGAGGTGTAGATCAGAATTTAGAAACCCAGGGGTGAATGGATAGCTTTTCCTCTTGAGGTGAAAACAAGGGCTTCTTTAGAAAAGGTTAAAAAAAAAACCAAACTGGATTCATTAAATTAACTCAGTGTGTCTTCATTGGCTTTCTTAAAGTAGAAATGACTAGACTAGAATGACTTCTCTCAAACATCTAATCCAAGGCAAAGCTGTGATGAAGATGGGGTCTGCAAGCTGACAAGGAGTTCATCATGATGGATGGGATAAGACTTTTGTGACTTAGCTCACGAATGTGTGTTGAACATTCCAGCATTAATGAGGAATAGCATTGTCAGTCATTTTTCTTCTCTGAAAAAATTCCTTGATGACTATTTTCTTGATGACCAATGAATCAGTTACCCTTTCAGCCCACCACTTGACCTGTATGAGTCAGAGTTCTCCACAGAAACAAAACCCATAGGATGTGTGTGGGCGTGTGTGCATGCATGCATGTGTGTTTGTGTGTGTGTTGGTGGGCAGGAGAGAGGGAGAGAGAGAGAGAGAGAGAAACTGATTTTTAAGGAATTCACTCACTCAACTGTGGACGCTGGCATGTCCAAAATCTGTGGGGTAGGCAGGCAGGCTAGAGCGCCAGGAAGAGTTGCAGTTCGCCTCTGAGGACAGCTTGCTACTAGAATTCCCTCTTCCCCCAGGGACACGGCCTTCAACTACTTGCGTGAGACCCATCCATTGGCATCATGGAGTCTACCAATTTAAATGTTAATCTCTTCAAAAAAAACAAAAACAAAACAAAACTTGCCAGAAACATCTAGACTAATGTTTGAAGAAACATCTGGGTCCCATGGCCTAGGCAAGTTAACATAAAAAATTAACCATCACACGACACAAGTGGCTTCACCTCTCAGGAAGGAACACTTACCCAAGGTTGAACAAACTATGGCTGAAAACATGACATCATGCCATCTCTGTGACTGCATTCTAGGCATCTGTCGTTGGTGACTACCCAGATGTAGCTTGGCAAACAGAAGATGCACACATCATTTTTATGTGAGTCTATGTTTTCCAAATACTGTAAACCAAGTCAGAGAAGGACATTAATGGGTTCCAAATCTGATATTCAATGTCAGCTCTTTTCAGCTCAGGCCACTTTTCCAGAAATCACACTCAATTCAATTTTAACCAAAGATGCTCAGGAAGCTTCTGCTTTGCTCACTCTGTTTTATTTTATTATAACAAATAGGCCCATTATGGTTTGGAATGCAAACTTGCGTGTATTTTTAAGATAAAACAAGAGACTTCAAGGAAATGTTTTTCTTTCCACAAGCCCCATTGGGCTCTGTCTCCCAGAGACAATTCTTCTTAAACGTACATTTCTTTGCCATCAGATAGAAAAGTTGAAGAAGAATCTCTGTGGGAGCTCCAGCTCGGTCATCTTTGAGCTCTTGGCTGCCCTGAAATTTTCTGCTGGCTGCCTCAGTGAGGCTGAACCACAGGCCAAATGCTTGGTATTGCTAGGATGGAACAGTTTCAAACTCCCTTCAGCGAGGACAACAGGGACACAGTTGGGCTTATTCATTCTTAACCCAAGTAGGCAAAGGAGTCGGCCATGTCTGCTGAGCAGAGACCTGAGGTCAAGTTTGCCTTAGCACCTTGCCCTCTGCCTGAAGAGAACAGAGAGAGACAGGAAGTATGAAGCCTGTGTAGCAATCCATCACTGATAAATGAGCTTACAACACATGCACTTAGCAGGGGATATCTTTGACTTAGTGTTTCCAATAAAACAACAGCATATGAGAGGCGCCTGGGTGGCTCAGTGGGTTAAGCTTCTGCCTTCAGCTCAGGTCATGATCTCAGAGTCCTGGGATCGAGCCCTGCGTGGGGCTCCCTTCTCAGCAGAGAGTCTCCTTCTCCTGCTCCCTCTGCTCATCCCCCTCTGCACCCTCCCTGGTTGTGCTCGCTCTCTCTCTCTCAAATAAATAACTAAAATCTTAAAAAACAACAACAACAGCATATGACATTCATTCATCTGACAAACATTTTTGGAGCACTTCTTATGTAGGAATACTGCCCTACTCGGCACGTTGGTTAGGGTATGTATGGGTCATGCTCGGTCCTTGTCCTCAAGACTGTTTGTTGGAATCCAGACATAAAAGTATGAAGGAGAAACATCCGCAGTGGGCTTCATCCTAAGTGTGTTTGTTACATAATTGAATTTGATCATACATTTTAAGGCTTATTGAAAAACCAATTGTAGAAAGCCTTTAATTTAAAATGGCAAAACTCAGTGATTTCCTCCTACTGGAAATTTAGAGGGGGAAAAACCCTATTATCTAATAATTATCTGCATTAAAAATGCATCAGTAATCAATCTTCCTAACATCCGGTGACAGCTACACTGCTTATTTAAAAAGCAACACAGCCTCCTCTCCGCGAGCATGCTTTTTACAGTTCTTCTGAAAGAAACTCACGAAGCTCAACAAAGAAGAAAGTAAACTGCTTTACAATAAATTAGTATGTTATAAATACAGGAACGCTGGGTGCCTGGGTGGCTCAGTTGGTTAAGCGACTGCCTTCGGCTCAGGTCATGATCCTGGAGTCCCAGAATCGAGTCCCGCATCGGGCTCCCTGCTCAGCAGGGGGTCTGCTTCTCCCTCTGCCCTCTTCCCTCTCATGCTCTCTGTCTCTCATTCTCTCTCTCTCAAATAAATAAAATCTTAAAAAAAAAATTAAAAAATAAAAATAAATACAGGAACGCTTTGCATAATATTTTAATGGCTATTTTAATTTATGGCCTAATGCACTGCTGCCCAAAATATCTATTGCAGAAAAACCAAAGGAACATAGCTCTTGTCGTTGGCTGGTAAACTCTAGAAAGAACATCAGCCACAGCGGGCATGCCTCCTCCTTGAACCAAGGGACAGAGGTTTCTTGAGTCCCCGGCAAATGGCATGTTCCTCCTTCCTTGAAGTCACGCTGCCACGGTCAGGGGCAAACAAGAAAAACCTGGGCCTGCGTCCCAGGTCCAACCCTTCCTGGAGGTGTGACCTTGGGCAGATCTCCTCTGAACCTCAAGTTCTCTATCTGTAAAATAGAGGCATTAGCACATACCTCGAGCCGCGGGTTCACGCTCTCTCCCCAGGCTTGCGGGTGGCCCGCCCCTTGTTGGGTAATTCTGTAATTTCCCGGAGGGGAGAGCTTATCTCCTTGTCGGGATCCCCGAGGCCCGACCGTCTGCGCACCCTCAGTCCACCACTCCCTACTTCCCAGCCCCCGTGACAGCATCGTTACTGCTAATTTCTGAAGTTTCCAAACCTGTCTGATCATTGGGATCACCTGAAAGTCTTTCTCAAAATGTAAATCCAGGGACCAATTAATTAGGATCTCTGAAAAGTTTGAATCTGAATGCTGGATGGAAATGCGTGGGATTCAGCATGCATTTTTTTTTTTTTAACAAAATCTATCCCTCCGGTAATCCCCATGTGTCTTCAGCCTTATGTTCCATTCAAGTTCTGTTTCCCTGTGAGGAGCCCGGACCAAAGCCTGCTCTCTGCGGCCATGACTTTTGGTGACTAGTAATGTTCTAGAAACCCTGCTGTGTGGTTTTCCTCCCCGCCTGCAGTGGACTGAGTCCTCCTCCCCATGTCACAGCCTCACACCTGCTCCCAGCCCTGCCCTTCCCAGACTGTCCCATCCTCTGCACTAACTCTCCCAAGCCCTGCTTCTCCGTAAGCCAAGACAACCTTAGCCACTTACATATTCTTTCCCCTGGACCTTGGAGATCTCTGTTCCTAACATTTGGGTTCATGCTTGGCTAGTGCCCCCATGCTTGGTCCCATGCTTGGCTCTGACTCTGGGAAAGCACGGCTCCTGTCCCCCAAGGCACCGTCCTCTGCACCTTCACCCCACATGGCGTAATCCTTCTAATTAGCCGTGTAAATCCAGAGCAGCCCTTTGCCTTTCCCGACCCCACCCTAAATGCCTCCCATCCCTTACCAGGAGCCACTACTGGGGCACCTTAAGCCCCCAAAAGTAAATCCAGCCTGTCTTGAATTTTCCTGCTAGTGCTGAGTCAATGGAATATAAATGTCTCCTTGGCAGGAGCCTCGGGAAAAGCATGAGCAATCCTTGAATAGAGACGACCTGCCACTGCCCACATAGCTGAGGACCATCTCATTCAGTACCCAGACCATCTGTGACTCGGAGTCAGTCATCACTGTCACTTTACATTTGTGTACTTTCTTCCTTTCAGCAGTATTCCCTGGGCACTTGAAATACATCACACACACACATACACGCGCGCGTGCGCATGCTCTCTGAATTGACAGGAAGTGAATCAAGGCATCGTGTGTGTGTGTGTGTGTGTGTGTGTGTGTATACATATGCAACTCTTGTGCCAAAAGAAATAAGCCTGGAAACAGTGCATGTTTGTGAGGAGGGGGCTGCCTTAGGCACAGCTCCAAGGAGAATGAGTATGCAAGCAAGTAGGGGGCAAGAGTGTGGTGGGAGGTTTTCAGCTTCAGGTCCTAAGTCTTCAATGAGAAGTAGCTCAGGGCCGCCTGGGTGGCACAGTTGGTTGAGCGTCTGACTCTTGGTTCTGGCTCAGGTCATGATTTCTGGGTCTTGAGATCAAGCCCTGCATTGGGCTCTCTGCTCAGCATGGAGTCTGCCTGAGATTCTTTCCCTCTGCTCCTCCCCTCTCCTCTCTCTCTCTACCAAATAAATAAATACATTTTTTAAAAAGTAGCTCAAACAATACAAGCATTTATCCCATGAAGCAAGAAGACTCGAGAAAGGGTGATTCCCAGTTTGGTGTGAAAATTCAGCGATAACATCCAACACTCTCCCATCTTTTCACTCTTCACAATGTTGTAATGTTTACCCTCGGGGCTGCAAGGTGGCTGCCAAAGATCCAACCATCATATACAGTCGTAATAGCATTCAGTGAAAAACACTGGTGCTTCCTTCCACAAATCTCTTTTATTAGGGAATCAACTTTTCTTAAGATCCCCTCACATACACAGTCATATCACATCTGTTTCTCTTAGGTTCCATCAGCCAGGACTAGCTTCAAGAGTCTTCAGGAGAATCTAGTAATACATCTGGCATGTGAATACCATTGTGAGAAGCTGGATCTACCAGGAAATGAGAAGCCATGGGGCAGAGGTAGGGATAGCATGGCTTTTGAATAAACAGCCAGTGTTCTCTGTTCCAGGGGCTCAGGACTGGATGAGGAGGAGGATGGGAGGATTCTTCCTGCCTGAACCCTGGATGACCCCTCTTGGTACTACTTTGGAAATTACTGTCTTCACATATCTAGGCATACCTCAGAGGCAAAGGTCCAGACACTCAGGTGTCACTATTTTGGGTCATTATTTAAGGACATCAAAGGCATTTTGCATCTTTCTAGGCACGAGGAGAAACCTGGAAAGGCATTCTATTCTTAAGGGCCTACACCACATTGAACCACAAATTCTGCAAAGGCCTGTCCTATTCAGTGAGGGTGCTCTAACAAAAATACCACAGACTGGTAGCTTAAGCAACATAAATTGATTCCTCACACATATGGAGGCTGGGACGCCCCAGATCAGGGTGCCCGTATGGTCTGGTTCTGATGGAGAAGTCTCTTCTATCTTTTACAGATGGCCATCTTCTTGCTATGTCCTCACATGGCGGAGGACAGAGAGAGGAAGCAAGTTCTCTTGGGTCTCTTCTTATCAAAGCACTAGTCCCATTCATGAGGACTCCACCCTCATGCCCTAATCGCCTCCCAAATTCCCTACCATCACATTGGGGTTTAGGATTTCAGCATATGAGTTTTGCAGGGACACCAACATTCAGTCCATAGCAAGGCCAAAGTAAAAAGAGGAGAAATAGGTGCATGTCTAGACTCACAGCTCAACTGCTGGTTAACTGGGTAGAGACTACTGAGCATACCGAAGAATCTCTGAGATTCATCTCGGTTTCCACAGAGGGTAGTTGAACCAAAAAAAAGGGAATGAAGGCATCGACTACAGAAATTAATTTCACTCTGGAGCTTGTGAAGCCTGCAAATTTGTGGATAAGGAGAATTAACAAGGAATGTCAGCAAGTAATGGCTGAAGCAGGGGCTTAGAAGTCAGAATCTGGGCTTGAGTCCAAATCCTGGCTGTGGATCATGGTGTGACCTTGGACAAGGCCCTCTGGACTGCATGGGCCTCCCCAAGCACCGTTTAACAACACTGGGCATGTTCTGTGTCAGCCCTGAGAGGCAACGGGGATTATTCACAAACAGGGCACTAGCAAATTCAGGCGGAACAGAAATTAGCAACTGTAACACTCACAGACACACCAGTGAACATTAGGCAAGACACTGCAGCGTTTGGTGATTCTGCCAACTGTTGAGGCTACTTCCATAGAGAGAGGAAGGGGGCCCTCTGCACCCCTCTAACCCTCCTCGCACACTCCACTGCCCCTCCTTTCCTTCAGCTCTCCTGCACCTGCTTCATGGGGTCGGGGCATGCCCGTGCTTGCTCCCTGAACCCCCGATGCTCTTCACCTGCTTGGGGCTGTATGCTGTACCCGGACTCTTCTCTAATCTTTACACCTCATCAAGACTTACCTCCCCTCCACACCGTGACTTCCGGGACTGACAGCTCACCTAACCACTGTCAAGCTAAGGCACCACTAATTGATTCATGGTCAAGAAGTGCCCCCATCCTCTCCTCCCACCTCCCAGTAGCTACTTTCACTCTAGATCTGCATGCAGGAAATCAAGATGTGGGAGAATTTCTACTGTCCCTGAAATCATTACTGTGTCTGCCTGTAGCTTGAGCAAGATTTCTCTTGAGAAAAGATCATTCTTTTGCTTATGGGCAGTGTAGCAAGAGTGGATAAAAGTGTAGGCTCTGGGGGGCAGGCCACTGGGTTCAAATCCTGGTTCCATAACTTATTTACTGGGTGAACTTGGACAAGTTATTTAACATCTTTGTGCCCACATTTTCACACAAGAAATAGAAAAAGAGGCAGAGGGGGGAACAGGGATTATAGTAAATACCTTATACCGCCTGACACAAATTCATGTGTTAAAATCCAAACCCCCTACGTGATGGTTTTGGGAGGTGGAGTCTTTATTTAGGTGGTGATAAGGTGTAGACGAGGCATGAGGGTGGGCCCCCAATGATGGGATCAGTGTCCTTGTAAGAAGAGAAAGAAAGACCAGTGTTCCTGATCTTTCTCTCTCCCTCCCATACTCTTTCTCCTCCCGTCCCCTCTCTCTCTCTCTCTCTCATGTGAGGACACAGCAGGAGGGCAGCCACCTAAAAGCCAGGAAGAGTCCTCACAAGACCCCGACCATAGGGGCACCTTGATCTTGGACTTCTAGCCTCCAGAACTGTGGGAAATAAATGTCTGCTATTTAAAGCACCCCGTCCATGGTACTTCCTTACGGCAGCCCAGGCTAAGACGGGGAGTTAAAGCATGGTGATAGACTAGAAAGAAAGGCATTGATTATGGAAAGCACTTACAAGCATCAGTCAGATGCTAAAGCTTTATTGGCAATAAAAGGAGGCACGGAGTCTGCTGATTTGGGTTTTTTTTTTTAAATATTGCATATGAATATTACTTATCTTGATTACTAAGCTTGTTGATGCCCCTTCAAATTTTGTGCCCCAGGTGAGTGCTTTCTTCATCTCACCTAGTCCAGCTCTGGTTTCTATTCCTTGATACCTGGTAAGAGCTCATTGACAGTTGTTACTTATGGACTTAAAGACGCAAGACGGCAATTAAAGATACATTACAACACGCTTTGTTGGTGGGTATTTCCTAATTGGTCTGGGGAGGAAAGCCACTTACAGATCCCTATCCTGGTGTTTCTGGGTCATTTACTTCTCATTGCAAATGACAAACAGGTCAGAATGTGATGGAAATAGCATAAGTTGTGCCACAACCTGACCCAAAAAGATACATGACTTGTCGTGATGCAACCAGACTAAATTCAGATGGAAGGTTTGGCCAGATCATCAATCTCCATCCAAATCCTCATGGCAAATAGAGAGCAAGTTCATTATGGTCCTTTTTTTTTTTTCCCTCTGAGTCACCTGCCTCATTAGGGTTGACTCCTTGCCTGGTCTTCTGATCTGGGACCTACAGAAAAGATTCTCCCTTCATCCTACTCCCAGCCTCCCACAATAGACGTCAAGGCTGAATATGATGGGCATTGTGACAAACATCACCCAGGCTATTTCTCCAGATGATCCTCCTGAATTTATGCAGGCCTTTTCTTTCAGTGCGTTTAAATCACTTTCCAATACCCACATATCTTTACAACATCCCCTGCATTGGTCAAGAAAAGACATTTCTCATCTAAAACTAATGATGTAATGTATGGGGATTAACATAAGAATAAAAAAAAATTAAAAAAAAAAAGACATTTCTTCTACTTTATAAGTGAGAACACTGCGCAAAGCAAGCTTAAGCCTCATCTAATCAATGCATAATGGGGCAGTCCAAGCTATTCATGGAGGCCATGATTCTTGTCTTCTTTTAACTAATCCCCTAATCCACCTTCCTATCCTCACGGTGCTCTCGCCTCCAGGATTTGCATATGTAGAATCATAGTTCAAGCCGATTACAGTAATTCCTTTCAATATAATGATATGCATCCTTCAATTATATCTAAGAATGGATTTTAAAGACATGCGAATGTGCTTATATAGTATTAACTAAAACACACCTCAAAATTATAATATTATCTCAAATTAGTGAAATATATATCACATAAAAGATTAATTTCTAAGTAAGATTCATGATGATGATTGAAGGGTATATAATATTGTGGTTAAGAGGGCAGTTACTAGGGGCACCTGGGTGGCTCAGTCGGTTAAGCGTCTAACTCTTGGTTTTGGCTCAGGTCGTGATCTCAGGGTCATGAAATTGAGGCCCACATTGGGCTCTAAAATAAGTAAACAAATCTTTAAAAAAAAATAAAAGAGGGCAGTTTCTAGAGGGAGCTGGATCCTCAGCTTGGCCACATCCTAGCTATGACCTTGGGCATATTACTTCACCTTCATTTTCTAATCTCTTAAATGGCAATCATGAAGTACCTATCTTACAAGTTGTAAGAATTAACTAAATTGATATATTCAAAACACTTAAACCATAAATTGATTTATTTAAAACACCTATAACGATGCTGCCACGCAGTAAGCGCTTAATGTTGGCTATCACCGTTCACAGTATCGAGCATATCATAAATACTGAAAAGTGGTGGCCTGAAAATTGACCGTTTACGTGGCTCGTACTCATAATATCCCAACAGGCTGTTGCCACCCTATTGTATTGTATTCTTGTCACAACACAGCGAGATAAGAAGAAATCAAATGATAACTGTTTACAAAATGACGACTAAAACTCAGTGGCAAAGAAGTCAAAGGAATGTTCCCAAGGTGACCGTGATAATCTGCTGGTGGTCCTGAGTCACCTGCCTTGGCCTCCTGACTTTGGCTCTGCCCAGACTCTTTTCTGCGAACAAGAAACGTCACTGTGCGGCTCACTCCCAGCCACTGTCCACCACACCCAAACGTTATTTTTAATCCCTCTGCACTGATAGATAATGATTCCAAATTCCAGGACTGGAGCGATAAGGCCTCCCCACGCTGAGTGCTTGGGAGCCAGACGCCATTCAGTACACCTGGGGCGGCCGATAACCGAGAGCACTCTACTGTTCGAGTTAAATTTAATTTCTCCTGCCCAGGTTTGCCTGTCTGGGCACCTCCAGAAGGATGGGGTCCTGGCAGCCCATCTTGATTCTGATGAGCTTTATCTGCACTTCATGATTAGCATTCTATTTGTATGCAAATAAGAACTTGCCTTTGTGGATTAATCGCCACAATAAATTGGAGCTCTTCCGGATGGGGGGAGGGGGTTGTGGGATATAAGGAAGTGACTTTAGAGAAGAAATTGAATTTCTTCATTTTAAAGATGAGGAATGTAGGGTTCAGGGTGACCACGTGGATTCTGCCAGAGTCTGTTGCCAGTGAGAACCGCCCTCCTAAATGTTTTTATCCCTATGTCATAACCCAGGTGCAGGTGGAAAAAACCATCACAGGTGTGTGTGTGTGTGTGTGTGTGTGTGTGTGTGTGTGAGAGACTGAAAAGAGAGAGACTGAAAAACAGGTAGGGAGTGGGATTTTTATCCCCAAATCCTTGTTCCCAAAGTGTGGGATTCGCCCCCTTGAAGTGGACATTGTGCTCAGCTAATAAGAACTTTTCTCTTTTTTTTTTCCAGAGAGGGAGTGAGCACAAGCACCAGTGGGGGGAGGGGCAGAGGGAGAGGGAGAGAGAGAGAGAGAGAGAAGCTCAAGCAGGTGTGGTGCCCAGCATGGAGCCCCACCCAGGGATCGATCTCACCACCCTGAGATCACAAGCTGAGCCGAAACCAAGAGTAGGAAGTTTAACTGACTGTGCCACCCAGGTGCCCTGTGAACTTTTTTTTTAAGTATTTTCATTTTTTAAAAGAAATGTAGATAGTGAAATTATCGACCATTTGTATTTGGTGAACAGTTTCATTTAACTGACGCTGTTAAATTAATTAATCCAGGAGGCCATTGGACAGATGTGGAAATGATGCTGCGGTGCCCTCCGTAAGCAAACCAAATGGTAAGCCCGGAAATGTCTCGGGGTTCCGAAATCCAAATCCAAGAACAAGCAATCCCCAACAGCCGGCTAGGCTTTCAGCTGTGGCCCATTAATAATTTCCTTATTGAGCTTCCACCTTTTCTCTATAAAGGTTTCTCCCCGGCTCCTGTGGGGGAGGCGCTCCTGACTTCTATTTGGGTGCTGCCTGATTCAGGTAGATTTGTCCTCAAAAAATCCCAACATTTTTAATATACTTCAGTTTATTTTTTCTAACAATATTAGAAGTGCCAATACTAGCAAATGAATGCTCAATAAATATTTTCATGTAAAAGGAAAGGGAGCTTCACAATAAAAAAAAATTAAGTTTTCTTACTGCATACAAAAGTTGTGTGTTAGGAGAGGGGGCACCCCGGAAAATTTGGGAGGTGCTGGCTGTGTCTATTACCCTGATTGTGGCGATGGTATCAAGGGTGCTTACGAGTGTCCAAACTCATCAAATTGTCCTCATTAAGTATGTGCAGTTCTTTATCAATTGTACCTCAATAAAGCCAGTTTAAAAAAGGCTAAGGAAAGCAATTATAAGTCAAAGGGAAAGATGAAAGAGGAGGTAAAATAGTTATTTGGAGCTGAAATGGGAGGGAATAAGAATCACAACTGCTTAATAAAAAGGTAAATCATTATAATTGACATCATGCAAAAATAATTATATTTATTGATGTAGGAAGGATGTTGGGGTACGGAGCCGACGGCCAAGAAAGACTTCTTGAGATGTCTTCGGTGCAAAAATGTGGTTTTATTAAAGCACGGGTACAGGACCCGTCGGCAGAAAGATGTGCACTGGGGTCATGAGGAGTGGCCCATTATATACTTTCACGCTGGGAGGGGGTTAGGGATAGTGTAAGTCCGAGGAATTTGGAAGCAAGGTTTCCAGGACCTTGAGGGGACTAGCTATTGTTAGGAAAATGTCATTTATTACCATCTAATAAAACCTTAGTCATGAGACCCTTCAGATGTATACCGATGGGTCATATGCTTGGAGGATGATTGCCAACATGTATCTTGGGGGGGTAGAGATAAAGAAGTTCCCAGAGGAATTTCTGTATGTTAAAGTAGACTCACAGGATCCTGGGGGTTGGGCTAAGATTGCCTTTTGCCCTTAGCAAGGTATTAACGTTGAGGCAGCTGAGCTCCCAGAGGAATGTCACTCGGCCTGTTTCAAGGACTTGTCAGTGGACTGTAGCTAGTAAGGAAATCTAATTTTTCTTTTGCTTTTGTTTCCCACATCATTTATAATGGCAAATAAATCATGTCCATCATCCCCACCGACCCCAGCAGGGCTGGAAAAGGCCCTAGGTGGGGCGGGGGGAAGGGCCCAAGCCCAGCCAGGAGCTCAGAGAGAACACACTTTCCCACGGCTCTCTGCGACAAGAGGGAGGTTGGGAGGAGGGACTGTCCCTGAAAGCCCGGCGCCACCACCCAATCTAGAGAGGAACCCCTCGCAGCTGGTGTGCAGTTCTTCTGGAAGGGAAAGCCTTTAGGAGGCGTAGCCTTGGGGATAAGAATGTTTATAAATGCCTGTCTTCACCCAAAGTTCAGGAGTCGTTTGGTGATCATGGCAGATGAGCTGCACTGACTGGGCTTTAGGTGACCAGATAGGCAAGCAGGCCCGGGAGGGGCCTGCATACAACAGGGCCTCCGGAGGATGCCCCGAATGATCCAGGGGTTGTTGACAGGGGCCTAGTAAAGGCCAGACGGGGTTCACACCTGCCAGACTGGGTTCACACTGAGCAGTGACCCTGGTGGGCATCCAGTTCCTCTGTTGACAGACTTGGGACCTTTTACATTTTTCGGTACCAGAATGAGAGGGAAATTGCTTGTGCAAAGGCAAGAGATAAAGGGCAACAGGGCAGTGTCCCCCCACCTCCTGCCCGCCCCGCTGCTGTCCCAGCCAAACCCGGCGTGAGCCCCGGGAGAGAGGTCAAGATAAGGTCACCATGCTCAGGGGCTGGAGTGCTCCCTACACAGAAGGCACCATTCTAACTCCCTTACATGGTCTCTTTTAACTTTCACAACAGTCCTGTGAGGCAGGTACGATTGTTACCCACAGATCAGAGATACAGAAGCCAGGTGACAAAGAGGGTAAGTAGTTCCCCCGAAGACATACAGTAACAGGTGGAACCCAGATTCTAACTGGGATAATCAAATTCATAACCACGGAGAAACAGACAACGATGCTTTTTTAGGCCTAGAGGTCCTAAGACAATGTGCCCTAGTCCTTCCAGAAACCCAGAGAACTGGAGCAGAGCAGGATCTGGCCCAAGCCTTGGAACAGGGACTGCAGTGGCCCCTTGACCGGGATTACAGAGCAGACAGGGTGAGCCAAGGAGGTGTCCATGCCCAGACACGCCTGGGCCACACACCCGGAATCAAGCAGGTGCCTGGGGGTGCTCTGGGGACATGGGTGTTGGTGTCAACACTCAGGCTCCCAGCTCCTGCAGGAGATGGTCAAAAAGAGGGGAGAGAAACCCGCTTGTCCTGTCCTTTACTCTTCGTGCTACCAAATGGCAAAATGGAAACCACTTACTAATCAGTTTGATGTCGTTTATTCAGGCAAAGCACTCCATGGATGGACTGTGTGCCTGCCAAGCGGGGGAGCACGGTTCCCAGAGGATCTGGGGCAGGAGCAAGGGTGTGGAGCATGAGAAGAGGAAACAGGGCACGACTGGCCGGGAGGTCGGCCATTTCCTCCTGCGGCGGCAGGTCCTCGTGTCCAGGCTGAGGGGAGCGAGCGCCTGCTGGAGCGCCGATGTGTGTTAGGGTCCTTGGCAGGTGCCCCGGTGAGTGCCGGCTGACTCAGGTTTGGATGTGTGATGGGGGGGCTGGACCGCGGGGGGCAGCCTCCGCTTTGTGGGCCCCCACACACCCATTAACCTTATCAATGCCTAGACCTTACCCAGTCTTATCCTTCATGAACTAAAGCCCATGTCCTCGATAACTCAACTTTGCAGCATAAAATGAAGGGGCTTATGCTTTTTTTTTTAAAAAAGATTTTATTTATTTATTTGACAGAGAGAGAGAGCGAGAGCAGGAACACAAGCAGGGGGAGTGGGAGAGGGAGAAGCAGGCTTCCCTCAGAGCAGGGAGCCCGATGCGGGCCCCGATGCGATCCCAGGACCCTGGGATCATGACCTGAGCCGAAGGCAGACGCTTAACGACTGAGCCACCCAGGCGCCCCGGGGCTTATGCTTTTATTATAAGCCCGGCTGACTACACCATCTCACATATTCAGGATAACCACCAACTTCACTGAGCCCCAAAGACATAGAAATACTCTCTGGGCTCCCACAGTGGAGGAGGAAAAGTGGGCATTCGGTGGAATGGGAGCTGTAATGTGTGAAATAGTAGGTTGCATTTACGGTTAAAAAGAAGAAGCCAGACACCTCTTGCTTCCCCTGGAGTCGAGATTTCCCACCGGCTGTGTCCAATGCGCCTAACTGCCTCCATCAGTGGGCCATGGGGGTGCTGGCTGGGGCGCCGGGCGGGGAGGCTAGGCACCCCGAGCTCCAAATCCCACCCGACTCAGGAGAGACCGGCTTCCCCACCGGGGCCTTCCTCGCGCCCGCAGAGAAAAGCAGCACATTCTCATTCCCCAGTCGTCCTGCGAGTCGCTGAGCCCTGACCGCTCCGACCCAGGCAGCTGCTGGAACATGGCTGCAGGGGCAGCGCCATGTTTAATTGCTTCCCCCGCGGCTCCCAGTTTATGGGGCCTTTGCTCTGTAGTTAACGCGGCAGCCAGGGCTGGCCTCTCCCCGCCGGAGAGCCTGCGGCCCTTGGCACAGTGTTTTCTAACGGTTGGGGGAAGATGCCCTCTCATTTGGTAAATTCTATCTGGCCTTCCAGCCCAGCGGTAATTAGTGTTTGTTCTCGTTCAATGGGCAGAGTCAAAGAAATAGAGCTCTCATTAGCTCTTGCTCAATTAAGAAAAATGCTCATCTGCCCCCATGACTCAAATGCAGCCTCGGAGCTGGAACTGCCTGATTCCATGGCTGCAAGGACGAGGTGTGTGGGGGAGGGGAGGGGGAGGGGGGTGCGTCATGCAAGCCGTCTCTGGTGCTTCCCCTCCAGTCCCAGTGACTTCCAACTCCTCCCAGTCCCTCCAGTTCTCCACCACCCAGCCACCTGTGCCACACCCCCAAAAGCACCAGAATGTTTGCTTGAGCGCTCACTAGGTACCAGGCACTGTGCAAAACAATGCACAAGAACCAGCTTGTCAGCGATGTAGATAAATTAGCTCAGTTAGACACCGTCACAAATCTCTGCCCCTGAGGGTCACAGGAAATCAAGAGTCGAACAAGAACTTGAATGAGAGTTCGAGGTGTACTCCTGACACCTAAGAACCATGTGAGCTTGGGCAAGTCACCAAAAGGAGATGAATACTTTGGTACTTGATCAGAGCAAATGGTACTAGGTGAAGCTCCGGGCTGGTCCTCTCCATTGGCGAGTTGCCTTCACTTGGTTCCCTTTCTTCAGATTACACCCAGGCAGCCGACTTCCAGATGCTGGTGGTTGGCCACTGGGCAATGGGAGAAAAGGAGAGACTGGATCAGCCAGTATAATACCCTGATATCATGTATGTGATATGAAAATATCTCCTGTGATATCTTATTTATACATTTGTAAGTTGGAGCTGAAAACCACCAGTTGTAGGTGTGTTAACTGGCATGTCCTCTATGGAGGATAATTTGCTAATATGTCAATATTCCAAACACACATACCCTTTGACCTAGTAATTCTATCTCTAGGAATTTTTCTTAAAGAAAGGCAGGAGGTTGTGCCTGGAGGACTCAGCCAGTTAAGCGTCTGACTCTTGATTTTGGCTCGGGTCATGATCTCAGGGTCATGAGATAAAGCCCTGCGTTGGGCTCCTCGCTCAGCACAGGGTCTGCTTGGGATTCTCTCTCTCCTTCTCCCTCTGCCCCGCCCCCCCCCCCCCCCCGCCAACTCACGCACACTCTCTAAATAAAAAAATAAATAAACAAACAAACAAATAAATAAATAAAACCTTTTAGAAGAAAGAAAGAAATGCAGGGGAAATGTGTGTACAAGGATATTTACAACCAGATTGTCTTTACTACACAAGACTGGAAACAATCTAGATGAGGGACTAAGTAAATTACAGCATATTCGTACAACAGAATATTCTGCAGCCATACAAACACAAGGCAGCTTCAGCTTAATTCAGCTTCATTCAAATCTCCAGGATATTATGTTACCTGAAAAAAAACAATGTGCTATTAGTGGTATATTTTTAAAAAGTGTCTATACTCATTTGCTCATAAATGCATAGACCATCTCGACAAGGAAATCAATAATCTGGTTACAGGTACTGCCTCTGGGGAAGGACTTAAGGTGGCTCGAGGTCCAGAGTGAGAGGGATACTTACTTTGCCTCTATACCCTTTTGAATCTTGAGTTGGTGCCATGGGAATGAATCAGGTGAGCCTCATTCAATCAGCTGCAGGCCTTAAGAGGCAAAGATTGAGATGCCCCAAGGAAGAGGGAACTCTGCCTCAGTACTGCCTTCAGACTAGAGTCTGCGACATCAACTCTTCTGTAGGCCTCCAGCCTACCTGTTCCCAGCTGCCCACAATTGCATGAGCCAATTCCTTAAAATGAGACGGAGAGAGAGAGAGAGAGAGATGCTGTTGGTTCTGTTTCTCTGGAGAACCCTGACTGATACACCGTCCATAGGGATGGCTCCCTGTCATCACACATCACATATCACACTTGGCATGTCTCTGCTAATCTCTTATTTACTGGTATGTGTATATACAGTCCAGCTAGCGAGGCTGTAGGGCCTTTGTAAGCAGCACTGTCTTCATCACCAATGTATTTGTAACACTCAACAGCTAACCTACACCAGGAACAAATGTTCACTGAAGATGTGTTGTTGAATGAAGCAGCAATTTTAGGGACAATAATCCTGATGCTAAATGCTTGGGTTCAGCTCATCTATAGATCAGCATCCAAATCAGCTCATTGCTGAGGAGAAATAAGAAAGGAAAGTGAAAAAAAACACACAACCCTTACCAGTTGTCTGCAATTACCAGGACACTTTATTTTATGTGTTTCTTTTTACACAGCCACCTCAAGACTTATCAAAGGCAATTCATTGTTCGGAATTGATAGGGCAGGCCACCCTTGTCAAGTTTCCACAAAGGAGGACTTAGCCTACACTCTTTCAGAATTAAACTCAAGAACTCTCTTTTGAAATAAGATATATTTAAATAGAAAAAAAATGGAAGAAAAATGTTATCCGTGATTATCACCCTCCCTTAGGCCCCAAATGTCTATAGAATTTCACTGCACATTTTAAAAGAGGAAATTATGACCCTTGACTCCAACATCAAAATCTCATCCCCGAAAATCAGATTGAATCCTAGATTAGAAACCTCTGCAGATAACTTCCACAGAAATTTTTATTATTTGTCATAGTTTTTTTTTTTAAGATTTTATTTATTTATTTGAGAGAGAGAATGAGAGAGAGCACATGAGAGGGGGGAGAGTCAGAGGGAGAAGCAGACTCCTCGCCGAGCAGGGAGCCTGATGCGGGATGCGATCCCGGGACTCCAGGATCATGACCTGAGCCGAAGGCAGTTGCTTAACCAACTGAGCCACCCAGGCGCCCCATTTGTCATAGTTTTAAAGGATTACAGATGGATTCATGTTTTACAAGTCAACCTGAATCAATCTGAATCCTCAGGTGAATAAAAAACCAACTGGTTTAGGTTTCTGATCAATAAGACTATTTTCAGTGAGCACCAACACCAACAATTCTGTCCCGTAGGAAAATTGATTTATAAGCATGTCAAATGGAGATTTTAGTTTACTTCCTATTTTTACTGCTCTGCCTTCAGCTGCCAATCCAGAAATTAGAGACTCTCCCCTGGGAGCAAGAAGGCAAAATAGTATGAGGCCTTCAGAGGTCATCCTTGAAAGCAGGAAACACTCAGCTTTGACCTGGTCTATTGAAATCAATATGACATGGCATAGAGAAAGGAAGCAGATGACAGAGTATAGTTACATCAATATTTTTCTTTATTATACAATTTGCATTAAATTCTGTTAAAGGACAAGTAGATTAAATTGACCATGAGAGATATAAAAAGAGTATGCAATGAATCACATCCCAGATGAATTTTAATCAACACTATAGGATTTGTGGTAGAGGCTTATTTTTCTTTTAATAAAGTTATCCTATTTCTTCCCATTCTAGGTTATGTGGGAAAGTATAGTATGAGGCATAAAGAAGAGATCCTTGACCTGTAGTCCCACCATCAAAAGATACCACCATTACCACATTAGCCTGTTTGATCACAGTGGTTCCCATATGCATTTTGTATAGAAGTGTGAATCCTGCTTTTTCCACTTAACGTGTTATGATAAAATAACTTTCTATATTATTGTAACTTCCTCCTTACGGAGTCTCTTATCCTCATTTTGTGAGATAAAGCCTTTTTAAGAGTCCAGAACTAGTAAGCAATGGAGCTAAGATTCTAACCTTGATCTACCAAGCTCCAAAGCCCGCACTCTTTCCACCATGTCAAAACATCTTAAAAAGAGTTGACTCCTGGGGCACCTGGGTGGCTCAGTCGTTAAACGTCTGCCTTCGGCTCAGGTCATGATCCCGGGGTCCTGGGATCGAGCCCCGCATCGGGCTCCCTGCTCAGCGGGAAGCCTGCTTCTCCCTCTCCCGCTCCCCCTGCTTGTGTTCCCTCTCTTGCTGTGTCTCTCTCTGTCAAATAAATAAATAAAATTAAAAAAAAAAAAGTTGACTCCTGGGGTGCCTTGGTGGTGTAGTCAGTTGAGCAGCCCGTCTCTTGGTTTTGGCTCAAGTCGTGATTTCAGGGTCCTGAGATCGAACCCCATGTCGGGCTCTGTGCTCAGCATGGAGTCTGCTTTAGATTCTCTCTCCCTCTGCCCCTCCCACTCATTCTCTCTCTCTCTCTAAAATAAATAAATAAATCGTAAAAACAAAACAAAACAGTTAACTCCTCTCGTCCCAGTAAATCACCTTTTGGAATCTATATGGAATCTGAAACGTACAAGATAAACCTAGGACATCTTGAAATGCAGAAAGGCAAGAAACTATCAAAGACCAAATGGGTCATGTCAAAAGAAAGCTAACTTGAATGGGATCCCATGACTCTCAAAAAGAATAACCATGTTCAATTAAAATACTCGATATATAGAAATTCATGAGTTCATAATGATACTTTCTAAAAAACTTACTAGTTGCCATCGGAGGTCATGAGGGCACCAGTTCATTGGTCTGCTAATTGATAAATATACGGAAAGAATCAAGCATTTGTCCAGCCTTTCCTATATACACTGTATTTCTGGGCAGCCAAATAATTGAAGAGAATACATTCTTCTCTATAGAAGAATTGTGGCTCACTAATGCAGGAGGAATGACAGTAAGAAAATTGCCATTTCAAGCTTTAATGAAACACTGGCAATGGTGGCTGGGAAATGCTAAGCCGACAGGCTGGTGGAAGACGGAGCGTGCTGACGTCACCTGGACTGATGATTGGCATTACTGACTGTGAGGCCACCGGGCATCATGAGTTCATGGTCTGATTCCACAGGAAGTTCACAGAATAAGGAATATTACAGCCTAAAAAAAAATTGAACTTAAATCAACTCTCACGTCTAATTACCAGTTTATAAGAGGTACAGAGACAGAGGAACAAGTTAAAAACACCACAGAGAAACAATTGTGCAATTCTAGAATATGGAACATAAAGGATAAACCATTTGATTTTTCTAACAAATGCAAAGGCATGAGAGGGAAGATGGGATGATGTAGACTAAATACTTAAGAGAGACGGTGACCATTGCAGTTTATGGACTTTATTGTTTCTTAGTATTTGAATAGGCCAACTGTAAAAGAATGACTTTGGGGAAATTTGAATATGGGTTGGGTATTAGAATATTTAGGATATTGTTATATTGGAGGATGACAATACCCAGGTGGTTATTTTTTTAAATAAGTCTTACTATTTAAATGCATATAAAGTACTTTATGAGGAAAACGGCACAATATCTGGTGTTTCTTCAAATATTCGAGGAAGAAATTGTGTGTGTGTGTGTGCGCGCCCGCACGTGCATGTTTGTGTGTCACAGGATGGGGCAGAAGTAGACATAGGTAAATGAAACAAGATTTATGACATGTTGATAATTGTTGATGCTGAGCAATGGGTAAATGAAAGTTCATTAAACTATGCTCGGTACCATCGTGTATGTTTGGAAAGTTTCTTATTGATAAAATTTAACCCTAAAAAACGATGGTTAAGAGAAACATCAAAAAACATGTAGAAATGAAGAGATTCATCACTTTCCACGTTCTGTTGGCACCTAACACTATCACTAATTTAAATAGAAAGAACATTAAAACCCTTCAGCTTAAGAAAGAAATTCAGTGAATTAAAAGATCTATGATATATTCAGTGAACATGTCTTTCTTGTTGCAAAGAAATAATCTGGAGATGGAAAGAGAATATAGGTTCTGCAGATCAGTTGCTTGTGCTCTTCTCTAAAGAGGTTTAAGTAATGACTTGTTTCAAAGATCTGATGCTGGGGATCACAGAGTGGAGCCAAATGAATTTTGAGGAGGAGGAAAAGACCACTCCTAATGGCACTTCTTTCTCGGGATACAGTTAAGCAAGCTAATAGCATTCAGGGGTTAAAAATAAGTCCATTCACCATCTGCCCACACACATTCCACATAATGACAGATGGAGATCTAATTTTAAAAACATAGTACATTTTAAAAATACTTCAGACATATCTATCCAAACAACAGATTAGAACTTGATTAAAAAATAAATAATTGAAACATCAAAAGCTCACTGAAGGAAAGATTCTGTGCAGAGATGCCTTCTCGTAGAAACAAAGCCCTTTGTGTTCAGCAAAGAGTTTTCCACTGAGTGAAACTACTAAATATTTTAATTTTCAATTTGTAAGGGAAAAATTATTTACTCTAAATCCCTGGTGTGGTTTTTTTTCCAGAAAAATCACTTTATTAATGACACATTTTGTCTAATTGTTATGTGTGACTATTCCATTTTGATGTACCTTGATTGGAAGGATAATTGATTAGCAGCTTTTAAAATTGAAGTATAATTAACATACAGTGTTATATTAGTTTCAGGTGTACAACATAATAATTTGACAATTCCATACATTACTCAGTGCTCACCACAATAAGCATAGTAACCATCTGTCACCAAACAATGTTATTACAATCTTATTTTTTTTTTTTTGTTTAAAGATTTTATTTATTTTTTAGAGAGCGAGCGAGAGAGAAACAGCATGAGAGGGGAGAGGGTCAGAGGGAGAAGCAGGCTCTCTGCCAAGCCGGGAGCCCGATGTGGGACTCGATCCCAGGACCCTGGGATCATGACCTGAGCCGAAGGCAGACGCTTAACCATCTGAGCCACCCAGGTGCCCGTTATTACAATCTTATTGACTATATTCCCTCTGCTGTAGTTTTCATCTCTGTGACTTATTTATTTTGTAACAGGAATTTTGTACCTCTTAATCCCCTTTATCTATTTCACCCCATCCCCCTCCCCCTACCTCCCCTCTGGCAACCACCAGTTTGTTCTCTGTATTTAAAAGTCTGGTTTTGTTGTTGTTGTTGTTGTTTGTCTCTTTCTTTCTTTGCTTGTTCATTCATTTTGTTTTTTAGATTCCATATATGAGTGAAATCATGTGGTATTTGTCTTTTTTTGTCTGACTTATTTCACTTAGCATCATACCCTCTAGGTCCATCCATGTTGTTGCAAATGGCAAGATTTCATTCTTTTTATGGCTGAGTAATATTCCATTGTATATATACTACATATTCTTTATCCATTCATCTGTTGATGGACACTTGGGTTGTTTCCATCTCTTGGCTACTGGAAATAACGCTGCAATAAAGATAGGTGTGCATATACCTTTTTGAATAAGTGTTTTCTTTGGGTAAATAGCCAGTAGTGGAATTACTGGATTATAAGGTATTCCTATTTTTTATTTTTTGAGAAACCTCCATAATGTTTTCCACAGCGGCTGCACCAACTTGCATTTCCACCAACAGTGCACCATATTCTCACCAATACTTGTTATTTCTTGTCTTTTTTTATCCTAGCCACTCTGACAGGTGTAAAATGATATCTCACTGTATTTTCATTTGCATTTCCCTGATGATGAGTGATGTTGAGCATCTTTGCATGTGTTTGTTTGGCATCTGTATGTCGTCTTTGTCTATTCAGGTCATCTGCCCATTTTTTAACTAAACAAAACAGTATGGTACAGGCACAAAATTGACACAGAGATCAGTGGAACAAAATAGATTGCCCAGAAGTAAATCCATATTTATATGGTCAATTAACCGATGACAAAGGAAGTGAGAATATATATAGGAAAAAGGCAGCCTCTTTAACAAATGGTGCTGGGAAAACGGGACAGTTACATGCAAAAGAGTGAAACTTGACCACTTTCTTATACCATACACAAAAACAAACCCAGAATCGATTAAAAATCTAAACGTGAAAGCATAAAACTCCCAGAAGAAAACATAGGCTGCAATTTCTTTGACATCAGCCATAGAAACATTTTTCTAGATACATCTTCTCAGGCAAGCAAAACAAAAGCAAAAATAAACTATTGGTACCACACTAAAATATAAAGCTTTTGCATCAACAAAAGGATATGGGCCCATCGTAGCTCTTCTTTTGCTATAAAATGGGATCCTTGGCCCAGAGTCACATTACAATCTCATGTCAGTTTATCAACCTATCTCATAAGCTCATAGATGGTGGTACTGATGGAGTCCCTGTGGGTGGGAAAGGGAAAGTCACTTCTTGAATGTGTGCCAATTCCCGTCAAGATACATCATTGTCACTTCCTGATTGGAAAGGATCCTGTGTAATCAAGTTGCTAACAAGTAACTAGTTGATCTCCTCCAGAAGAGAGGAGCCTCAGTGTTGGTTTCTGTTGCTACAAGTTTGGATGTTCAGTAGTGGCAATAGACGCATGAGGTAATGAGTTGACTTCATGGTGGTCCACTCTCAATAACCAGGATCCCTGATTTTGAACAAGGAAGAATGGTGAACTAAATGAGGACATGGTGGAGACCACTACCCTTGCAGTGTTGAAGATGTGATATTGTTTATCTACTCTCTTGATCATAGTGGGGAAGTTTCAGAGGCTTCCATGTGGCCTTCTTCACTACAGTATCGTACTCTATAAACCGAGGGGCCAATAAGAAGATTCTGCCAACTACTAAAGACATTCAGTGCAATGGTATCTTCAGAGATTGAACAAACAATCACACAGGAGATTTATGGAGCCAAAGAACCCACTGTGAATTAGACTGGGCTTGGATTTCTTATTACTTCCCTCCCAGAAGCCCCCCCTTTAGCAAAGGGCCCTGATGAAATATAAAAATCCTTAAATATCAATGGAGATTGCCATGCCCAAGAGTCCTTGAAATATCTGGAATTGCCTTCCCCCCCACCCCCCGCACAATAATTACCCAAGGAAATGGCCACAGATCCCTCTGGGTAAAAGCTAGGGAAATTATTATCATATGCACCTGCCATGGTATAGCAGAATCCTTCCTCAAACCAGCCTTTCCTTCAGGCAACAGGTTCTGGGTCAAAGGACTGGCTCAGGTCTGGAAATTGGCCTTTACTTTTCAGTGGGGTGTTTGTTAGCATTACCCTTGTTAGCTACCCCTCTATCTTGCCCCTAAGAACACCACATTGTATCCATTGCTCTCCATGGCCAAGAGCCTCTTGCCACTCATTACAATGGCATCCTCCTTGCTCCTGATGTTCAAGTTTTGCCACCTGGGCTCTGTCAATCTGAGATCTTATCATCCCATTGCTTTCAGGGAGCCTAGTTCTATAATGCCATCTCTTATCATTTCAGCCCTGACCCGCAGAGGACAGTCCCCGTTGAGTTTCTCCTTGATGCTTACCCCGCTCACCAGCTCATTCCTTACAGCTCTGGTAAGGGGTATGCCCTCTGGATGACTCCATGAACACAGTGAACTGGTACATTTTCCAATTTTACAGAGTATATCCACTCTGGCATGCCCATTTCTTTGAGCCTTCTGATCTTTTTCTCCTCTGTCTGCCAAAGCATTGCTCACTTATCTCCTCCACTTAGTGTGGCGCTGCCTCTCTAAGTTTCTAAGAGCCAACCAAGAGAGTGTTAAATCCTGTATCTCAGAGGAGAGTGCTCTCGTGTGGGTAAACAGTCCATTATCTAACTAAATATTCCATCCCCCTTAATCCTTAAGTTGTTCAGAATTCATTCCCATAAATACTCTTCCACTCTTGCTAGTACTTGTTGGCTAGGTCCCACATCTTCTTTGGAGCATATTCCCTTTCTTCCCTTATCAGGACCGGCACTCTTCCTGCTAGGTTTTATTATGATTTGACTCCAGGTCAGAGGTCAGCAAACTTTTCGGGTAAAGAGCCAATGAAAAATATTTTAGGTTTTGTGAGCCATGCAGACTCTATCGCAACTATTCAAACTCTCCCACTGTAGCATGAAAGCAGCCACAGACAATATGTAATTGAATGGGCATGGCTGTGTTTCAATAAAACTTTATTTACAAAAGCAGACTGTGGGCCTAGATTTGGCCTGTAGGTTGTAGTTGCTGATCCTTATTCTTGTTACTGGTCTAGTGTCCGGGGATGGTACATCCTGAGTTGGGAGCATGCTGTCTTGCACAAGGCAGAGGCTTCTGCATCATCTTCATCATCATCACCCCTCAAGCAAGGGGGCAGCACTAGCTTTTTATAGGGAGGAGGGGGCTCAGAGAGCTCAGAGGCATTTGGGGATTCAAGATTTTAGTGCATGGACACAAATGTCTGCATTCCAAGTCTCAGCACCTCACTCCCTCCCAAACAGGGCCACGACCTTGACAAAGCAGACATGCTGGGGTTTGAAAATGTCACCTTCTCTGGAGCTGGGCTGGTCTGGTAATTAAGTCCTAGGCTTGATCCTGGCTTCTTTTCTGCCTCCTGCTGCAGGACATGAGTCTTTATAAAATACAAAAAGCCCTTTGGCTTTCACATGTAGCCTTAAATGGGTGATAAATCACACCAGCCTTTCTCTGCCTTTCTCTAATCCGCTTCATAGCATGAGCAACGAACATCCAATTCCCTCGTGCTTACAATGGCCACCTCCCTTAAACCTCTCAAATACCTGGATCCTGCCCCCACCGAGGCATGCCCTCCCAGCAGTCTGCGGCAAGTCTCAGCTGTGACAGTGAGAGTGACACGCTCCGCGTGTCGGGGGCTCTCCGTACTCCACCGGCCCCCCTCTCCTCAGGATGGGGTCCTCACCGACAGCAGGCCAGCTGGTGACCCAGTTAAGAATCTCCTTCCTTGGACCATTCCTGGCACCAGTAGTTCGTTATGCTTCTCTGGAGCACAAACTGAGATGGAGATCTACATGCAAGGCTTTCACTGGGGCGTGCTCTCGGGATCTCTACCTATAAGGAAGTAAGAGAAAAGGGGGTCCAAGGAGGGAGAAGCTGACCTACAATGCAGTCATGATAAAGGCCTCAGGCCATCCTGTGGAGCATTCCGGAGCTGGGAAAGCCATCAGAGTCATCCTCATCAAGCTGGAGGGGTGAGCTGCTGGAAGCAGGGAGGGTGTGGCTGTGGGCAGGGCAGCGTCCTTCCCCTAAGGGCCATTCTCAGAGACCGACTCCTGGGGAGACCCCAGAGGTCAGCGTTCCTGGCAGTGGGGTAGCGAGGGCCTCGGTCCTGAGGCGGGGATCCGGGCTGCTCAACTCGGCACCCACTCCCAGCACCCGCTGAGTGCCTGCATCCCTGCTACCGAGATCAGAGAGGCACCCCGAGCTCGGCTTTTACCATCACACACTCATTACTAGGAATCTTGGAGAAGCCCTGGGTCCAGCTACCTGTTGCGATTGTCATTGTTTTTCTGAAAGGAATTCTAGATAATGAAAGCGGAAAAGTAGCAATGGTTTACTGTCTATAGAAACCTTAAAATCCACTTTTCACAGGTAAAACAACAGGAAGGAAGGAAGGGAGGGAGGGAGGAAGAAAAAAAGGAAGGAAGGAAGGAAGGAAAGGGAGGGAGGGTTGAAGAGAGGGTAGAAGGGAGGGTGGAAGGGAAGATGAAGAAAAAAAGGAGGAAAATCATGTCTTCCTAAATCACTGCAGCAGTCATAACGACTTACCTAAAGATCGGTATTACAAAAAGGCAATCTTTGTACTTCCCTGTCTTTGACATTTGCTGTTTTTTGGCCTGGCCGGGGAGGGAACATTTTAATAGCAGGACACTGAATTAATGACAGCGGCAAACTTAAAGAGGTCTACCACAATTTAAAAATATGTATGTATTTAAGTTGGAATCAACAAAATAAAGTGCCTACCAATGTGTGTGTTATGTATCAATGTCCAAATACACGGAAAGCATTTCCCACTGAACTCTGAATCCTAATACAGGTAGAGGCAGAAAAAGTCCTTAAAAATTTTTTTTTTTATTTTTGAAGCTACAAATTCTTATAAAATCCCACAAAAGCCAGTGATGGAAATGGTTTCTCAAGATCCTTAAGCCTCATCATAAACTCGTGTAATTTCAAATTCTGATAAATTCTTCAGAAGTTTACTGGCAGGTGTTTCTGTGTGAGATTCTGTACCTTGGAGGTGATGAACACGAAGCATCAGTCTGGGGCCTTGTGTACAGATTTTCCCATGTGACTGTGTGTTCAGTTTCTATCCCTATCAGTGCAGCAGGTAATGGATTTTACTGGTACCCAAAATATATCATCTCACCTTATCTTTGTTCTTCAGGAAATTAGGTTCCTGGCCAGGGGGATTTTCAACAGACCAGATATGAACTTTCTACACGTTCATTAGGACATTTGTTTAAAAGAAATAAAGAAAATGACTGTTGATGCTGATCTGCTCATTTTCAAACACACACACACACTTCACACATCTCGTCCCCCTCCCCCCACCCAAATATAACAACATTTGGCCATAGATTGTGAGAGGCCACTGCTCCAATCCGGAGATCCTGTAAAGCTGGCTGAAAGGACAAAAGCAGCAGATGTTTCTGGATCCTGAGATGTCTGTTTCTTGCTCATGAAGTTGAGAGAATGAAATGAAATTGCATGGACACAGTCCCGAGCTTGGTGCTGATATGGGCCCACAATCCCTTACCTGTAATCCCCAAATCCCCAGAGCTCTGAACACTGAAAGGTTTTTTAAAAAATATTTATTTGAGAGAGAGAGGGAGAGAGAGAGATAGCATGCACATGCGAGTGGGGGGAGGGGCAGAGGGAGAGGGAGAGAATCTCAGGCAGACTCTATGCTGAGGGTGGAGCCAGATGCAGACCTTGATCTCACGACCCTAAGGTCATGACCTGAGCTGGAATCAAGAGTCAGATGCTTAACCGACTGAGCCACCGAGGTGTCCCTGAAAGATTTTTTTTTGTAAATCACTTGGCATTAACACCTGGCCTGCACAGACAGGAGTCTATTTCTAGGCCTTGGTGTGAATGGAGTATGTTCTTCTCTTGAAATAGTAATGTGTTCAATCATCACATTGAACCCTGGGATGTTCTAGATCCCAGGGAGATCTGACATTATACACAGTATATGCACCATATTAGCTTCCTAGAACCCCCAAATTTATGAATCCTTAAACACATGCAGCTTTTAATATGTATCTGGTCCTCAGATAAGGGTTTGTGTAGCTGCCTTTGTTGGCTCTCTTTTCCTTTCCTTTTTGCGGGCTGTGACCCCCTTCTTCTTTCCCTGGTCATCACTGGCCAGTTTGGAATAGAAGCTACCCTGGATCAGGTCTCCTCTGTGCTTTAGCTCCTGGTGAGCCCCTTGTTGCATATTGTTTGGAAGGCCTACAATGTCCCTGCAAGGGATCTGTAACTAGCCCGATTTTAGTTCAGGAATCTGAGACCGAGAGTAACAAGGTCACTTAGCGAAGGTCAAGAGCTACCAAGGCAGAACCAGAATTGCACCTTAGTCTCTGACTATGCAGCTGTGGTTCTGCGACACACCAGCCTGGAATTTAATTAAGGTGACACTATTTCTTCAGGAGTACTCAGTACTTGTCAAGACACTGCCCCTGTGTACTGAGAGCCAGTAAAATGTAGTGCAGTCGTTCTCAAAGGATGATCCGGGGACCCCTGGGTGGCCCTGAGACCTTTTCAGGGGGTTTGCAAAGTCGAAGCTTTTTTATAATAATGTTAAGATGGTATTTGCCTTTTCCACCCTTGTTCTCTCATCAGGTTTCAGTGGAGTTTCCAGTATCCACATGATGTGTGTTATACAACAGACAAAATGCAGAAGCAGATGTAACAATCCAGTTGTCTACTGTTAAGCTGGATTGTAAAAGATATTTGCAAAAATGTAAAATAAGTCCACCCTTTTCACTATGGTTTTTTAAAGGAAGCACAGTTATTTTTCACAAAAATACGGTAATGTTAACATGCAATGATTTTATTATTTTAAAATAAATTAATAAACATTTGAAAGTCTCTCGATCTTAATTTCTAATACAGTACATATCGATAGATGTAACCAACAAAAACAAAAGATCTACCGAGTTGTCGATACTTTTAAAAAGTGTAAATGGGTTCGGAGACCAAAAGATTTAAGAGCTGCTAGTGTAGTGGTTAAAAGCAGACTCTGGAACCTTACCACCTGGATTAAGTACCCCAACTGTGCCCCTTAGTAGCCAGGGCGACTTCTTTGTGCCTCAGTTTTCCACCGGGAAGATGGGGATATTTCCTATCTCAGAGATGACATTGTTGTGAGGACTAACTAAATTAATACCACTTAAAGTTGTACAACAAAACCTGGCTCTTAGTAAGTTCTTTGTTTTAGCTTTTATTCCAACTGAATTTTTACATATTTTTGTGTTTATTTCCAGGAAAAACTTCCCCAAGTTTTATAAGATGACTAAAAGGACTATGCTACCCAATTAACCAAATAAATTTCATTCAATTCAATTAGAAATAGGAAAGACATTTTGTAAGGAGAGTCATATTTCAAGCATAAATATTACAATAGTTTCCACTTACTGTCAATTTAATGTTCTCATCTTCTGGCACTAAGCATTATAAAAGTCTCTTCAGAAAAACTGAAATCCCTCACTTTTACAAATAGAACCTATTTTCCACATGTGCAGATGAGAGGTTTAGAAAATGGGTAATCTGGGGCAGGACAACATGTCTAAGATGCATTACCCCAGGTGAAAATGCTACTTGAGTACCAAATGTGATAGTAATAATGAAACATAAGGAAACAATATCATAACAAATGCCTTGAATCTAGGATTTAGAGGTCTTAGTCAATGTGGCCAAAATTGTAGATTTCTTTAAGAAACACAGAGTTGATGCTTTGGGTATAGTTTTAATGCTTTTAATATAGTTTTAGGTACACACTAAATATGGATGCATTCTTTTCCTCTAAAGACATGCATCATGTTTACTCTGCAAATAGTTTATATTAGAAGGGTTTTTTTTTTTTAATATTATAAGATATTTTGAAGGAGCTGATAAAGTTTGACTTTGTGGAATAGTAGAGGGACCAGCTCACACAATGTGGAGAAACAGGCTTTTCCATGCTCTTTCAATGATGAATGTATACCACAGGTGAGTCACCATTAGACTCTCCTGAGCATCCAGGTCCTAGCATGTAAGGGGGAGGGAAGAGATGGGATGGTGGGATTTACTGAAGCCAGTCCAATGTGTCACCAAAGTGTAAAATTCTATGATTCAAGCCGGCTTTCATTTTTCAGCAGACACAATTGAGTGATTAAGAGCAGCATGACCTTGGGCTATCATGCCTGAGATTCTTCAGCCGTTAAATGGGACTAATCATTGTATTATTTCTTATGGGTATTGTAAAAATTAGGTAATCCAATGGATATTAAGTCCTTGCCCTTAAACCGTATTGACAGGCAAACTCCCCCGTCAGGTGGTAAGGGGAAATCCAAAGTCATGTAGAACGTGTGATGTGTAACAGGGAGGCGCTCCAGTTACTACCGCTGGGTGAATGGAGTGGTGGAAGGCAACTATTTTCTTCTGTTCGTGGCTTCTGTGGGGCAGGAATCTGGAGAGGTCTCACCTGGGTCGGTTTTGCTTGGCACTTGCCAGATGGTTGCAATCAGCTGTCAGTGGGTACTGCAGTGGTCTGAAGACTCAACTGGACTGGATATGCAAGGTGGTGTCCTCGGACGCTGGTGACTGGTGCTGGCTGCTGACTGGGGCCTCAGCTGGGACCGTCAACCAGAGCACGTACAGTGACTTCTCCGCGCGGCCTGGGCTGTCTTATAGCGTGACCTCCTAGAGAAGTCAGAATTCTTAGATGGTCAAGTGTCCAAGGAAGCAGGGTGGGAGCCGGATTGCATTTTACAATGCTTCTCGGAAGTCAGTGGTGTCACTCCTGTTGCTTTTTTGTTGGTTATGAGCAAGTCACTAAGGCCAACCCAGCTTCAAGGAGAGGGAAGGTAGACCCCACCTCTCTGTGGGAGGAGGGCCAAATAATTAGCAGACGTGTTGTAAAGTTGCCACCTAAAACATTCGTTTTCAGTCTGTACTGTCTCCAAAAGAATAAGAAAAGAGAGTATTGAAAATATCATTCTGACTAAATTCCAGACGACCTTGAGGCACCCTTTCCCTGTCTCCCAACCCAACCGTGCATAAGAGAATTTAGCTCACCTCAGGTTAAGAACAGGGACGAGAGGGAAGATAAGAAACAGCAACTGCTAGGAGGCACCTGGGTGGCTCAGTCGGTTAAGCATCTGCCTTCGGCTCAGGTCATGATCTCAGGGTCCTGGGATCGAGTCCCGCGTTGTGCTCCGGCTCCGTGGGGAGTCTGCTTCTCCCTCTCTCTGTCCCTCCCCACTGCTTGTGCTCTCTCTGTCTCAAATAAATAAATAAATAAATAAATAAATAAATAAACAGCAACTGCTAATTGTAGCTAAAATAAATTTGCATCATGCCATGTCATATTAGTGTTATCATGGGGTTCGACACTATTATAAACTGCGCTCCTACAACAGAAACTCCACAGCACAGGGCCTTCAACTTCTTTCACCTAACAGTCCAGCCCGCATGGGTGTTCAGGGCAGCTCTTCTCCATGATGTAATTTTGTGACCCTGGTTTCTTCTCACACCATTGGTTGGCTGTCCCCTAAGGTGTT
The DNA here is from genome assembly GCF_002201575.2 of Neomonachus schauinslandi. Lineage (NCBI taxonomy): Eukaryota > Metazoa > Chordata > Mammalia > Carnivora > Phocidae > Neomonachus > Neomonachus schauinslandi. The sequence goes on along the minus strand of NC_058409.1, from coordinate 137,767,404 downwards.
AGCCTCATCTGCATGGGCGACAGGGGCCAATCCGTCACTTCCAGCTGGTGAGAGGAAAAAGGGGCAGATTCTAAAAATGACTCTTGTCTCACAATTGGAGATGATCTGAACTTCGCTTGCATCCATCACCTCGGCTCACAACTGTTGGCCCAAATTCAGCCACATGACCATACCTTGGCCTCATGGGAGGCTGGAAGTAGTTTCTGGCTGGCAAGAAGGAAAACAGATTTGGTAATAACAGCTGGCCCACAAATGATCAATAAATTATATTCTAAAGTTCAAATGTTTGCAGCATTAACAAGCTAATCAAATCTTCATCTCCATCAATTTCAGCGTCATCATTAATGTACCGATTGCAAATGAGTCTAAATGAAATAACGTGTATTCTTCCAAGCACTTTTCAATTTCACTGGGACTACCAGCAATCCTCTTGCAAAAATGTCTGCACATTTAGAGTTAGCAATACAGCTCTTACCTGGTCTTCTCCAAATGAATTATTGTGAATTCCAAATAATATCCAATGGGATTTTTTTTTTTTTTTTTAGATTTTATTTATTTTTTTGACAGAGAGAGACACAGCGAGAGCAGGAACACAAGCAGGGGGAGCGGGAGAGGGAGAAGCAGGCTTCCCTCAGAGCAGGGAGCCCGATGTGGGACTCGATCCCAGGACCCTGGGATCACAACCTGAGCCGAAGGCAGACACTTAACGACTGAGCCACCCAGGCGCCCTCCAATGGGATCTTAACAGTTTAGAAATAACTAAGGTGGAGGAAAGCAGCTTAAATAAGAATCCACAAATAACCAAAATTGGTTGGGGGCCAAATTTGCTCACATTCTAGGAAAGAAAATGTGTTATTTTCTTTCATGTGTGTAACAGTTATGTTATTTATGCATGTATCATGTGTGTAACATTAAATTCTATGTATTTCTAGATTTAGAACAAGATTCTTTTCACGGGGGCGCCTGGGTGGCTCAGTCGTTGGGCATCTGCCTTCGGCTCGGGTTGTGATCCTGGCGTCCTGGGATCGAGCCCTGTATCAGGCTCCCTGCTCCGCGGGAAGCCTGCTTCTCCCTCTCCCACTCCCCCCTGCTTGTATTCCCTCTCTCGCTGTCTCTGTCAAATAAATAAATAAAATCTTTAAAACAAAACAAAGAAGATTCCATGGCTTGCTGCAAATTTAACACTTGCATGAACGTTTATAGCCCCACAGAGTGTGCTCCCTAGGATGGGATGTTGCTGAGGATTCTGATCGACGGTGTTGCAATAGTAAAAATGCTGTACCAGAGATCACCATTTCTGGTTTCCTTCTGGGTCTCCCTAAACAAGTTACTGAACTTCCCTGAATCGACTTTCTCATCTCTGAAATAGCAACACTACCCACACCTCACAGCCGAGAAACAAAATGGCACACGAAAGCACTTTGTCCTCCATGAAACACAAATTCACACTCCGCAAAGCAGAAAGAATACATCAAGCCTGTGGCTAGTCTGCAGATAGGAAGTGCAATCAGCAAAGCGGCCAGGGGCTTTGGTTACACGCAGAGAGAGAGAACAAGGTTACGCTCTCTCATTTTTGATCCCAGCCTTGATGTCTCAAGCTAAAGCAGACCAATCCACTTGCCAGGGCCATCTGGTCCTGGTAGAACTCCCAGCAGGAGAGTGCACACATGTCCTGGTCAGCCAGCCACAACAGTCAGTGCTGCCTTGGGACTGGTGAAGAACTTCGATATGATTATTCTGGCATTCTGGTGCCCAGTTAGTTCACACAACTGACTTAAGGGTAATGGGCGTTGAGGGGAACTATCTATAGGAATTTGATTGAACAGAGTTACTTTGGGGTTAATTTGGATTAATTCTAGATTTAATCAAAAGGAAATGTATGGGTAAAGTGGGTCCAAGTAGAAACTTGCAGTTTTAAGTCATGGGATGGGATAAACAGCATGGTGAATATAGTTAATAATACCGTACCGCATATTTGTAAGTTGCTAAGAAAGTAGTATTAAAAGTCCTCAGTGTAAGAAAAAAAAGTTTTTAACTATGTATGGGTGATGTTTAAATTTATTTTTTCCTTGCCCTCCTTCCCAAAGGCAAATAAACTGTATTTTATAAAATTATGATGTGGAGAGGGGCTCCTGGGTGGCTCAGTCGTTAGGTGTTTGCCTTCGGCTCAGGTCATGGTCCCAGGATCCTGGGATTGAGCCCCGCATCAGGCTCCCTGCTCGGCGGGAAGCCTGCTTCTCCCTCTCCCACTCCCCCTGCTTGTGTTCCCTCTCTCGCTGTGTCTCTGTCAAATAAATAAAATCTTTAAAACAAACAAAAAAAATTATGATGTGGAGAGAAGTGACATAGAATTGCTCCACAAACCCAAAACCAAACTAAGAAGGTAGCTCCTTAAGTCTGGAAGGAGATAAATGGAGGGAGTATTTTGTTGGTCAGCAAACATATAAACATACTGTCTTCATTACTCGCCACAGGTAAAACCCTTCAAAGTTAAAAGGGTATGTGTACGAATAAGGTACACAGACCGTGCTAGGCTGGTGTGGTAAACAGGGTGGTTGGAGACAGCAGGTGTCAGCGGTAATGATCTCAGCATATGTTGAGGGACAAAATGCTGAGTAAGAAACAAAACTGACAAGCTATAGCACAGAATCATGTACACTCAGTGAAGAACTTAAAAACCTACCCCATGTGAAGCATGACATCTTTTTCCTAGGATACAGATTTCAAGATGTGTCAAACACAAGAGAATGGGGACCTGTGTGAGAAGAATGTTAGAAACAGGCTGGAGGAGCAAAATTAAAACCAGGGAGTCCTTCACTGTTAGTGAGAGTGAACCTGTATACAGAGGAAATAGAATTAATTCAAGTCTGCATCCAAAGTTTACAGAAAAAGACCTATGTCTGCAAACGAGGGCCAGTGAGTAGCTGGTAAGGGCAGGCCCATTCTCCCGGCACCCACTACGGAGAGACCACCGCTCCAACTAGAACGTCAGCCTTCCTCAGTGGAGCAGGTTTGCTCTAGAAGGGAGAACTTCAACACTTACTTCGGCTGACTTATTTAACCCCCACAACAACCTGAGAGGTAACAAACATCTCATTTTACAGATTTAAGAAACCAAATCACTTTTCCAAAGTCACAAAATAGCTCAATGGGTTTGAGCTTCCTGTTTAAACTTCATTTCCCACATGACTGCCTCCCTGTCCCCCATCCCAAGGCACCTGAACGGAGAAGCTCTTCATGTTGAGCCCTGACGTCATTTTTTGTTTCTAAAACGAGATCTAAACATTTTACATTGATTTTTTCCCTCAACTAACTGCTCAACGGAAGGCAGCAGTGGAAATGGAGTGCACAGCGCTGTTGTGCCTCGTGTGGTCACATTTAGGTAAAGAGCCTTTCCAGCAAGCCCACGGCATGCTGCCTACCTTTGCCTGGGCGTAGTGAAAGTGCCTCGTGCCACCTCACGAGCCACAACACATTCAAATGAGTGACATTCCACTTCTCCCGCAGCTTCCGAGCCCCTTATGTAGGTGCCGGTGCCCGGGCGAGGTTAAACCCCGCTTGAGGGGACAAGTTACGCCGGAGTTTGGGTCCCAGAGCCCAGCAGACACAGCACTCACTTTGTGAAAACATAACCTTTGAACCCTGTCCAGAAATGACATTGAAAAGCCAACGAGATTCTGACTTTTATTCTTAGGTCAGAACAGATCAAGTACAGGGAGAGGAGCAGCAAGAAGGGTCCGACACACAATCCAGCTCCCGCTGGTCCGCAGGCGAGGGCACTGGTGCAAGAGGCGGATCGGATCCCTCAATCCTTGGCAGACCCTCAGAATCTCACTTGGGGCCTAAAGTGCATCTGCTTGGTGGCATTGTTCTTCATTCCTGTCTTCAGCATCCACTTGGATTTCATCCTCTGGACATACTGCATGTCCCGCTCACGCAGAAGAGCTGCTCCTGTGGTTGCAAAAGGGACAAGCAATGAGGCAAAGGTTTGTTATGGGGGATCAGAAAAAAAATCCAATCTTTACAGAGCATCTCAAGGCTAGTTACAGGGTCACTGGGTTCTTAGATTTAAAGAAGAGCTGCTAACCTGGGTCTCCGCCTAACAGGAGTGGGGGTCGTGTGCACCCAGAACCGCATACGACAACCTGTATTTGTACACATTTCTCTGGGAGAAGCCTCTCTGGTTTTCATTATCTGGAAGGGTCTATAAGCCCCAAAGGTAATGCCCCATTGATCAAGGGTGACAGAAAGGTGGAGACTATAAATTGAATCAGACAGTAGTTCCTGACAAGAGTAAGATGATGTCAGTGTCTGCTAGATTTAAGCGGCTTCACAGCTCACAGGCAGCCACAGGGAAGGAAGCCCCGGGTATATATATAAACACAGTGGCACTGAACACAGATTTTCTCTGTCTAGGGCTTTCCATGACATCCTAAGGGAGCTCTCCTTTGTCTACTCCACAGTCCTTTAGTGGCCTGATGTGCTCCCCGAAGATCTAAGGACTGAGCTGCATAGAGCAGACACATCAGAATAGATTTAAATAATTTTATATGGATGAGGTTTCAAAGCTTAGCAATTTCTAGGCCCGCTTTATTCCTCTAACTCTTGTTACGTTTTCTATGGGAAAACTACAAGGAGTGACAGCTAGCCTTTATTATGTCCACGTACTGTATCATACGTGCATTAGGACAGTGAGCCCACACAACTCTGCCAGGTGGGTCTTATTATTATCCCAATTTTATAAATGAGGAAACAGAGGCTTAGGTGACTTGAATTACGCTCATCATGTAAGAACCGCTTAGTATATCAAGTAAGTCATGTCTGACTCCATAGCTCAAGCTATTTGCCACAAGAACACTAGTTAATTCCTCTGTATAACCTCCAGGGTAATTTCAACCTTTGTTGACTACTCAGTACTTATTTCTGTAACTATTATCCATATGCCATTTTAGAAAGTTACTGTGCCAGGAATGTGAAGTTTTTAAGTAATGGAGCTTTGGGCTCATTGCCATAAACGTATCCAGTAGTAATGGAAGCTCCCAGAGCCAAGAAGTTAAGTTTCCTCTAGGGAGGATCCATAAGGACAACATAAATGGAAAGGACTTCACCCAAACCCCATCTTGTAATACGAGTTTCTGGGCTAGTCCACGGTTGTAAGTAACAACACACCTGTGCTGCCGGTCCATCCCAGGGCTCTGTACTGCTGGACTATCCGGCCCACGGCCTTCTGATTCTTAGCAATGGCCACAGCTCTTGACAAGCCAAATCGCTGTTTGTAGTATATCATCAAGGAGCGGTGACCCACTCTGGCACCTGTTTTTCAAAAAAGCAAGATGAAAACACTGAACTGGATAATTCTTCAGGGTAGAGCTACAGAGCAAGGACTTTCCCAACCAGACTTTTAAGGGTATCTAGCTGGAAAATGGATATGCCAGGAGAAACAATGCTCTACCCACTAAAAAAAAAAAAAGATATTAAAAAATGAAAGACAGAAAATCAAAACGTAAAGGAATTTTTTAAAGAGAATGGCAAGTCACTGTTACATGAAATACTCTGCATCTTGTACTTACTTATATAAAATATGCCTCTCTAGAAGTTCACACAGCAACACCTACTAACATGGATAATAGGGCCCGAGGAAGGAGATAAAGGACTTTAACTTTTTCTCCCCCTCTTAATACAAAGATAAAGCACACAATAATCCTGATGCTTAAAATCTTAAAAGTCACAGTCTGGGTCTAGAGTAAACCGATCCACCTTTCTTTTGCTTAAATTCTCTGTAGGGGTGGTTCCCAAACAGGGATCATCTTTTACCTCCAGGGACATTTGGCACTGAATGGAGACATTTTTGGTGTTAAACCTGGAGGGGGACTACCAGCAGCTAGTGGATAGAGGTCAAGAATATCGCTAAACATCCTACAATGCACAGGACAGTCCTCCACAACAAAGAATTACCTGGCCTAAAAGGTCAATACACTGAGAAACCCTACCCCGTTGTTCTCTACAGGATGGAAATCACCTGGTGAGCTAGAATTTTAAAGGATGATTAAGCTGACTTTCCTCTACAGCTTTTGCTTATCTAGGATCTGGTAAAACTATGCAAGTCAATCATGCTTTCAGAAATGAATTATTATGGGGGCGCCTGGGTGGCTCAGTCGTTAAGCATCTGCCTTCAGCTCAGGTCATAATTCCAGGGTCCTAGGATCGGGCCCCACATCGGGCTCCCTGCTCCGCCGGAAGCCTGCTTCTCCCTCTCCCACTCCCCCTGCTTGTGTTCCCTCTCTCTCTGTGTTGCTCTGTCAAATAAATATCTTAAAAAAAAAAATGAAATGAATTACTACGGACTACCTAGCCCTTTATAGGAAGAGTGTGCCAAGCCTCAGCTTCGCAGCAGGTGGAGGGGAAGGGGACAGGCTTCAGCGGTGACTAACTGCAGGCTCCATCAGAGCAGTGACTCTCACCAGGTGCTCCTGGCATAGTACTATCAGCATTACCCAAGAGCATTCGAAATACAACACTGAATACGACTCTCTCACAAGAATATTAACCAAATACCTTCCCAGACAGACATAAACACATAGCAATTCAACAACAGCATATATACAGGGGCGTGAAACAGCGACTTCCACTGAGTGTGAGTACAAGAACTATGGCTAGGCAGAACCACGTGTACGGCTTCTAGGAAGTTTTACACTTACGTATATAAAACTATTTCTTTCAGAATTTTTGTGTAGAAAGACCATGAACAGGAGACTATAAATATTACAGATGTATTTGCTTTTAGGATTTAGACTTTTCATTTACATGAAAAAGTTCTGTCGGGTTATTTTAAGTCCCTATACCTGGGGCAAGCCACCTAGGAAGTTTGCTTGTTACACAGACATGGGAAAGGAGTTACTTTCAGTCGGTTGTTTTTTGTGACAGGATGCAAGAGATGACCAAAAAAACCCTTTCAATTCAAAGATGATTTGGTTTTTGGATACAAGACGGATGAAACATGTTTCCTTGAACCTGATTCTTCTGGCAGCCTTAGAGGTACCAGAGCTCCTAGACCCCAGGAAATGCGTAAGATGGCAGCTGACGGACAGAGACTCAAGCTTAAATGAAGGCTGCTGTGGCAGGAGACCCCAGCACTATTTATTATCATTTTCTATGTATAATAGGTCAGGATGCTCCAGGTTTGCAATGCTCAAAATCATTACATGATACTGTTGGTGATTCGGACAAAGTAAACCGATGTATTTATATTCTTAAGCAGCATTTGGACATATGTATTATTGAGGAACATCCTTGAAAAGGTTTCATTACTCAAAGCCAAGGTTTCCGCAGCCAGCAGGGGAACTGAAGACACACGGTTGAGAGCTACCCTGCCCTGTGTCAATGACAGTGAGCCCCCGACAGAAAGCCCCAAGAATAATGTGCTTGTACAGCTCAACTTGAAGGCCCTCCTCAAGGAAAATGGGTAAGTCTTAGTTACGGTAAAGCCACAATCTGTCCATCTACCTTTCACCACAGCGAGAACTACGTGTAAAATGTCAGCTCCTACTTAAAAACTGTCCGCCCCTACTTAACAAACAGCCTTATAATCGAAGCCATTAGACAGTGGAAAAGAAATTACCTCCAACTGTAATTTTCCGAAGATTAATTACACATTCTCGTGGATCCATCAGTTTCACCCGGCTCCTCAGCGGCTAAGTGATGTTAGCTGGATGTGTCTTTCACACCAACTTACTCCACAGGAGCTGAGGAGCACGAAAGGAAACTCAAGGAACTGAGCCAGACCACAGCCTTCACAGTAAATGCTCACAGTGCCCTCTACTGAATGCTCTTTGTCACTGGCTCTGGGATCACCTACTGGATCTGAAATAACTAAATTTAAAACATCACAACTATCGCTTTTGAAACCAGCTGAAAGCAGGCCCTACTAAGTGTGGCTGATTAAATATCACCAAGCTCTCCACATGAGCATCCTTTTCAAATTAGCTTCATGCCGACATCCATGCTAATACAATCAAGTAACTGAGTCTAACTGAAAAGGTTTCCGAATGGTAAATTTGCTCAAAGCCATAAACAGGTGATTGAATACACAGCTGTAAGACTGTTCCTGTTTACTGTGCTTATTTAGAGACCTCCCATTCTCTTGGTTCATTAGAAAACCTCCCAAACCAGTACGGAGACATGAGAGCAAACCAATGGACTAGAAACCATCAGGTCTCATTATAATCAAGATTGACTAGTTTTTAATATAAGACGATGAAAGTATGGGTGACATGGAGAGAGGTACCAGTATAGCTGGAAGAAATTTCAGAATCCTAGCAGTGTTTGATTCACTAAGAAAGCTATGTTTTATTTAAATTCTATAATAAGGTCTCAGCAGTCAATCATCTGTGAAGACCCATGAATGTAGTGAATGACATGTATTTAGATATTTGTATTGGTGGCTCTTAATCTTCTCCACGTCACAGGTGCTTTTAAAAAACTACAGCATTTCCCCCAGAAAAAAACGTACTTATCCACAGCTAAAAAAAAAAAAAAAAATGCATGGCCACACAGGTGACTTTAAAGTTTTTTTTTTTATTTTTTTGAGAGTGGGAGAGAGTGTGCGTGTGCACTCACAACCAGAGGCGGGGGGGGGGGGGGGGGTGGGGTGAGCAGAGGCAGAAGCAGACTCCCTGCTGACCCTGATTCCAGACCCTCAATCCCAGGACCCAGAGACCATGACCTGAGCTGAAGGCAGACACTGAACTGACTGAGCCACCCCACAGGTGACCTTAATCACTATGGCCTTTCCCCAGGAAAATGCACATACAGAAAGAAAAAAAATTGTATGGCCTGGTTAAGAACCTGCGGGGTAAGGTAGTATCTGGCTGCTGGTAAGGTCTTCCCTGAGTCTGTCTAAAAGTTCAGTGTTACCATACTTACCATTCTTCACTACTTCTAAGTCTAATATAAAATAGCTGTCCTAAGGTTTATTATCTAATATTTTAAAATAACATGACTCAGTAGGGTGGACCAGCAGCAGTTAGCAAGGAAACCCAGGCTTTAAAAACCAGGGAAATTGGACCTTCAAGTTAATCTCATGCCACTTTCTTCTTTGACTGCATGAGGATGCAGAGACAAGCAATCGGCTCCCCAGTGTTTCAGGCCAATGATTACAAGCCCCTGAGGCCCCTTCTTAGCCCACAGTGGTTCCTTCTGCTCTGGGGCTCCTAGTCTGCAGCAGACCCAAGGGAATCAACCTTGCTTTCCTTTTAAAGTCACCTCTAACCTCTCAATCAGTCAACACACATTTATCTGAAGACCCTGTGCTGAGATGAAAGAAGCAATCTTTTTCTGAAAAGTAATGGGGGAAGCCAGGCAACCAAGCCAACAACTACAAAGGAGAGGAATGTTACCACAGATACGCAAGTGTCCCTGGAGCTGAGGAGACTCTCCACACTCAGCGCAGGAGCTGAGTTCAAAACAGCTAATGGAGGGGTGAGCCCAAGTCTTAAAGGAGGAGTAGCAGTAAGACAGAGAGACATCAGCTGTGCAGAGTCCCAGAGGGGGGGAAGTGCCCGTGGGCGGGTAGAGGAATAGCACGGGATGGGGGGCGGGCAGCTGGAGAAACTAACTTACTGGAAAAACAATGGCTCTCCCTGGGGGAATTCCAAAGGAAAAAGAAAATAGACTAGTGTTTTAGAAGAATGCTCTGGGTGGTGGAGTGCAAACCGGATTGGAGATGGACATAAAGTATTGGTAATGGAGACACAGACAAGTGTTAAAGAGAAGACAAAGAAAAAATATTCAGGGCACCTGGGTGGCTCAGTTGGTTAAGTGACTGCCTTCAGCTCAGGTCATGATTCTGGAGTCCCTGGATCGAGTCCCGTGTCGGGCTCCCTGTTCAGCAGGGAGTCTGCTTCTCCCTCTGACCCTCCCCCCTCTCATGTGCTCTCTTTCTCTCTCTCTCAAATAAATAAATAAAATCTTTAAAAAAAAAAATATTCAAAGGCTGTTTAGGATTCACACTTCGTAATTGTTCCGATGTGGGAGAGGAAGGGAGTATCCTAATAAGATGCCCATTTGGGGCTTTGGCTAATCTTAGAAAACTCAATCATCCTAGGAAAACGTGTTTTCTAGACAAAAAAAAAAACAACTCTTAATTTGCAAAATTTTATGTTTAGATGAAAATCTCTCTAATAGATTATACTTCTTAAATAGAATATGCTCATCGTTGCGCACATTTTGGTACAGAATATGCTGAAGTCGAGGCAAAGCGAAGCCCCCATTCACGAGGACGTGCAGGTACTGCTTTACAGGGTCATCTTATTCAGCTCACTCACAGTCTGGGTCATCTCACTCTACAGTCAAGGAAGTGGATGCTGATGAGCTAAGGGGCTAAAAAAGATCGTCTTAGAAATTAAGTTATTCAGCTTATTTCTGCCATAATGTATTGGTACTTTCGCCAGAGGAAGACTACAAGAGATTTTCTGTGATATATTTAGGTCTGTTTTGCTCCTGTGTCTCGCACAGGCCACAATATTGTGCCTGATATCTTTTTCTCATCACTGTAAGGAGAATTATATCTTCAGGACTGGTTCATCCTGCCCTTTCCTTCTACTGTCATACTCTAAAGCTGCCCTTAGACTTAAAAGGTAATTATTCCAAGTTAAAGAGGGCCATCTGTACCTAAGCAGTGATATTCTACATGAAAAGCAAGTAATATAAGATAGCTTCTTCATCACGGTCATCTCCACGAGCAGGATAGCTGCTCCTGCCCCCAGCGTTGCTGCAAATCTCCCAAAGCAGGGTAGGGAAGTGGAGAAAAAGGCTTCACTGACTATGACCGTGGGTCAATTATTCAACCTATCTAAGTTGCAGCTGGCTCACAGGTCAAATAAGGATATGAATCTAACCCACAGGCTTGTAAAGATAAAATAATATATCCACCCACCATGCTAACTGCTCAGTAAATACCACGTATTAGTAGGATCTTATTATCTCTACTGTTCCATTCCCTTTCCTTCTCACAGGTGTCTTTCATAGCTTCTCCCATTCTTATCAGCTAATCATAACACTGTAAACAATACTGGGTACTTCTCATACTCATGGCTTTTTTCCCCCCCACCTTTTCATACCTGGGATAAATTCCCCCATCAGTCAAATGTTCCCTAAAGTAGCAGGCACAATTCAAACTCCAAGCCTCCCTGCCATAATTAGAATACAAACAGGCAACTGCACACTGTCAATCAGCTGCTCCCAGGACAGACTACCAGCTGGAAGTCTGAGCAACATGAGCAAACAGGAATCAGTTCAAAGAATAAGAGTAGGGCCATGATTTACAAGAAAAACCTAAATGAGGCAATAATAATAAAGAACCAAAAGGAAAATGTCTATGTATTTGAAAGGAAATGACTGATCAAAGCATTTGGAATCATAACAGAAGCAAAAACACTGATTTAATTTCAACAAAACAGCTAACACAGAGCTAAGTGGCAACCTTTAGAGTTTACTGTGTATCCGAGAACATAAAACTTAATGTTTACTTCTCTCAGAATGGGATTGATGCGAACATGCCTCTCTAATAATCTCACCAGCATTAAGCTATTTATCTTTGACAAATACACTTACCAGAAGGTAGAATCAGCTCCATGGTTTCATCATCATATTCTAATGTCTTTTCTGAGGACAACTCCTCAGTCTCATCAGGGTGCCCCCCTTCCTTGTAATCTGGATAGCTACTCCTGTAATGGTGGCATTAAGAATGGCATTAATAAAAAGACCAATACCTCAAATTTAACTAAAAGACAAACTGTATTTGCAAAATGGCAAACCCACTAGCTACCTAAAAGCAGGGGATAAACAGTTGCAGGGATGGCAGGCTGAAAGGTTTAGGAGAAAAACCAACTTGGTAGCATCCTCTGTAATAAAAAGTACGCAAGTGACCTATAAACTCAAGATGGATCACAGACCTAAGTGTAAAACACGAAACTATAAGAATGCCTAGGACATAACATGAGAGAAAATCTAGATGACTTAGGGTTTGGTGAGGACTTTTTACATGCACCACCAAAGGAACAATCCATGAAAGGAATAACTGATAAGTTGGACTTCATTAAAATGAAAAACCTTCTGCTCTGGGAAAAACAATGTCAGAGAAGTAAAACAGAAGCCATAGGCTGAGAAAAAATATTTGCAGAAGACACAGCTGATAAAGGACCATTATTCAAAATACCCAAAGAACTCTTAAAACTCAACAATAAGAATACAAATCAGATTTTAAAATGGGGCAAAGACCTTATTGGGTACCTCATTAAGATATACAGATTGCAAATAAACATGTAAAAAGTTGCTTCACATCATGTCATCAGGGAAATGCAAAATCAAATGAGATACCACCACACACTTATTAAAATGGCCAAAATCCAGAACATGACAACACCAAATGAAGGTGAGAATGTGGAGCAATAAGAATTCTCATTCATTGCTGGTGGGAACACAAAATGGTGCAGCCATTTTGCAAGACAGTTGGGCATTCTTGCAAAACCAAACATACTTTTACCACAGGATACAGCAATGTTTAGTATTCATCTAAAGAAGCTGAAAACACGTCAACACAAAAACCTGCACACTGATGGTTACAGCAGCTTTATTCATAATTGCCCAAACTTGAAACAACCAAAACATCCTTCAGTAGGTGTGAGTGGATAAACTGTGGTATATCTGGACAATGGAACAGAATTCAGTACTAAAAAGAAATGAACTATCAAGCTATGAAAAGACACAGGGAAAACTTAAATGCATATTACTAAGTGAAAGAAGCCAGTCTGAAAAGACAAGAAGAGAAGAATAGGTGGACTCCACATGACTTTCAGGGCAGTGACACTACTCTGTACGATACTATGATGGTAGACACATGTCATTACGCATTTGTCCAAACCTACAAAATGCACAACACTAACAGTGAGCGCTAACGTAAACCAGACACTTGGTGATGATGAGGTCTTAATGTAAGTTCATCAATTATAACAAATGTACCACTAATGAGGGATGTCCACAATGAGGGAGGGTATGCATGTGTGGATGTGGGGGGGCAGGGGTTATATGGGAAATCTCTGTAACCTTCTGCTCAAATTTGCTGTTAACATAAAATTGTGCTTAAAAAAAAAAGACTGAGAAAATGACCTATAACTAAATTCTTTCACCTATTTTTTTCTCCCTAAAAGGGTTGCCAGCTAGGAAGAGGAGAATGTAGAGCTGGAAATGCAGCTCTCCTCAATTTAACCATTCTAAAAACAAGTTTTAGGACAGCGCCATCCAATAGAATTCTGTGATCACAGAAACTTTCTATACCTGTGTGTCCAATATAGGAGCTACTAGTCACATGTGCTTTTAAGCACTGAGCTTTGAAATCTAGGTAGTGCAACTAAAGAACTGAATTTTTAAGATTTTAAACTTCATTTCTAATTAACTTAAATAGCCGCATGAATACACAAAGTATTTGCCATATTGGACAGTGCGATTCTAGAAGAATCTCTATGTTCCTAGAAATAGTCTCAAATATATACAGAAAATAATTGGAGAATTACACATTAAAATGTTAACAGTAAGACAGATAACCCAATCCCTTGGGCGCGTGGGTGGCTCAGTCGTTAAGCGTCTGCCTTCGGCTCAGGTCATGATCCCAGGGTCCTGGGATCGAGTCCCACATCGGGCTCCCTGCTCGGCGGGAAGCCTGCTTCTCCCTCTCCCACTCCCCCTGCTTGTGTTCCTGCTCTTGCTCTCTCTCTGTCAAATAAATAAATAAAATCTTTAAAAAAAAAAGACAGATAACCCAATCCCAATAAAGAAACAGACAAAAGACTTGATCAGACACTTCACAAGAGATATCCAAATGACCAATTAATATAAAAAGGTTTTCAACTACATTACTTATCATCAGGGAAATGCTAATTAAAACCACAACCCAGCCACCAAAATGGCTGAAATGAAAAACTTTTCCTCAATGCAAAAGAAGAATGAGACATCAGGAGGAAAATGCAAAAGGATGATTTAAGAGACTGGGACTTTTCTGAACACACATATCTGGAGACTATGCATGCTTGGCATGGTAATTACACACAATTGCTTGTGCAGCACACCTGTGCTAGGTCATAGGCATCATGGCACTAGTAATTGTTCAAAAGCGCCTGGCACAGATTCCTTGCATCATGGACGAATTATCCAACTTTCTAGTTAAGGGTGAACCACCCATGGGATAATGTCACCATCAAATACCTGGGACTGGCCTAGTTCAGCAACCACCTCAATTCCCTTGGGAGACAGTCTGTGATTCAAGGACTCTCAGGGAAACCAAGATATGAAATCTATTTTCAGTCCCTCTGTTCACAAGGAAACTGGCAAAACTGAGCTCCTCACCATTTAAACCACAAAAAAAGAAAAATGAGTTTTCAAGTCAGAAACTTCAGTGTGGGCCTGAGATCGTCTCTTTATCAGATCTCTTTTATTAAATGTGTGTGCTCAACTCTCACAGTTTCTTATCCACAAAATGAGAGCGAACAATCACCCACACGGAAGTTTTACAAGAGTCATAAAGCATATATTGTACTGTGCCGGACACATGTCCGGCACCCACACACCTAGTACCAATTCAATGCAAATATGATGACCTCACTTTGCCTCACATTACAAACCACAGACTTACCTAAAATCATAGAAGTCTGCGAATTCCAAAGCAGCATCGCCATCTGTGAAGAGCTTACAGTGGCTTTTGTCATTCATGTGTGCCTGTACAGCTTCCGTGGAGTAGAAGGACTTCCCTTTCTCATTGCACCACAAGCAAATCTTCCCAACACCAACTTTCTCTCCTGGAAAAATAATTTGAGGACAAAACGTAACAGGAGCTTTCTGCAGCCAGATTAAGGCTCACAATTTATCTCCACAATTCAAAAAACATGCACCAAGTTTTTGATCTTTACAAAATAAGCACATAATTAAATCAAAGACTGATGACAAGCAAAAAAACGAATGTTCCCTTAAAATTTGTCCCCCAATAATGTGATATTTCCTCATTAAAAGGAAAACTATTGTACTTACCCAAATATTTAATCAGTCCTTTAAGATCCGAAAGATACTCTATATCAGGAATAAAGAAGCTGTGGACTTTAGTCATATGAGCCACATTCTTCATAAGAGAGCTTGAATGATGGGGACAAAATAAGCAGTCTGTTATGGGGATGGCACCAATGAGGGGGCCTCCCCCAGTCTCCTCCTCTGCATCCTGCTCCTCTGCTTCGTCCATGTCCATGGCATCAGCATCCTCACATTCTAACTCTTCATCAAAATCAATATCTTCCCAATCTTCAAGCCAGAGATTTGAAAAACAGTTAGTTTAAGAAAGTGGTAACTGCAGTTGAAGAAACCGCAAAGATTCACAAACATGAGATGGTACAGTCTTATATCTGGGGGGAGAGAATGCCAGTTACATCCAAGGACAAACCCTGTTATAAGATCTCAATTTTAGCTGGTCCATTTACACAGACAAGTTTGTATTGCTAAAAAATTCCTTAATCTTTCTTTTCCAGCGTACAGTAAACCCCTTGAGGGAGTCGTCTTTCTTTCCTAAGCCTATAATGAACACAATCAGTCTAACTGGATGTGGGATGAGGGCAGGAAGGAATAAAAAGCTCATAAAATTAAGGAGGCTTGGTGGCTGGCTCCAGCTCCACATTTCAGGTTAGTTAGCTCATTCTGAAGCCCTCATTTTGTGTTTTAATCAACTAAATTAAGTGCAAAGCCATGATAACTAGAAACCCAGTAGAATTACAAATCCTACATAAATGGGTATGGACAGTAGCATGCCCTCCTATGCGTATGTCAAATGCCTCCTCATTCAAAATAGAAGTCATCAATTCATTCTGTAACTATTAATAAGAACCTATTCCTCCCCGCCCTCGCCCCAGAATAGGCCCTGAATCTACAACAATTAACTAAGCAGAATTAACTAAAATTCCCCGTGGGGATGATGGCCAGACAGGTCACTCCAGAAAGGAACTAAAACGGCCCGCACACGTCACTTTCACTTAAAAACGAGCACCTCCTCCCCTCCAACTTCGAGTATAAATCTGGAAACTTAAGGGGAGGGCATTACCTTCTTCATCCAGGTCCTCCTCACTCTCCTCCTCCTCCTGCTGCTTTGCCAACCTCTTCGCCTGCTGTTCAAACCACTGGAGCCGGGGAGGCTTCTCGGCCGGGTCCCGCTCGTGAGCCGCACGTCCTCCATGGGCCACCGCCGCGGGACTCCTGGACTCCTCCTCGGGCGCCGCGGGGGCCTTCTTGGGAGACATGGACGGCTGAGCCTTGATGGCCTGCTGGATGGCCGCGTTCATGGCATCCTTGTCCACGCTGTCCACGCCCAGCCCTTTCTCCAAGTTCTTTTCATTCATCATCTCCACTTTCCGATTCACGGCGCGCACGGCCTTCTTCTCCAGCTCCACGTGCCGCCGGGACTTGAGATGGTTTTCGTAGGCGTTGAAAGAGGCAAACTTCTTACTGCAGACGGTGCAGTAGGTGGCCGTGCCCTTGCTCTCCTGCTCCGCCACCGCCCGCTGCGCCCGCACCCGCTCCTGGAACCCCTCGGCGGTGACCGGGGCCATGTCGGCCACTTTGCGCTTCAGGTTGTAGCGGTGCCAATCCGTCTTGTAGTGGGCCCGCTGCACGTCCGCGTCGCCGAACGCCACCCGGCAGGTAATGCAGGTGTACGTCGCCATCGCCAGGGCCGAAATAGGAGGCGGCCAGGACAAAATTCTAGCGACGAGAGTGAACGCCACCAGACGGTCAAACCTCTACTCGCCTCAGAGCCCACCAAACGCCCAACCCCACGCTGCCTTCCAGGCCGGATCTGTGAGAAGTTCCGGCACACTAGGGAAGTTATGCTCAGCTGGACAGGAAGTCCCGCCTCTCGATCTGTAGCTACGTCCTACGCCGCCGATCCGGGAGGGCGAGGGAAGGCCTGTAGCTAACCAGGCCCCGCCCAGTCGGCCTGAAGTGGGTGTTGATTGCGTTATTCTGAGGTGGGTGTTGATCCGAGCGGCATGAGGTGGGCGTTGATTGGGCCAGCCTGAGGTCGATGTAGAGGGTGTCGGCCTGAGGAGAGTGCTGATTGGACCAGCCTGAAATGGGTGTTGACCGGACCAGCCTGAGGTGGGTATTGATTGGACCAGCCAGAGGAGGGTGTTGACTGGGTCCGTGGCGGAAGGTGTTGATTACCCGGCGCCGCGCCCACCGGGTTACTTTCCCCGGTGCTTGTGCGGTGTGAGGTGACGCGCTGAAGGGGTTGCTGCCCCGGAGGAGGGGTCTGGTGGCCGAGCGAAGGTCGGGGCCTCTCCGAGAACCTAGCGCAGCGCTCCGGGAGCCCAGTGAACGGGTGTGGCGAAAGCCAGGCCCGCTGTTCAGACCACCCGAGTGCCCCCCGTGCCGGCGGGAGTCCCGGCAAGCCGGAGCCTCGGGCGGGAGGCTGCGGGAATTCGCGGGAAAACCGGCGAGGCCAGGCCAGAGCCTCGGCTTTTCTGGGGCAAGCCCTTCCAGCGGAGGGCGCACCGCTTGAATGAAAAGTTTGCCAGCTAAGAGCACAGCCATGCCGCGGGCCGGAGACGTGTAATCCGAGCCACGTAGGTCCTCCTCAGTCGAATAGCAGACCCGTTTTTAAAAATGCAAAAAGAAAAAGGTAAGACGTATGTTTTATCTAACTCAATATAAACAAATATTGTCATTTGAACTTGTTATCAATCCAGAAGATGTAATGAGAAGTTTGACCCTCGCTTGTTGGTACCGGATCTTGGGACTTTGGTGTGTATCACGCAGTAGCGGCACATGGCAGTTAAGGTCAGCCGCATTTCAGGTGAGCAGTTAACCGCGCGGCCTCACGGGGGACAGCGCAGGTGGAGAAGGCATGAGTGTTGAGTTGTAGGCAGCTCTTCGGCTCATCGGCACAGCCTAGCCCAACCTGCCAGCCCTGGTACAGAACTGAACTTTGCACGCTCAGAATCCAAGCGGCCCGTGGCAGCCAAGAAGACAGACGTTTTTTGGTACGTAGGTCAAGCCCCTTGCTCTTGTGTGAACCCTCCAGTGGCTTCCCCAGACCCAGAATAAAATTCAAACACCTTACTTCTTTTGGTCTGAATGTGTGTGTCTCCCCCTGCCTTCCATTCATATGTTGAAAACCTAATGCCCACGTGGGGCGTCTGGGAGGCGGTTAGGACTGAATACTGGGATCTCACCCTGAGATTAGTGCTCTTTTAAAAGACCCCTCCCCCCACCCCCGCGGGGGTTACAATGAGAAGTCTGTGAGTAGGAAGAGGGCTCTCGCTGGAGCATGCTGGCACCCTGATCTTGGACTTCCAGCCTCCAGAAGAGATACTATTTTGTTGCTTATAAGCCACGCAGTCTGTGGTATTTTGTTACAGCAGCGGGAACAGACTGAGATATTTACTCTTTATTCCAGAAGGCTCTGTATGATCTGCCATCACCCCTACACCTACCTGTGATCTCCTGCCACACTCCCTTCCCCACTTTGTTCACCCCACTTCAGTCACATTTTTGTCACATTTCAGACCCTTTTTATGTTCCTGTTTAAATAAGGCTAAACAAGCATCTATTGTTGCTAGTAAGTCTTAGAAATTCTTTAATCCATCTCTTTGAAAAGTTCTTTTGCTGGCTTGCTCCCTTACTTTTAAGGTTCCTG
The DNA here is from genome assembly GCF_002201575.2 of Neomonachus schauinslandi. NCBI lineage: Eukaryota > Metazoa > Chordata > Mammalia > Carnivora > Phocidae > Neomonachus > Neomonachus schauinslandi. Next base: position 137,748,683 of record NC_058409.1, on the reverse strand, counting down.
CCCAAATGCCTTTGTAAGAGAGGCCTATCCATAGCCTCTTGTCAAAAATACTGCCTATGCCCAAACTCTTAACTCTTTATTAAGCATAACTTTTCTCTATAGCACTGTATTAATTATCATTACTCCATATCAAATTACCCCAAAATCTAGCAGCTTAAAACAACAAGCCTGGAAAATTCCTATAAGTCAGAAATTTGAGTGGCTCAGGGTCTCAAGAAGTTGCAGTAACATGAGGAACAGGACTCAAGTCATGTGAAGGTTTGACTGGCTAGAGGATTGCTTGGAAGATGGCTCATTGACATGCTGATGGCAAGAGATTTGGTTCCTCACCAGGTGGACTGTTCCATAGAGTCACTTGATTGTCCTCCTAACATGGCAGCTGGTTTCCCCAGAAAGAGCAAAGTGAAAGCCACTATGTCTTTTATGACCTAGCCTTGGAAGTCATACACAGTCATTTCTACAATGTGAAGGTCAGCCCTATTTAATGTGGGAGGGGACTACACAGGGGCATGAATGGGGTGTCTGAGGAACATTATGGGAGATTGGCTACCACTAGCATTTGTTGTTTTGTCAGTGATTTCCCAGTTTTTAACCCTTGAAGTCCCATATCCCGGGAAACCCAACCATCCTGGGCAAACCAGACTCCTTTCATTGCTCTATACCCCAGTGCTAGAACAGTGCTGGCACATAGATTGTTCAGTATTTGAAAATAATTTTCTTACTGCAAAAGTTGTCTGAGGGTGATTTTTATTTCAGACAACTTGCTTTTGAGATGATCAAAATCTTTTAAAATAGGTAAGCCCTCTGGAGAGGGTACCCACTTTAAGAAATGTACCTAGTACTAGTCATCAATGGGGATAAGCAAAAACAATGTATATGTTCAAGCTTCTCTAAAAAGGAAAGCAAATATGGCTATATAAAGAAATTTTGGTTTTACTTTTTTCTTATTCTTCTATGAGTCTTCCAGCATCTATTCATTCTTCGTGTGCTTTTTCCTCCTTGCCTCCTTCAATTCATTTTCATGACCCTCCCATGTCAGCATCTTTGAACCCTTCAAAGTTCAAAACTCTCTTTACTTTTCCTCTTCCCAGGGCCATTGTTTTCTCCATACTTCCCAATGTACTGCTCTTCTTCTGCAGTCTTCTAGATAGCCTTCCTCTGTCTTCTTGGTCTGCACTAAGTACATACAGATCATCAGACTAATTTTTCTAAGCCATTTTGCCTCATAGGTCACTGTTTATGTTCAAGAATGGTTGTCAGTTGCCCAGAGAATGCAGTTTAAAGTCCTTTGCCTGGCTTTCAGTATCTCCCACTTCCTGTCCCCCATGCTACCAATCTCCAATATGTGTGTTTTTTCCACACCACCAAGCAATTCTCAGACACCAGCTGGGAGTCCTACAAGTCAGCTCAACTCTGACACTATCTACCTGGAGACAGGGTCAGATCCCACAGGTTAAGGGCTCCGTCCCACAAGACTGACCCCACTTCAGATGCCAATAGCAGGTCCAGGTTGTTACCTGTGCTTCTGACCAACTGGCTACAAGCTGGACAACCCTCTCTGGTTTGATTTATTTGCTAGAGTAGCTCACAAAACTCAGGAAACCAGTTTACTTACTAGATTACTGGTTTATTACAAAGGATATTAAAGGATACAGATCAATAGCCAGATGAAGAGATACATGGGGTGAGGTCCAGAAGGGTCCCAAACACAGGAGCTTCTGTCCCCATGGAGTTTGGGGTGCACCACCCACCTGGCACATGGATTTGTTCTGGTTCACTGACCTAAAAGTTCTCTGAACCCCATTCTTTTGAGGTTTTATGGCGGTTTCATTACATTGGCATGATTGATTAAATCTTTGGTGACTGAACTCAACCTCCAGCTCCTTTCTCCTCCCCAGAGGTGTGAGGGGGTGGGACTGAAAATTGCAACCCTCTAATCACATCGTTAGGTCCCATGGCAACCAGCTCTCATCCGTAGGTCATCTATGGGCTTTCCAAAAGTCACTTCATTAACATAACCCAAAACACTGTTACCCTCTTAACACTTTGATTTTTTTGTGAGCTCTGTGCCAGGAATGGACAAAGACCAAGTGTATATTTATTATGAATCACATCACACTATCCTTTAAAATACTCTACTAGTTTTAAATTAAGACATCCCTACCCTCAAGGAGTTTCTTATAATTTGATAAGGATGGTAAGAAATACACAACGAACACATTACAGACTGGGTCATATACAACAAAATATAAAGGTGCAATGGGTATTTAGAATAGAGAAATCTTATCCAAGTAGATCCGAAAAGTTTTCATTAAGGAGCTGACATTTCAGATGGGTGGTGAAAGAGGGAGAAGATGGTGGACTTCATCTGCAAGTGAAGGAGGGAGGTGGAAGGTAGAAGAAATACTAGGGAGGGAGGAAACTAAGGGACATATTTAGGAAGAACAGAAGTCTAGTTTGTGTTGAAGCATAAGATACAGGTAAAGACAAAATAAGACTAGAGAGGATTAAAGTATTGGGTAAAGGGTTGAATTCTACACTTTGTTGTTCATTCTTCATTTGGTAAACAGTAGGAAGTCAAAGAGTTTCAGTTCATATGGGCGTAAGGAATAGGAGTGGTCCTTGAGGTCCAGCAGCAGTATCTGGAATGGATTGGAAAAACACTAGAAAGGAGCAGGTCTATAGCCAGTAGCTCCTTGGTAAATGCAAGATGACTGACCAAGGGACCTTGTGTTAAACTTCTCTGCAGTATATTCGGAGTATTAAATTAATGTGTCTAATCTCTGCTGACAATGCTATAAAAAATGTTTCTTACCAAATTAATCATTTTACTGAAGAATTTAAACTGAGACTGCCCATGTAAAAAATTTAGATTTGAAAATATTAAAAATTAGAATTTTTTTCTGGATACTGTGACATAGCCCTTAAGATAGTTCACTTAATTGCCGAACTACTGAGGTTATGTTACACACTATAAAAGTGACAGTATCCGTGAAGATGTGGTTCCTTTTCAATCCTAAAAGATGTTGGGATGTTGATTTTTGATTATTACAAAGTTTAAAATAAGAGGAAATAAGCTCATCTTCAAGTCAGTTGAGATACTGGTATTGATATACAGTAGTCTCTTGTGATAGGCTTACTACTTTTCACATACCTATATCGCAGTAGCAACTTGTTTTTGTTTTTCTTTTTTTAAGATTTTATTTATTTATTTGACAGAGAGAGACACAGCGAGAGAGGGAACACAAGCAGGGAGAGTGGGAGAGGGAGAAGCAGGCTTCCCACCGAGCAGGGAGCCCGATGCGGGGTCGATGCGGGGCTCCATCCCAGGACCCTGGGATCATGACCTGAGCCAAAGGCAGACGCTTAATGACTGAGCCACCCAGCACCCCAGCAACTTGGTTTTTAAAAGGAAAACTTAAAAGGCTTGGTTGGGATTAACTTTTGGGGGCGTGACCAAGAATATATAACTAACATTTATTAAATGGTTTACTTATTTGAATTCTGTGTTCATAAAAAAAGTTAAGTAAAGAATTATGATTTTCAATAAACAATTTTAAAACATTTTAACTAAAACTATAGGCCTTTTGCAACCGTTTTCATCTTTTTATTCCACAGCATTTATTGGATTATGAGGCCAATATAGTGCTAGTCCCACTGAAAGAACTTTAGAGTTTTCTTATAAGCAGGTACTTGTTGACTGGCTTTGTTTTAATGTTTGAAAAGATGGCTTAGTTGAAACACAGGCAGGGGAAAAAAAAATCACTATCTTGGTTATATATAGCCTTTTTTTCTCCTGAAAGACCTTCAGACACTTTTTTCCATTCCCTCTAAAAACATCCCTGTGTGAGAGAATAATTAGTTTCCTAATTTTATGTTTGGGGAAATTGAAGTGATATTCTGGGGATGTTATGTGACTTTAACATTGTATCTTAGGAGGCCATAATATTAACATCAGAACTAGAACTCATATTTATGACATCCCATCCTAACTTAAATGCTGCAGTGGAAATGGAGGAATAATACCCAAAAATATAGTTCTGAGACTTTCTAACTTCATCATGATACAAATGACCTAGGACAACAGTAGTTTAGTAAGGGGTTTTCAGAATAATTTCCTATCTTGTAACTAATATAGCTGGAGCAGTATAAAGAACTACATCAACCTAAATTATAAACAGAAAAGGAAAATGTTTAAGTCACTTATTTCTTAAATGTAAGAATTTGCTTAATTTGCTTCTTGCCTAAAATCAGTAGTATACTGGAATTTGCTATTTTTACAGGAAAAAAAAGTTGCACTTATTTCAAATATAAGAGATGCCTAAATATGTTGAGGATGTTTGCCAATTGCAAAGCCTTATAAATATTTGTTTTCCTAGTATTCTACTACATGGGGGGGGGCAGTTTTTTAAAAATCACTTTTGAAGATTTTTAGGGTAAGAAAAGCAATGATGATTCAGAATGAGAATATAAACACCGCTTTAAGCCTGGATTGACCTTCCAAAGCAAGCTTGAACTTTTTGAGCCCTGCTTTATTGTTTCAGGTCAAAATGCATGATCAATGTATGCTATTCCCATTGTCTCATTTTGCTTAGCATTTTCTATAGGAAGAGAGCAAAATATTTTCTATACCTCCTTTACAATTAAAAAAAAAATCCATGTTTCACACTTTAATGAATGCATACATTCTCATGGTTAAGGGATATATAGTCCCCCTCTGTACTGGATCAATCATTGGGGTTTATTGTTACTCTATCTTAAAACCCGAAATAGAATTATATACAGTATATCCACCAACACACACATACACACACACACCATCCTCAACATCCCTGTTTGTCTGAATTGAGTACTGCTATTGCATTATGTAAATCTGTAACGACATATGTTCTTGAGTAAATATTGAAGTACATGTATGGTTATAATGCTACTATCCATAGAGAGCTGGTACGTCTCCTCCATATTGCTAGTAACACATTTTTCTACCCTAACAACCTCGCCATCCCCAAACCATTTTTAATTTATAGTTTGTAATATTTGATCCTTGCTTTATTGTTCCTACCACCAACTCTTTTTTTTTTTTTTTTTAAAGATTTTATTTATTTATTTGAGACAGAGAGAATGAGAGAGAGAGAGCACATGAGAGGGGGGAGGGTCAGAGGGAGAAGCAGGCATCCCGCCGAGCAGGGAGCCCGATGCGGGACCCGATCCAGGGACTCCAGGATCATGACCTGAGCCGAAGGCAGTCGCTTAACCAACTGAGCCACCCAGGCGCCCCCTACCACCAACTCTTGAGTTTATCTTTTTGTAAGCTTGTCCAGTGACTTTTAACACATTCTTTAGTTACTTGGATCAACTTCTTGTTTTCCCCTCAATGAAAAAATTGAAATGACCTGTAAACTTTTTGACTTCATGGCCAAGAACATTTTTTAAAAGCAGAAGCATACACATAAAAAAAAAAAAGAATCCTGGTGACAACTATTTTATAAATATGTGACTGTATTTTTCTTTATGTCCAGAAACTTGTATTGAATGGAATTCAGGTATATTCCTCCCTAACCCACACAGTTCATAGATCTAACACCAGGTTTTTGTACCAAAATGGGCAAGAAAATGAAGGCACAGGCTCACTTTGTATCAATAAAAGACATCAAACACAGTCATGAGGCACTAATGACATATTAAGCATAGTCAACTCACAAAAAGCAAGTGTTCAAAGTCCTCGATAACTTTTCTCCCTTTAACATTTGGCAAAATCCAGTCTAGATATTTTAATACCTCAGAAAGAAAAAATAAATAAGAGATGCCAAGTTAAAACATCAGATTATCTATATAGTCTTTTAGAAATATAAGGAAAGGAATAAAATGAAGGGAAGGGACCACAGATTCCCTATATTCTTGGATTATCCTTCCTTTCTGAGGGTCTCAGATGTCTGTACACATCTGTAGAAATGCCAGCTGTACCTGAAGATTGAAGGGATTGTTGGTAGTTGGCTGACATGGTCCCTCAACACTATTAAAAGTTTGTATCACAAAAACAAAATTGGCTTGATTTCTGCTAAACCTTTGTTAAAAGCCTAAGTCAAATTTGGTTATTTGAAGGTGATCTAAAAAGTTTAAAATAAAGGAAAAATATATTCTGGCTTCCCAGTAGAAACAGATGATATATTTAGACTTCAGGAGCAAATAAATACACCTTAAAGCCAAGCAAATTTCTCCCGTTGGAGACTCTCTACAGACCACGACAACAGTCACTGTTTTTCTACTGCTGATGACAGCATCACTCCTAGAACATACCAGGGACTAGTTTCCAAACCCTAAGAGACGTTTTCTATGACATAACATGAAAGATGAGGGTTTAACTTAGGTCTGAGCAGGCAGAATAGACCCGCACTTTACAACATCTCTATTACAAATATATGACAGTTGAACAACAAAACACAGCCCAGTCTCTGTTTACGTCAAAACCACTGTCTATGTGATATATAATTACTTGCTTTCTATGGGTTAATATCACCCATTGCCAAGACCAGAGCTGGCAGTCCATGGAGCATGCCATTTACTACAGGTAAGCCTAAGTCTATAACTGCAGAAGTAACATGGAAATGTATCAGCCTATCCAGAGTAGTTAAATCTATTTTAAAAATTTTTCCTAGGAAATTAATTTTGATAATATTTCCCAAGTCCTTCAACTAAAGATACCTTGATAATTTTTGGTGTTTTTTTTTTTTTTTTTTTACATCAGAATCTACCAAAATGTTTTAACTGTTTCCAAGTATCAGTAACAAAGGAGCTGATACTCCTTGTATTCACAACTAATTGTTACTATATCAGTGAGTTACAATAAACTGCTTTTGCATGCTTGAAAAATTAATTGTAAAGAAAAAAATAAGGAATACTTATAGGAGGATCCCCAAATTTGGTGTTTTTGCTTTAAAAACAACCTCTAATATTCATCTCTGACAACACAGTATGTATATATATGTATATAAAGTTCATTTCCATGCTTATTACATAAAAATAACTATAGGAAATATCAGTGTCAGCTGATATATATCCAATTAATTCACTGCAGAAGGGAAAATAAGAAAAAAAAATCTGAAGTAATCAGTAAAGCTCACAGTTCAAAAATTTTTTTCCTTTTCTTTTTTCTTCTTCTTCTTTTTTTTTTTGCTTGTTTGAATTTTTTTGGTGGTTTCATCTGTGTTGAACAAGTTGATTCCCACACTAAGGGCCTCCAAGTAGATTTGAAAGGAAGCCCGAAGACTTCTTATTTTGCTGTGCTTCTGCTTCTTGGTCTTGTGAAAGTCCCAATTCACTCTCAATTTGATCAAGCTCTGACTGGTCAAGTAGTTCAAAGTCATCACCTTCCTCAGGGTCTGTGTCGTCGCCTGGGCTGGGGGCAGCCTGAGAAAGGGCTTGCTGCGCGCCCTCCAACTGCTCTTTGATGGCCGCTGTCACTGCGGCCGCGATGGCGTCCCCAGCCAGGTTGCGCATCAAGTGAAAGGTTTGGTCACTGCTCAAAGGAAGGGTGAGACCAGCTACTGACTGCCTCTCTCCGCTCGCTCTGAGACCGCTGTCCAACTGCTCTTTTTTTCTCCTTTGCTCAGTGGGCAAGCCAAGGCTGAATTCATCTTCATCATTTGTTCCCATGCCATTTTCTACCGATGGAAAATCGGAAAGGTCTCGAGAGAAAACTTCTTCACTCGGTCGGTCAAGATCTGTGGAATGTATAATACAAGTTCATGCTAGAGCACCGCGATGAATTTGAAAGAAAAGAACTGTCTAAATGATAATCTGACTTCAATCCGAACCCTCCAGGCAAACTTGACATTCACCTAGCCTCCTGGTTCAGCTTAAATCAACTTAAGCACATACTGGACCCCTTTCAAATCTGGGACACTATCACTCTACAAATACACAAATACCGCATGTCCCTGCGACTTTAGTTTTCCTCTTAAGTACCAAACAGTATATGTAATGGCTTAATATTGAACCTAACGTTAGCTTGAGGTTTGACTTAACTTTTTTTTTAAAGTTTTTATTTAAATTCCAGCAAGTTAACATACAGTGTATTAATTTCAGGTATACAGTATAGTGATAACGCTTCCATACAACACCTGGTGCTCATCACAAGTGCTCTCCTTAATCCCCATCACCCATTCTGCCCATCCCCCACCCACCTCCCCTCTGGTAACCACAGGCTATTCACTATTTTAAAGAGTCTGTTTTTTGGTTTGCCTCTCTCTTTTTTTCCCTTTGCTTATTTGTCTTGTTTCTTAAATTCCACATACGAATGAAATCATATGGTATTTCTCTTTCTCTGACTTATTTTGCTTGGCGTAATACTCTCTAGCTCCATCCACATCGTTGCAAATGGCAAGATTTCATTCTTTTTAGGGCTGAGTAATATTCCATTGTATATGTGTACTGAAGTTTAAATGTTCATCATAAACAAAAGTTTCATCCTGCCCCAGGGAGGGTATTAACTTTAAGCCAATGTGGATATGCATGATCACAAGTTAAAAAAAATATTTCAATTGGAGGTTTTCACGGATTCTGGTATAACAAATGGTGAGTATTATCCTGCCTCAGCATTATTCATCCATAGAGATGTGTATCTCAGCATCTGTAACCTATGTTTGTTTAAAGCAATGAATTAAAAGAAAGTATTGCTCCTTCTATCCCATATTCAACTTAAGAGCTTATGGAGACATTTGGCTTTCCATAAGTATCGCTGAAAATGATCATGCCCTATTTACCAAACTTGTGTCCAGAATACATACAGGAACACTTTAGGATTTGGGACATTTGAAAGCAATGTCAGGTTAGTAGGCAGACAGTGATTTTATTGTTTTTCACTTTCCATAGAAAATTTTTCAGTACAACAGTTAACTCTTTACAACAAAGAGTTAAAGGGCGCCTGCGTGGCTCAGTTGGTTAAGCAACTGCCTTCGGCTCAGGTCACGGTCCTGGAGTCCCGGGATCGAGTCCCGCATCGGGCTCCCTGCTCGGCGAGGAGCCTGCTTCTCCCTCTGACCCTCCCCCTCTCATGTACTCTCTCTCATTCTCGCTCTCTCAAATAAATAAATAAATTAAAAAAAAAAAAACAAAGAGTTAAAGCCTTCTTTGTGGGTTGGATTATTGCTGCCGCTTTTGTTGTGTAATGCTTAAGAACAAAGGGTTTGCTATCCTTATCTTGATAATGTTGGGCTTGTACAGCTTGAGTTTTTTTTTTTTTTAAAGTAGACTCTTAAGTCCAATGTGGGGCTTGATCTCACAAACCCCATGATCAAGAGTCACATGTTCTACCAACTGAGCCACCAGGTTGCCCCATGAATATTCTAATACACTTTAAAGGTGAGGAAATTGAAGCCCACAGAAATTATGTCACCCGTTCAAAGTCACACAGGTAGCTAATGACAAAAGCAAGACTACACTGGGTGTTCCAGTCTCCAAGCCTGTCTTTCACACATTGCACAGCCTCCCTCCTTCCTCTAGGAAAAGAAAGTGTGTTCTTGCTTGTAAAAACACATATAAAGCAATTCATAATCTTCCATTATAACCTCATATTTTCAGTATATGGCTAAAATGACTTGAAATAATCCAATGAGGCTAGTAAATGTTAAGTTACTGCACAAGACTATTTTGAATTATATTTATCCTAATTATAAAAAAATTTTTTTTTTAAAACTAACTTTGAAGAAAAACGTGAGTGGAGTCAGCTTTAGACTTGGGGAACTGGTCCTTTGCACTTCAATCCTTTTTAATGAGGACTAGCCCTGGATGTATGGGATGAGTGTCTCTCTTCCGCTCCTTCCATTGTTGCCAAAAGTAACAGATATTTGCCACCAGACATTTCAGAAATTGTTTTCACTGTCAATTATTTATTTGTTTTCAAAATAAAGGCAGATTTGTATCTTGACTGTCTTAGATCTTTTTCTCATACTTTTAAAAAAGTAATAGCTTTTGAGATACGATTCATATACCATAAAATTTGCCCTTTTAAAGTGTACACTCAGTGGTTTTTTAATATACTCACAAAGCTTTACAACCACCACCAATACCTAATTTCATCATTACAAAAAACTCATACTAATTACCAATCACTCACCACCATTCCTCTTCCCTCAGCCCCTAGCAGCCACTAATCTACTTTCTGTCCAAATGGATTTGCCTCTTCTGGGTGTTTCATATAAATGGACTGATACAATAGGTGGACTTGTGTGTTTGACTTCTTTCACTCAGCGTAATGTTCTCAAGGTTCATCCAAGTCATGGCATGTATCAGCACTTTGTTTTTATAGCCAAGTGGTATTCCGCTGTATAGATACGCCATATTTTGTGTATCCATTCAGCAGTTGACAGAGGTAAATATTTTTGCAGATACTCATAATATTAAAAAGAAGAATATGTAGAAATGTGAGCATACCATCAGAAGTGTCTGTCTGTGGAGTGTATCCTTCTGACAGGTTGAAGGTCCCATTGTCAGTCCAGGAGACCTCGGACACGTCCGTGTCAGACACAGACAACTCTTTGGCCGCAACCGTGAGGCTAATCTGTTAACATAGAGAGCAGGGGCACATTGGAAACTTCTGGCAGAAATCTTCTTGAAAACTCCATACGAACCCCCAAACTATCAGAATAATAAAAACCAGGTGAGTAATTCTCCTTTTGAAACTGTTCAATCATCTTAGAGAAATAGGAGGAGTCCATTAGGCAAATCATTCAGCTTCAGGGCATGTAAGTAAATTTACAGTCAAACCACACAGCAACAAATGGAAAACCAAACAAAAAATACCTTAGGACAAAGAGCTGAAAGGTCTAATTCACTGTCATCTTTGTGACTTTTTTCTTTATCTGCTTCTGTTGAGAAAAAATTTAGAGGCTTTCAGTGTCCTGGTCAGCTTAGACATAGTGTACTTTATCCATTCTACAGTGATATCCTGACCCCACATTCCTCGTAGTCTCCGGTGCTTCCATTTAATTAAATGTGTGCACTCAACAAGCTTCACATATCTGCAAATGTTTGAGTTCCAAGGGTATGGTCCATATCAGTGATTCTAGTAGGGACTGGCCCAGCAGCAGCACCGCTAATGGGAACTTTTTAGAAATGCAAATTCTCAGGCCTTACCCTACACCAACTAAATCAGAAACTCTGGGGTGGGGCCCAGGACTCTATGCTTTAATAATCCCTCCAGGCGATTCTGATGCTTGCTATAGTTTGAGAACCTATAAGGTGATAGGCCAAGTTAAACAGTGAAAAAATGATCACTTTGAGTTTTCCTCTGTTTTCTTTGCCTCCCCTTGTTCTCTCCATCTCCTCTTACACGGCTCCCACGCTCGCTCTTAGCCCTAGCGTGGTTTTTTATTTGCAACTGTCCACCCCAAAATAATACAAATGAAACAAAGGAAATCATAAATAGCAAATATAGAATTATTAAATTCTTTTCTCCTTCCCCTGACAATTTGGATTAAAAAGTGAATTTCTTACGTGTTTGAGAAAAGCATAAAAGCCTAAATAAATAGGCAAAGGCTACATTACTTTGGGGGGATTAGCTTCGATATGTAATAAAAGGCTAAAAGCACTTTGAGACATATTCAAAGTGATTTCATAATAAACAGCCAGCTGACATCCCATTCCATGCATGGAATCTAAAACTCAAACTTTACCTACCAGATCTCTTACGTCTCTTCTGATTAATATATTCTCCAATTCCAAAATCTAGCTTCAGCAGAACTGACTTGATTTTGCTGTATATTTTTTGTCCAATATCATTACACTTAAACAGGGGACACAAAAATGCACACAGCACTGAAACATAAAAAGGAAGAGTGCGTCAGTAAGATGACCTTCCTTTCAAAAGGCTACCTCTGAGTATCTCACAAAAACAGTTCAGTCAGTAAGACAAATACAAGTTTTTTTCTTAGAGAAGTGCCTCTGTGAAATAAGTTCATAATTTCTATTCTTCCTCCTGTAATGAAAACATTTTCCCCTATACAACACATGCACACACACACACACGCATGCATGCACACACTATGCTTACAGTCACTGTTTTCAAAGACTTGCTATTAAATCAACTTTCTCCCTTTTATTCTTTCACCCTCAACACTGACACAAAGATTACATGCTTTTTTGACAACAGTCCTGGATTAAAATCTGCACTCTTCTTATTTGTTGAATAAGCCATTTCGCTATAGGAAAGTTATTATCTATTAGCCTCTCATCAGTAATATTGGGATAATAATATTATCTCTTGGGGTTTTGTGAAGAATAAATGAAGTGAATGCAAACCATCTGAATAATGCCTGGCCTATATCAGACTATCCCCTGGCTCTCTTCTCCTTTAGTTCCTAAACAAGGCAATCAAGGGCTGATACTCTATATGAGTTCCATCTGAGAGAATGGATTTGCGCTTTGATCATCTGCCATGGATGTTACGCATTAGGAATACATAAAGAAATGAAGCCTGACCTAGAGAATGTATTGTATTCCCTAGTGTTTACTTCTTTGTTTTTGTTAGAAAATGTGCCCATTTACCTTTTAAATAGGAGTTACAACCTCAAATATCATTAGAAGCCAAGGAAGCATATGTACATTTTAAAAGCTGGTGTAAGAAAAATGGGGAAATAACCAGGGTTAGTTCAGTGGAGAGTGCCTGTCCCATCTCAAGGTGGCAGCACCAGACCATATTTTTCAGGAGAAGATGGCAATCTATACTTTTTTTTTTTTACAGCATTTTGGAGTTATATTTGACATATAATAAATTGCACATATTTAAAGTATACAATTTGATAAGTTCTGACATATGCATACAACTAAGAAACCATCACCACAATGAAGATAGTGAACATATCCATCACCCCCTAGATTTTTCCCATCTTCCTATTAATCCTTCTCTCTTGCCTTTCCCTGCTCCTACCCACCTCATCCTTAGGCAACCATTTGTGTGCTTTGCTATTAGCTAAAGATGAATTTGAATGATGTATAAATGGAATCACACAGTGTATGTTCTTTTTTACATGGCTTTTCCCATTCAATCTAATTATTTGGAGATTTATCCAGACTGTTGCATACATCAATTTCTTTCATGCTGAGTAGTGATTGTATGGATATACCCCAGTTTGTTTACCGGTATGTCTATGGATGGACAGACAGACTGTGTTCTGTTTTTGGTTACTACAAATAAAGTTGCTGTGAACATTTGCAGACAAGTCTTTGTGTAGATATATACTTTCATTTCCCTTGGGTAAATACCTAGCTGTGGAATAGCTGGGTCATATATAGTTTTTTTTTATTTTATTTTTTATTTTATTTTTTAAAGATTTTATTTATTTATTTGAAAGAGAGAGAATGAGAGAGAGAGAGAGCACATGAGAGGGGGGAGGGTCAGAGGGAGAAGCAGACTCCCCGCCAAGGAGGGAGCCCGATGCGGGACTCGATCCCGGGACTCCAGGATCATGACCTGAGCCGAAGGCAGTTGCTTAACCAACTGAGCCACCCAGGCGCCCCGGTCATATATAGTTTTTAAGAAACTGCCAAACGGTTATCCAAAGTGTTTTTACCATTCTACCTACCCACCAACAGTATGTGAGAATTTCTAGTTGCTCTGTATCCTTGCCAATACTTGCTATGGTCAGTATTTTAAATTTTAGTCATTCTGGTGGGGGTGTAATGGTATGACATTGTGGTTTTAATTATTTTTTGAGCCACAGAACATACACAAGGGCAAAGGGATTAGTGTGTTTGTGGGGGATGGGAAATATAGCTTACTTATGGTTTTACTGACATAATTTAAAATCAAATCAAATCACTTATAACCAACCCTGCCTTTTGGCAGCCGTTCCTCCAACTTTAAAATATAAACATGTCTCTAGGAAAAGGAGAAACTTTGTACAGCAGGAAATTAAAGGATAACCAATATGCTGTATAGTTAAGGACTCATCCCTCCTCTTCCAAACTATGGAAGGCCATGTTGACCATTAAATGATACCATATGCATCACATAAATTAGCCAAATGTTCTACCATACTTACACAGTAGATAGCTGAGTATAACTCCAGGAATGTAACTTCCCAAGACTGTAAAAAATGTGCACACACTGCAGACCAGGAGACAAAACTAGAGATAACAGAAACAAGATGTGACATTATATATAACTCCAAGACATTTTCGGGCACAGGATACACAGACAATTATTTATCTATATGTGATCTATCACGTTATGGCAAATGTTTTTCAGTGTTCTTTTGTATTTGGGTCTGCCTGATGACTGCTGTGTTCAGCCAGCCTTAGTCCACTCTAACACTTAGTAATAATCATTGTGAGGTTCCAGAAGCTAATTTCTGGCATGGAGAACATCTCCCATTAATCATGCCTGTGGCTATATTACTGTCAGATGCAAGAGAACTGAAGACTAGTATGTCCCCAGAAACTTCTTTTCCTCAGTATTAGTCACTGAAAATAATGCGGCCTGGTCAATAAACCTGCAAGTTCAAACTACTTCTATAAACACATCAAAATTCATAAACACAGCAAAGCAGAAATTAGAGGCATTTATATAAATAGAATGGCAATTTGCACAGCTGATAAACTGCTGGGATGAATCCACTGGCCATTACCATCCTCCTTCCTAACCATATCCATCCCTCAAATTGACCTCACTTCTAGGTCACTTAGGAACCAAATGGGAATGAAATGAAATTCCTACAGTGAAATGTGCTTATTTTCCTTCTGTCAGTTATGACCAAAAAAATCTTGGTTGTTTCAAGAAATTTAAACATCATGACAAAAAAATCTCCCATAAAGCCTTCACTTGTTTTCCACATCCTAGTCTTAAAAATAAACTATTTTTTTCTTTTGATTTATCTTTAAATTATGTATTAAATTGGCAAGCAAAGAAAATTCATTAAGGGAATTTCAAAAAGACATATGAGGAAAGAATACATAACTCTGATCAGTAACTGATTAACGCTGTCAGATGAACTTTGATTTTCCATTCTTTGGCACAGGGTTAATAAGTTAACTAGTCAAAAGGAGAACAGATGAACTTACAGAACAAACTTAAGAGCTGTTTCTGAAATAGCAGAGGCCCTTAAAGAATATGCAATTCGAATAGCAAAATGGAAGAGGAAAGACCATAAGCGTTGAAAGAGTAAGTGTAGGAAAGCATTACCGTGTCCGGAATTCAGTTTCACAAAGAGATTTCATATTATCCACTAAATCTGTAACATCATCTTAAGCCAGTTGACTTGGACTACATTAATGCAGTCCAATGCAGAAGTTTTAAGTTCAGAATCTTCTAAAAATGTGTTTAATCATTTCAGTAAAATAGGCATCAAAAATGCAACTCTCCCTCTCCACCATATGGGTATCTATGCTAAGAATTACCTTCGGGGATTAAAAAAAAAATCCACACATATACAACGTTGCCACTTTAATATGCTCAAAATGTGTCCAAGCACAGTTCTATTATCAGTACTACTGGAGTTAAGCGATGGCCTGTATATGGTGCAACCAGAGGGATTTTCAGTGTCGACATTCCTAGGCCCTTCCAACTACAGGTGGAGGTTCAAGGAACTTGAACACAACACTGGTGATGGCTCCACCCTTAAACCCACATTCTCACAATCACAGCTGAAGCCACCTCTACACATCCAAGTACTCCAAGGGTGTGCACTGTGCAATCCCTTTCAGACCACTTGCGACCCTTCTCCTCGGGTTTTCATCTTAATTGGAAAAATACACATTCCATTTATAGAGAGACTATGAGTGTCTTTGCCAAAGGTTTTCTTTACTAGATAGATGATCTAGGAATCTCTACTTTTTAGACCGACTCTATTATCTCCAAAAGCACCCTCAAAGGACTGTATGTTCATTTCATCTCCCTTTGACTTCAGAACCAGCCTAAGTAATAGAAACAAATTCTTTTTTTATTGAATTGTAATTGACATACAAGGTTATGAGTTTTCGGTGTACAACACAGCAAGTCAACATTTACATACATTATGGATAATGACAAGTCTAGTTACTATCTGTCACCTACATACTTAACATGATATTATTGACGACATTCCTTATGCTGTACTTTACATCCCTGTGACTTACTTATTTTTTTAAATTGAAGTGTAGTTGACCTATAATGTTATATTAGTTTCCGGTGTACAACATAGTGGTGACTTTCATAACTGGAAGTTTGTACTTCTTAATCCCTTTCCCCTGTTTTGCCCACTGCCCTGCCACTCTTCTCTCTGGAAACCACCAGTCTGTTCTCTGCATGTATGTGTCTGTTTTTAAACTGAGATTCTTCATAAGGTATTTTTTTTTTCTTGGTCTGGCTGATAGCAAGACCAGTCACCATTTTTGTTAATGAGTTAGATAAACATGTATAAAATAGAGAACCCATCCAATCTTGAAATATAAGTTTGAGGATTTTCTAGTGCTAACACCCTCACATTTCTGAACCTCACTAATACCAGCTTTTATGGCATTTGCTCCTAGTATATTATATCCAGGACTGGAGAACCCTTATAAGCTGATAAAATAGGTTAATTCATTTGTTTCCAATTTATTGCACGTTCTAAAGCACGCACGATAATTCTCCTATGCTGGAAAACTTGCCTTGCCAGGGCTCTGCTGTTTAAAAAGAGACATTTCTTGAAGAAATATGCTGAAATTCATCCATGATTCTGCAATACAGTGGCTGAACCTGGATCTTTCATCTGGTTTGGAATTGATAACTTCCCAGCTAAAGAGAGAAAAAGAAAACAAAAAATTTTAGCTGCACTTTTGATGATTCCCTTCAACATTCACTGCTTTAGCAAATATTTATTGAGCACCTGCTCTTGGCCACACTCTCTGGAAAAGCCCTGTGAATTCAGAGATGAACAAGCCCGATACCTGCCTAATGAAGCTCGTGCCAAGAGAAGAGATACAGGCTAAGCACTTTGCTGCACAACTATCCCATTACAATTAAAGAAAGAGGGTGAAGTATAGGGTGGGGCTTTTGAGACGTCTCTGAAGAAGTTACTTTTATGCCAAAATCTGGATTAGCAGTCTATCACGAGGGCTTGGAAGAGTTCCAAACAGAACAGTGTACAACATAGGCAGAGGGCCTGGAGCCAGAAGGAGCTACCAGCACTATTCTACAGAGCCCCACGTGTGGCTCCAGCAGAGGCAAAGTCAGCCAGAGGAGTAATGCTGCAGGAAGCTTGGAAGGTGGGACAGGACCTAATCATACCGGGTCTGGAGGGACTTTTTAGAAACGTTTAAAACCTTAAGGATAGGGAAGCCACAGTGTTTTTAGAGAAACCTTGGCATTGATCTTCTAATCATCATCATCATCATCAATGACAATGCCTTCTCAATATATATTATAGTCTGTCAACTCAATAGAAACTGTTAAACTCAACAGGGTCTCAAAATACCTTGTATTTTTCTACTATACCTTCCCCCACATGTTGAATGTGATGCATTTGTTATGCATGTGCCCTGTGTCCCTGACCTCATTTTCCCACAGGAACCTCAATAAGCTAAAACCAGTAACCATCTCTCCAGGAAGAAGACATGCAAACACAGGGCATTCCCCTAAAATCACAATGACATCGAGTTCAAATCCCACTCTTGCAATACTAACTCATCACAGAAATATACCAGTTCAAACAAGCTCTATCAAGGGCCCCCAAATTCTTTCATTTAATAGATAATTTTTAGTGCCTACCACGTGGAAGGCACTGCCATAGAGCTAAGGATACGGCAATAAATGGATGTTTCTAGTAGAAGACAAAGATTATTAGTGAACTATCATCTGAGCTACAACTGCAAGGGAATCAGAGTAAGATGATCTCTGGATTCAAATCCAGTAGTCCTAACACAAATCAAAGCTACTTTGGCCCTTTGGTGCTCAGCTCCCCAGAGACTGTGTATACGTGGATTCTATTTTTTTTAAGGATTTAAATATAACTTAAAATAATATTTAAAAAGGAAATTTAATCAAATTTTAATTGATTTGAGGGAGCATGTGGTGGGGGGTGTAGGGAAGGGCAAACGGAGAGGGAGAGAGAGAATCCCAAGCAGACTCCATAAGCCTGGAGCTCATGGGGCTTGACACATCTTAATCCCTTTCCCCTGTTTTGCCCACTGCCCTGCCACTCTTCTCTCTGGAAACCACCAGTCTGTTCTCTGCATGTATGTGTCTGTTTTTAAACTGAGATTCTTCATAACGTATTTTTTTTCTCCTTGGTCTGGCTGATAGCAAGACCAGTCACCATTTTTGTTAATAAGTTAGATAAACATGTATAAAATAGAGAACCCATCCAATCTTGAAATATAAGTTTGAGGATTTTCTAGTGCTAACACCCTCACATTTCACAGAATGTGAAATCACAGAATACATACACTATGATTTCATTTATATAAAGCTCAAAGTCATGCTAGGCCAACAGATTATTTATGCAAAGAAATGATTTAAAAACAAAACAAAACAAAACACCCAAGATTCAGGAAAAGGGTTACCTAAGGCAGGGATGGTGTGGGGGTATGTAGGGAGTACGGCCAGCAAGGCATGTTACAGCGAGGCTTCTTGAGTACTGGTCATGTTTTATTTCTTAACTTAGATGATGGAAACATGCAAATTGACTTATTAGTGTTCTTAAAGCTACACACACACACACACACACACGGCCTTTATTTAAAAATTTACTGAGGGGCGCCTGGGTGGCTCAGTCAGTTAAGCATCTGCCTTCGGCTCAGGTCATGATCCTGGGGTCCTGGGATCGAGGCCTGTGTGGGACTCCCTGCTCAGTGGGGAACCTGCTTCTCCCTCTTCTTCTGCCCCTCCCCCTGCTCATGCTCTCTCTCTCTCTCTCTTGAATAAATTAAATCTTTTTAAAAAATTAAATTAAAAAAATTTCTTGATACTTAAACATATAATCATGCTTTTTATTTAATAACAGTTTTACATGAGTATATCTCACTTCACATTCTATATATAAATGTTACTTAAGTTTTTGCCTCAGTTTATTTATTTGTGAAGCAAACAGTATTTCTGCTAGCTAGAGCCATGAAACATAGTTTCTGAGTAAGCTGTACCTTATAGATGCTGAAACCTTGTTCTAATACTACCTTTAGGATTCCTATCTCAGAAGTGACACAACATTTGTATACATATTTACTATTCTAGTAAGTAAATACCCTTAAATCAGAAAGGAGCCTACTCTAATACTAAATTATCTAAAATTACCTAACTTATCTCTACAGAGATAATGTCATGGTGAAGTCTTCATACAGTTTAAGGTGCTTAATACATATCACAATGAATTAACTAAAAATCTCGTTTCATATTTAAGGATCTTACCTATTTTCATAGTGGGATTCAAGTGGATATGAAGAAACCTCAGCATCCATCCATCCTTATTCATTTATGCAATAAAAAGTTACCCAGTTCCCCTTTTGTGTCTCACATTATACTCAGTGTGTTTCCTAGTGTTATTTCCAACCAGCACAAACTGAATGCCTGTAGCACTGTCCCTGTGTCTACAGACACCACCGCTTGGTGGGAAGGAGAAACGAGAATATTCAATTGGTGAATATTTTCCATGGCCATACAAGGACACTCTTATTTATATTAAATTCCTCCCCTTTGGAAAAGGCCCTTATTTGACAGTATCGTGGGACAATAAATTCCATGGTTACTTATATTAACACAATAACCTTAAATAAATCTAATTGATATTTGAATTATTGTTACAGTCACAAACAGAAATGAGGAATCCATTGTGTAAAACATGAAAATATTATCTAACCAGATGGGTTTTGGAAAGAATAGTAAATGTTTAAAAACATAGTAAATGAGAAAAAAATGTATAGATTGTGCTGAATAAAATTTAAAGGAAATATGTACAGCTAAAAAAAAATTCAAATCAAAAGCAAAGAAGAGATCCCACTCTACACTTCAAATGAAACATGGATCTGGGGCACCTGGGTGGCTTAGTCAGTTAAGCATCAGACTCTTGGTTTCAGCTCAGGTCATGATCTCAGGGTCCTGAGTTCAAGCCCTGCGACAAACCCTGCACTCAGCGTGAGTCCACTTGAGACTCCCTCTCTCTCTCTGCCCCCCTGCTCATGCTCTCGCACATGTGTGCACGCATGCTCTCTCTCTCAAATAAATAAATACATCTTTAAAAAATACATGAAACATGGATTCAGAAGAGTCACTCTCTGGGAGTTTCATAATAGTTTTAAACTGCCCAGCAAGTAATTCTGAGTCCCACCGGGACATACATTTCTACAGTCTTCCATTGTATACAGTCTACCATTAATGTATATCATGTCATCACATTTCAATTCAGGTAACATAGGTGTATAACATATAATTGAATAACATCTAATATAGTTGTATAATTCAGAATGAAATAGGACATTTGATGTCAACTTTTCAGAAGTTGTACGTGAGGAAAGTGAAACCCAAGTTTTCTGAGCTAGTTCAGGGCAGAGCCAAGACCTGAGGCCAAGAGTCCTGGTTTCCAGCCGTTCTCTTTGTTTAAAACATGTGCCCTCTTCAAAGAATGGATAAATTCAATGACCTCTTTTGAAGAGTCTACATATAATTTACGACAAGGAAGAACATTCCATGTTCCTTCTTACTCCTTTCCAGAGTCAGGAGGATTGAGGTGTGACTGACCAATACCAACATGGCATCAGTTAGTACCCACCCTTTCCAAGAACAAGAGAGTGCTTCGTGGGCAGAATCTAAATACTCAGCGGAAACTAAGATTCACGCTTGGTGTCTGGTTGATGTTTTAATACAGATGACGTACACATACACACACACAGTTGCTCTGTCATGAAACTCTAGGTTTTCCTGGAGAGCCTTGTCTGAAGAACACATAACCAGAGAAAGGATCTCCTGTGAATATTGGATGATGCTGGGGAGACAGATGGTGTGTGGCTATCTTCCCACCATCCTTGGCCCTGATCAACAGGCAATGTAAGGCCCAACTAACACAAAAGGAGGCTTAAAAACAGTTTGAAGCTTCACTGAGTTCGTAACCAAAGAGTCTAAGTCTTCTGTGATTGAAGCTCATCCAAGGGAGAAAATTACCAATGGCTTCAGTATAATATTCCAGGGTTTATCTCTTTCTTCTTTAGTTTCAGAGAGAAAACTGCATTTTCCAGTAAGGATCTTCGGTCCTTCCCCCTCACCCCCTCCCCGGTTCCAGCTTTCTCTGTCACTCATGCCCTCATTAAGGAATGAACCTCTGCACACTCCAGCCACAAGATAAGGACCAGTTAAAAGTCCCTCCCTCATGACTGTTATCCCCAACTTCCCACACTCTTGGTGAATCCAGTTCAAGTTCACAACTCCCTGCCCCCTTGTGGCTTTCAAATGGGCTTTGCCCAAGGATCTGCAGACATGCAGCGCTTTCCAAAAAAGCTCTCGAAACTAAAGGCCTTGGCAGATTCCATTTTGTTACCATCATCTTCTCAACAAAAACTAAGGGACAGATTTTTAGCAAAGGACACGCTGCATGGTCAAGGTAAGCAATTATTTACCAAAGAAACCTGAGCTCAATGAAGTGCTTTTTCAGCAGCTGAGGAATTTATGGTTTCACCTGCCTGTGACAGTCCAAGGGGAATAAAAATGAGGAGGATGGCTCCTTAGACAAGCAGCCTCACTTCATCACAGAAGGGAGCTGAGGCTTCCTAGTGGAATTGGAAACCAACATCCCTTCTTCTGCCTCCATATCCCTATTAGAATACAATTAAGTATACACAGTAGGTGATGTGGCCAAATGAAGCCCTTTAGGCTGTTCCCAAATTGAGTGTGTGTGACACCCCCCCACCCCGGGCACTGTTTAAACAGGAGCTTTCTTCTTTCTTTTTTTTTTTAATTTAATTTAATTTTATTTTTAAGATTTATTTATTTATTTGAGAGAGCGAGAATGAGAGAGAGAGAGAGAGTACATGAGAGGGGGGAGGGTCAGAGGGAGAAGCAGGCTCCTCACTGAGCAGGGAGCCCGATGTGGGACTCGATCCCGGGACTCCGGGATCATGACCTGAGCCGAAGGCAGTCGCCCAACCAACTGAGCCACCCAGGCGCCCTAAACAGCAGCCTTCTGGACCTCACTCCAGAGATTCTGATGGAACAGGTCTGGGGTAAAGCTCAGAAACCTGCATTTTTAATGACCGTCCCAAGTGATTCTGAGGCAGGTATTTTTTTTTTACCCAGAGTCACTGCAAGAAACACCCCATGAGAAAGTTACATAGAATTCCTGGTTCAAAACAGAGACAAGAGGAGAATTGGCTTTAGGCAAGATGATATATGGGGGATCCAATCTGCCCTCCCATTGAAAACAACAACAATGGAAGGAAGGAAGGAAGGAAGGAAGGGAGGGAGGGAGAGAGGAATGGCAGGAATGGAAGGAATGGTGTCTGCCTTCAGCTTGGGTGATGATCCCAGTGTCCAGGGATCGAGTCCCGAGGGGCTCTCCGCTCAGCGGGGAGTGTGCATCTCCCTCTGCCCCTCCCCCTGCTCGTGCTTGCTCTCACTCTCTCACAAAAATAAATAAAAAAGGAAAGGAAGGAAGACAAAATATAGGAAACAATGATTTTCAAGATCCTGGGCCTGAAGGAAGGATGTTGATCTCTGAAAGGTGGTGAGTCCTATGATCGTCCAGTGGCCTTGAGTTTCCAGGCCACAGAGTAGGGAAGGGCAACCCAGCGCATCCAGGGACTGCCTGAGCCGAGGAGACAAAACTCGGGGTTCAAACTGAAGACCAAAGAGGCTGGAGATGGCAGGACAGAGTGTGGGAGCAGTTGGGCCTGCAGAGAGACCACTGGCCATGTGCTGGGGTCTGGGTCTTCAGCCGAGGGCCAAGGTAAAAGTGCATGAGGGACCTGGGGGCCAGGAACAAGCCAGCAGAAGGGATGACGGGGAGGAGTCCTGCACTCATGCAGGACTGAGAATGATGCCTGGTCTCACCAACCAGACTGGAAAACCTCAGAATTCACAGACATTGGACAGAATTCTCAGAAGGGTCTTGCCTTAGTAGGAGAATAATTAGTCCTCGACTAAATGCTGCTTTGATCGCAAAAGTCTTAAAAGCAAGCTCCAAAAGGATCAATCTGATTTAAAGCAATCTCGCTGTGTCATTTGTAGGAATACAGAGTGGGGAGTTTTGTTAAGAACCAAGGAACTCACACGTTCAAACTGGGGTCTGAATGATTTTATGTTACTTTCGCGGCTGGCTTTAAAATTATTGTGTAACTTTTTCCTTAAAAAAAAAAGCCATATTAATAAATCATGTCTAAATTTTATATTATAAGTCAAATTTGTCTATACAGTTTAGTGGCCACAGAGATGAAATTTGAAGGCACTTTAGTTTCAGAACGCAGCACACAGCCTCCTCCATTAGGGGGTTCTGTAAGACCAAGAAATGGGGACACTCCCGTGCTCTTTAAAAATAGACTGTAATTCAGTAAGAGCATGTGCTAGCTGCCTGCTTCATCTCCTTTGCCCAAAGAGTCTTTGAGCACTAGAAAATATCAGGCTGAACAAATGAATCTTGGCAGAGCACAAAAAACCTCTCTCCAGGGGCGCCTGGGTGGCTCAGATGGTTAAGCATCTGCCTTTGGCTCAGGTCATGATCCCGGGGTCCTGGGATCAAACCCGCATCGGGCTCCTTGCTCGGCGGGGAGTCTGCTTTTCCCTCTGCCTCTGCCTCTCCCCCTGCTCATGCTCTCTCTCTCTCTGTATCTCTATGTCTTGAATAAATAAAAAAATCTTAAAAAAAACAAAAAACAAAAAACCTCTCTGTACCATTTCCCTTCCGTTCATGTCAATAAACCCGCACCGAGTACAGAGAACTTGCTGTCAGGTACCCTTCCTGGCTCCAGGTTTTTAGCGATGCCTCCACCAGTATGTGAAGGTTTACACGTGACCCCAAAATAATGACACACACACACTCGTGGTACATGAAACTCACCTTTATAAAATGACATGTACTTGTATCTAGGGCTATTGGGGAAAAAACAGAACTTAAAACAAAGTTGGGGACTGGATGTGCAAGGAGAAGCCAAGACTGCCTTTACATTATTGTAATGCTTTACAGGACAACGGATCTTTTTAGCATATACTCGGGAATTTAAGTCAAAAAGTATTTTTTATAACTGAAAGTTATTTTTCTAAACCAAAAAAAAAAAAACCAGAATTTTAAAATATATCCAAACTCCAATCTTTTTGCATATTTCTGGAGCTTTAGATGCCATCCATGGACATCCCTTTGTGGAAGCCAACTTCAGTTTGGCTTCTGGCATTTCCAACACAACATAAAGTGCTATATTTTTCAGTAGGTGCAGTGGAGAAGTATATTTTAAATTATGAGGCAGAAACAACTATTTAAAAAGAGTTATGGAATAAGATTACAGAGTTCAGTATGACAGTTTTTTTTTTAAGATTTTTTATTTATTTTTGTGAGAGAGAGTGAGAGCGATCACGAGCAGGGGGAGGGGCAGAGGGAGATGCAGACTCCCCGCTGAGCAGAGAGCCCGACTTGGGACTCGATCCCTGGACGCTGGGATCATCACCCAAGCTGAAGGCAGACACCCAACCAACTGAGCCACCCAGGCGCCCAAGTATGACATAGTTTTATTCAGGTGACAATGTTCAGTAAAATGGAAAGATGCAAACAGGGTGAATAATTCCCGTCAAGGCAGCTGAGTAATCATTCAAGTCAAGGGGGGTAATATGGAACATGAAATAAGAGTCCTCGCTAACAGCAGGGGCGAAGTGCTGTTCCACTTGCTGTAAGCTTACGATCCTATTCAGTCCTTACGGTCCCCCTATATGTGAGATGCTATCTATCATTCCTGTCTTACAGAAGAGGAAATGGAGGTCCTTGCTCAAGGTCGCGATGGAACAGGGCTATACCAAATGGGACTGCGAACGCTCATCATGCGCGGTGAGATACAGGAAGAAGACTCTGGATTGGAACACAGGGATCACTTCAGAGATGAGCAGGAGAACACAGTGGAGCGGTAACAAGGGAAGGATTATGGAATCCCTCAACGCCAAGCAACAGAAATAAAAATTCTAAAAAGCAGCTCTGGTTCCCAGGTGCAACGGAGGACCAAGGAGTTCAGAAGCCTGTCTTCCGTCTCCACGACCCCAGCTGTTTCTAAGGCAGGCTCCACACGGTGACCCCACAGCGTGTGGCAATGACAGTCATGACCGTAGCTCCTGCTGGGGGAGCATTCCTGCGCGGACACTCAGTGTTAAGCACTCTGTGCATTTTCTCACTGAGTCCTCGCCACTGGAGCCCCACCCTGCCCCCCATGAGCACCACACCTGCAAGGCCGGGCCTGGAGCACCTCCAGTTTACCCATGAGAAAGCAGGGTGAGAAGGAGCTGTTGCTGACAGCCACGGGCATCTTCTCATTTTCTTTTGTAGCAATTATCAATTGTCGTTAATTTCTGTCTGTCATGTTGACTTCCCCATTAGACTTTAAATTCGGTAAAGGAATTCATGGGCACAGACAGCTCTGTCTTCAGCAGCTGACAGAGCTTGATATCTATGAGGCAATAAAATACTGAATAAGTGCAAGCGACAAAGGATATTAAAGGAGGAAAGTATCAGAAGGAGTGAGCAGTGGTTATTTAGTGACACCATGCATGATTTTTATTGACTTATCTGAATGTTTCTGTCCCATTACAGATCAGCAATAATTAGCATGTATTCATTTCGAAGTATAAACATATACAAAATAACAGACAAAAAGCCCTGAAAATTTGGAGACCAACTTTCATTTGTATGGAATAGTTTCAATTTTTTTCTTCTTGCAAACGGAGAGTTAAACTGCCTTCAAAGTTAGGCAATTACGGTAAATACGTCTCATTTATTCCAAGAAGCCTTCTGAACTGGTAATCAGTATTTTGTGTGAAATTCCTTCTGGCAAAACTTGGGTCCTAACGTTTGACTTCTCCATGGGGGATCCCCGAATCCTCGAGTACCTTCTGCAGACATGACCCTCACAGGACGAGAGAGCATTTGTGACACCCAGGGAGAACAGGACAGGGCCTCCGCCAAGTCGAGTGGGCCAGAAGGCAAAGATCAACGAATGTCCCACCTTCACAGGGATAGAGAAGAAGGAGTCCCATTTTGTTTTTGTCAGGCAACCTCAATTCACTGGAAAACATGTTCAGATATTGTTTCCTCTCAAACACACACACACACACACACATGCACGCATGCACATTTCTAATCACTTTTCAGATTTTCCGTATCTCCAGGAAGTCCTATTACAATACTCATTTCCAAAGAGGTTTAGGAGTCTGTCATACTACCCCTACCCTCAGAGAATATACCTTATGTCACACTGTTTGTTTTTATTTTTATTTATAGGAGTTGGAAATAGAAACCAAACAATAGTTTTCAGAAAGTTAACTATGTCAACATCCCATACTGATAAGCTTTCACAAAAAAGGGATCAGTTGTAACCTAAGTTGTCCCCTAGCAACCGTGACATACAGCTCCTTCAATCATCACACCTATAAATACACCTTGGCTTGGAGTCCCATGTAGTGCTTCATTCTCGGCTAGTGACTAACGGTCTCATGCTCTCTGCTGGGAGAGAACATCTGTTCATGTTAATTCCTGTCGAATTTTTCTTAGAAAGGTCAGTCAATATCCAGTTACAGATTTTAGCATTTCTTAGTGCAACGTGTTAGAATTTTTCTTAATCCTCCGGATACATAATACGTCCCTCCACATGCATGCGTGTTTGCGTGAGTGTGTGTAGGCAGAGAAACAAAATAAAAACAGAGATCTGTTTCTCTGCACAAACACTCACAGAATTAGAACCATGACAAAGCAAATAAGATGTGTCAACTGGAGGATTAAATAAGCAAACACCAGATTAAGAAATTACATAGCACTCAACTCGAAACCTTCACTTTCTCAGACCGATTAGCCACGTGAGCAAGTCCTCCCAAGGCCACGGACGGGGAGGCACCCCCTGAGCTCCAGCTTCTGCTGGCCTGGGAAGCTGAGCCTTGCCTTCCTCGGGGCAACTCGGTGTTCTATTTGGGGCTCTCTTTTTATACTAAGTTTCAAAGGAATCAAACATCAGTTGCTTTGTGAAACGGCTCCCTTCCCCTTCCAGCTCAATCTAAGCGCTCTCTCTTCCTTCCCCTAGGGTGGAGACCGTCAGGGCACCCAATCCACCGAGACAATCTGGAAGCCTGGCACTCAACCACCATCACGAAACTTCTTGCATTATTCGAATTTCCATAAACACATGCCAGTTAGACATTATTTTTCAGCGTTTTCAATGTTGCTAACTTTTCAACAAGCAGACTTTCAGCAGCCCGGGCATGAAGAATTTAAATTCCATTACTGGCTGGGAACAAGCACCTACTTGAGACAAGCAGGAGATTAAACACCCTTTCTTTGGGAATGCCAAGATATGCTTTGGTCATGATCCTTGAGGGAAGAAAAGGTTTCTACTTTGTCCCTAAAGCATGAATCATATCTGAGAGTCAAGACACACTCCTCAGGGAAATAGAAATTGTGACTGAGAGGAAAGTTTGCTAAGTTGGAGATAAGCCTTTCTTTGCATTCTACTCGGGACTCACCATTTCCAATGAAGTACAATCCAGAATTCACTGTATTTGGAGTCAAGAGTAAATGTCCCTTCCCTCTTTCTTTCACCTTTGGCCTAGTTACAGGAAACTGAAATTTCTGTGACAATACTGAAGAATTTATTTCTTACAGTGCAAACATTGTCATTAACAATACAGTTCCTAATTTTGTTTTCTAGAGACCGTACCCACTGCACTGGGCCTGAATACATAGATACAAGCCAGACTGAATGATCAAGTTCCTCCCGAGGGCTCTTATTATGAAGGCTAATTAAAATTAATTTTGCTTGGAGAACTTGTTGTGATCAAGGCACACCATGGAGTGGCAAGCTGGAGTGACTATCTGTCCTTTTAAAGACTACATCTTTCCCGCTCATATATAAGCCGGTCACTGAATGACATCAGTGGCTTTTAAAGGAACACACCCTTACCAATGGGATCATTCTTATCAGTCATAGAAAATATAAGAATCTCATTATGATGTCTTAATGCTTGCTAAACTTGCCATCAGCTTCCCTCAAAAGCAGATTTTGAGAATAAGCTATTGTATGACTACAGCATGCCGTCACGGTAAATGAGTATCATGCAGTACTCAAAAGCAGAATGCAAGGGAGATGGCGATGGATCTGGGTGTGGGGAGGCACAAGCTAGAAGGAGGATGGGGGCACCCTGGGGGGCTCAGTCAGTTAAGCATCTTACTCTTGATTTCAGCTCAGGTCATGATTTCAGGGTCGTGAGATTGAGCCCCGTGTGGGCTCTGCGCTCAGTGGGGGGGGGGGGGTATGCTTTTCTTTCTCTCTCTCTTTCT
The DNA here is from genome assembly GCF_002201575.2 of Neomonachus schauinslandi. NCBI lineage: Eukaryota > Metazoa > Chordata > Mammalia > Carnivora > Phocidae > Neomonachus > Neomonachus schauinslandi. Next base: position 137,720,235 of record NC_058409.1, on the reverse strand, counting down.
CTCTCTTTCTTGTCCTTTGTCCCTCCCCCCACTTATGCTCTTTCTAAAATAAACAAATCTTTAATAAAAGAAAGAAAGAAAGAAAGAGGATGGTGGAGGTTACCTTCCTGACATGCTGTGGGATCTGGAAAAAATATCCGTGAGGCAAAGGGGTGTGTGAGAGAGAAGGTAGAAGCGGACATGGCGCCTGAAATGTGTTCCTCTGAAGGTGTCTTTGCCTCAGGAGGTGTGCAGTGGCTGAGAGTATGGAGTGAGGACAAATGCCAAAGAAGTTATTTCTCCTACTGGTAGGTCCTCTGGGAAAACAAAATTATAAAAATGAATCCATCCAACCTGATTTAAGAGAGAGTTTCCACAGGAAAGCATTTCCCCCCACTTCTTCATATGCATGTAAGAGCAACAGGAATTTGGCAAATAACAAGCTGAAAAGGAGGTGCCCTGCGATGTATTTCTAATGAACGGTCATTAGATAAGAGGCTTTGTGTAGTTTATGTAGAAAGATTCAAGGAGTTCCTCCAATACTTGGTTTTCATTCACATTATTAATTTCCTCAGGAAACCTTATTTTTAAAAATTAGCATTCTCCCATGAAATGTAATTCGGTGCAAACCAATGAGATATGAATGATCTGGGCTGAACCTTATTAGGCCAGTGAGATGCCCACCCATCGGCTCTGTCCGCCTTCATTTTTACCTGTGGCAGATACTCAGCCCTGCCTCTACACTTGAAGGCTCTGTCGAAGAACCGGACGGCTGCCACACGTGCTTTCTGCGTGGGTTAATGGCCAAGCCAGCATGCTGGAGGTCAGCTACTTGCCCAATATTCTCGCCATTTCTAGGACGTCATCTTCACCCCATCAGATATCACAGCAAAGTGACGCACATGTTCACACCTAGCACGCATCCCTCTGGCACGAGGTTCTCTCTGTGCCTCTTACTCGTCTCACTGCAGGTCCTTGTTTACTGGATTTGCTAGTCAGCAAAATGTGGTGCATAGTTTATCATGATTCCATGTTCTTTTTTAGTATTATTCCATTTTCTGCTTGTACTTCATAATTTAGGTCTATGAAGCAGACTTGCTAAGATCCTTTAGCAAGATCAATAACTCTTCATCAACACCACAGTCATGTGCTGTTCCCACCGGAGAACTACCCAGAACCACAAGGACAGAACTACTGGGAAATTGCATGTAACTGGGCCTGGACATTCCAAGGGTTGTCTCCACCCAGCTAAGTAGATCAATTAAGCGGTGCTAAACATTTCATCCTGACCTACTTGGGAGCTCATAACCTTAAGGGAGAGCCATAAAGGTAATGAGTCCTCAGGGAAGTGGCCACAGCCAAAATGGAACCAATAGAACCAGACAGCCAAAGAAAATCACCTGTTACTATGAACAACACAAAGACTATTTTATTTTATTTTATTTATTTTTTTTTTTAAAGATTTTATTTATCTATCTGAGAGAGAGAGAATGAGATACAGACAGCATGAGAGGGAGGAGGGTCAGAGGGAGAAGCAGACTCCCTGCCGAGCAGGGAGCCCGATGCGGGACTCGATCCAGGGACTCCAGGATCATGACCTGAGCCGAAGGCAGTCGCTTAAACAACTGAGCCACCCAGGCGCCCCCACAAAGACTATTTTAAACAAACATGCAATGAAAGACACAGACATAGATGTATCCTTTAATCACTGCCTTGAAAGATAGTCTATGCTTCCTGTATTTTCATCAGAATTGAATCTACCGTGCACATTTCTTCTCTTTATTTTCTAGCTTGTGTTACCATAATGCATTTTCAAGAAATGGAAAAAATGGCTCATCAAAATGTTGGGTTCTATAAAAATTGTTTTTTTTTTTTTTTAAGATTTTTATTTATTTATTTGAGAGAGAGAATGAGAGACAGAGAGCATGAGAGGGGGGAGGGTCAGAGGGAGAAGCAGGCTCCTCGCTGAGCAGGGAGCCCGATGCGGGACTCGATCCCGGGACTCCAGGATCATGACCTGAGCCGAAGGCAGTCGCTTAACCAACTGAGCCACCCAGGCGCCCAAAAATTAATTGTTTTTAAAGAAGGATATGCCTTTGTTCCTCGTGTTATACACAAAAAAGGCCTTGTACTTTCGAATCTATGTCATCTTTAACAAAGTTTTCCAGGTCCAGCATGGTCTGGATGACCTGTCTACACAGCATAGCCAGCACACACCTCAGATGCTAAGTACATGGTTTGGTTCACACAAAAATTAAGTTCACTTTGAATATATAGCCAGCAGGGCCAGGAATGAATCAACTCTGTGAATCCTGTTAGGAATCGACTCTTCAGAACCACAAGAGCAAATGAAATTAACATTCTTTTAACAAATTATGGCTAAGGAATGGAGGGGTTATAACAACACGCAGACCAGTGGCGCGGCGACCACAGAAGTCCCGGGGAGGCTACTCAGAGGTCCGACTCCTTCACAGAAGGAACTCGGGTTGCTTGGGATCCCTTTTGGGATCATGCCAACCTTTGAATACCTCAGGAAATCAGAGGGTCCTAATGGACATGAAGTGGAGTGCTGCTGGATGAGATAATCAACACCTTCTGCTCAAGGATTTTAAACTCTGGAAGGGGTCTGTCCCTTCCCATGTTTACGTGCAAAGCTGACTTTACAGAAACTCTGAATAAGTCCTCTACTGCTATTAAATAAACAACATTTACTTTCTTACATCAAGAACATGCCTAGAAATTTGTATTAACTTGAGAGAGGATTCTTTAAAGCTAGCAATGTCCCTTAAAACATCCCTGGAGATATTGATGGGAAAGAGAATCTTTGACAGACAGTGGTTATCAGGGACACGTCCAGTACTGAAGTCCAAGTGCTAAATCTCAAGCCAGAGGGGTTCCCAGCAAACAGGCCTCCTAGGCAGCTGAGACAGGCCCAGTCTACTTCCATGTCCGAGGTGGAGAGGGCATGTGAAATGCTTATGGTCTTGCCATGGAAAAACTGAAAGCCACGTAAGGAATTCCGTCCCTCCTTTACAGGGATTGCTGACTTCCAGGCACTCAGGTGCCCTGCCAGCCTGCCCTTCTGCAGGCTCCATCACTGGACCTGGGAAGGTGGCTGACACGCCACAGCTTCATTTGCTTTTGTACAGTCAGTAAATCACACAACTAGGAATTCTGTGTTTGGTCCAAGCAGGAACCTAGGACTGACTTCACCGGAAACATGTTGCTGGAGATCCCAGAGGTGGGGGTAGGACGTAAGGGCATATTTTCCCAAATCAGTGGGCGCTGTAAATGTCAGGGCCTAATTACCTGGGAGTGCTTCAATCTTCCTTTCTCACATTTGCACCATGGGGTTTAAAAGAGCTATCATATCCCACCCTTATTTATTGCAATAACAGTGGTCACTGTTAAGCTCCTCTTTCAGGATTAGATAACGTCTTCCTCCCCTTCCCTAGGATGGTATAGATCACCTATTAATTCTAAACCGTATTAATGAGAAGTTGGTATGACTATTCTTAGACTCAGGGTATAATCTGAATGCTGGCTGGCAACACGCTTGGGGCATTCCGCTCAGTCCAGTAAAGATGAGCTTACCTATATGTGCCGGGGGAGTTATGAAATTGCCAAATGACTTCAGGCTTGGAACACAGACTGGTGTTCTTGCATAAAACATACCCCCGTGAATTAGCTGTGATTTCTAGTCTCATTTCTTTAAAGAGAAGCAAGAATTTAATGACAAATCAAACACTTCACATAAGGATCTTTCTAAATTTTTATCCCCCACCAACCTTTTTAGTTGTTTGTCCACTTTTTTTTTTTTAAAGCAGTATTAGGAATTTCCTCTCTCCAATACATTCCACTTAGTTTTCACAGAGGTAAACAGCTATCTCAGGATATAAGTCTACCTATTCTACCAAATGTCAAAGTGACTGATTTAAACAAGAGCAGTTCATTTCTCCCTCACGGACAGCAGAGCGTAGTGGCCCAGGGCTGACATGGGATCTCTGTAATGTAGTAGACCTAAGCTCTTTGTATCTTTTGGCTCAGATACTCTCCACATCGCACTTCACTGCATGGGCCAGGACAGTCACTGCAGCTCCTGCCACGCCATCCACGTGGCCATCCACGTGGCCATCCACGTGGCCATCCAGGTGGTAATCAGCAGGAAGGGAAAAGGGAAGCAGAGAGCACTCCTTTCCCAAAGGTCATGCCTACGAGAGGCGTGCAAAGCTTCCATCCACCTCTTGCTGGTTGGAACAGAGTGCCGGGGCCATGCATAGCTGCAAGAGAGCCTAGGAAATGAAATTCAATGACTGGTGGTCGTCATCCAGCTAAAACTTGGGACGCTGTTACCAGAGGAAGGGAAACTGAGTGTTTGGGAACAACCAGCAGAATCTCCCACAATGATACCCCTTTGATCTCTTATTTCATCCATTTACATAATTTATCGTTAAAAATGATACAATTACTGTGGCAACCACAATGCGCATTGAGAGACTGGCAAATACGAACGCTGACTTGGTAGGAACACAACCCAAATGGGGGAAGCAGATAGAGACCAGAGGAGACATTTTCTGTAAAGGATGAGATAGCAACTCAGTCATTACAGCAGGGGTGCAGCCAAAAACAATATGAAAATGAAAGAGCATGGTTGTGCTCTGATAACATCTGACCTACAAAAACAGGCTGCAGGGTAGATGCGGCATCTGAGCTACTCTAGTTGGCTGGGTTCTGGGCTTCATGGGCCTGAGCCATGTGGCTATACACGGCAGTGAGGGGAGCCACTGATTAACTCAGCCAGCTAAGTGGGAGCTGGTCAAAGAACATCTGCTATTCGAACACCTCTCCCCGCCTTATGTACTGCGCATGTACCAAATGCTAGGAACTGCATTAGGAGTTTTATTACATTATCTCTAATCCTCACTTCTATCTGACACAGCGGGTAAAATGCCCCCATTTTCCAGATTAGAAAGCCGACACAGCCAAGAGCCAACCACACCAGGATCAAAACCCAGGTCTCGCTGGCTCCAGCCCACTGGACGGTGGTCAGATGAAAGAGAGCCCCACTGCCAATAACACGTGAGATCTAAGCACACAAGTTCTTATCCTATTACTGGTGAAGCTGTTATATCTGCCGGATTTGACTGAAAGTATTACAGTGAGAAAGGTTTCCTTCTGATCTCAAAATAAACCTTGCTCTAGAAATTTATCCAGATTTCAGCCAAGAGGCATCTCACCCTCACATTTTTCCTGGGTAAAGCTGCTAAGGTCTCAAGCCCTAGAACACCGATAACTAACGGAAAGGAAAAAGTTAAGGCGCTATCGATAGCCTTGAAAGCTTTTCAAGTCTTTCCAAGTTTATCTAAATTAATAAAGATTATCGCTGCAGTCCTACTCTCATCCTTGCCCTGACGCCCTTACGATTCACTCACACAACTGGTCCGTCCTCCCCGAGCACGGTAGACCACACTGATGTGTCATAACACTCTTTCCAGGACCTTCTCGACAAGGACTCACAATCCTTCTCAGAGCTCCAGGCGCCATTTCTAGTTTACAGGAGCCGGCATGAGAGAATAAAGCCATTTGCCCTCAAACTCTCAACAGTAGCCTCATGGAACACAACAGCGGTGCATTTTTCCCTCTGCTGTGCCCAAAATGGAACGATCAGTTCCTTCTCTTATTGTTGGTGCCGTGTTTGCTATGTCTTACTTTACTAAGCAAATCTCTTCTTGTTTCAGCAAGCAAACAGACTCACCCTAGGCTTATAGTTTATCTCCGTGTGTGTTCCTTTTATAACGACATCTACATCTCAAAGTCTTCCTTAGCACAAACAAATATGCTTCTAAAGGGAAGTTTTCAAAATATTTCAGAATGGGGAAACTACGACTATTTACAATTCATGTTCAGTTTAATTACTTTGGAAGGAAAGTTATCTGCTACAAGCTACTCTAAAAACATTCTGTTAACTTTTTAGAAAGAGGGAGCCACGTTTAGACATACATATGCCACAGAATCTGTGATTTCTGCATACAAGAGTATGTATGCTCTAGGAAGTAGACACTGGGAATTTCTGAAAAACATAAACTCATTTGCAATCCCTTCACCTTATCCAAAAATGGAGTTTATAGGTATAATGTTTTTTAAGATTTGTGAGAGAGCACATGAGAGAGAGAGAGAGAGAGAGAGAGAGAGAGAGAGAGCGCGCGCAAGTGCGCACGCGCACAAATGGGGGGAGGGGCAGAGGCAGAGGGAGAAGCAGACTCCCTGCTGAGCCGGGAGCCTGGAGGGAGGGTCGGTCCCAGGACCCCAGGGTCATGCCCTGAGCAGGAAGGCAGACGCTTCACCGACTGAGCTGCCCAGGCGCCCCGTAGGTATAATTTTTATAGGCATAATTTGAAGATGCTTCACTGACAGATGAGTTTGTTTTCTTTTTTTTTTTAAAAAAAGCATTCACCTACATTCCAACTAAAACATCACCATGAGATGTCACTTCCTGAGTCCCAGAGCAGTATCTGTGCATAGCTGCTTGCTCTGTTTACAGCTAGCAAGGAGGCCACGTCACGCTGATAATTACACCGTGCCACTCCTTAGGCACCACCAGGGTGGGGGGGCCCAACTCTGGAGCACCAGGCTCCACCCTCGGGACACAGCAACCCTTCATAAATCAGTTACCAGGGAGAAGGGACTTTGGGGGTTCAAGTCTTTCCCTAACCTCTTCCCACACCAGGCACTTACAACGGCAGCCCACCCCCCACCCCCAACCCCTTGCAAGGCAAGGAATTCACAGTCTGGTGATTCCCCCCCAAAGCCTGCTAACAGCCACAGAGCAACATCCTTCATAGCCCTCGGTGGCATTTACCCAGTGGGTGATAATCACGCCCAGGGCAGGCCCACCTTGCAAAAATGAGGCTGAAGGAGGGAAGAGAGCTTGGCCTGGCTTGGAAGGCTCCCAGGAGGCTCCTTCCAAGACCGTCATTTCATCTGTCTCCCTAATAAGGGGATTAGCTCGCCCATGTGAGGCACAGCCATGCACCTGTCCTCCCGACCGCCCCCTAACTTGTGCTTTCTTCCAGGGGCATCCGGGACACTCTCTACCCCACTGTTTCCCAACTTCGGCATCAGAACACTGTGACCTGGACGGACGGCCATGTGTCACTACGTCCAGGGACTCAGAGAGACAGCAGGCCGCTCACCGTGTGAAGGTCCACGGGGAGCCCAGGGATTCGAGGGTGAGTGGAGGAGAGAGAAGTAGAAAACATTCAGGGAAAGGCAGATCCGGGGTAGAACTGTCGTGCCCGATTTCATCTCACTCGCAGAAGACACTGTGAACGAAGTAATAGGACTCTGGCCGAAGAACCAGAAGCCAATATGCTCCCCCAGGAAGTCATTTTTATTTTTCCATTTGGAGTTTACTGGTGGTTCCACAAGAACAGTTAGAAAAAAGGAAACACAGCTTTAACTCACGTCTGCCTGGTGGTCCTTCCTCTTGAGTTTAGGCTCGTTCCGGTTACACATTCTTACTGGGCTGCCAAGTGGCCAACTGGCCCCAGAAACAAACTGAAATCCCTGGGTTTTAGTTGAAAGAGAAGTTTTCTGAAGAAAATTACTGATTTTCAAAGCAGGCTTTCTTTAAGCCCTGCCAGCTGATGCCCTATTTTCTTGGACACAGAACTGAGGCATTGTGTTTCCTTCACCCTGTCTCCGTCCCTTAACTAGCCTCCTCTGGAAATGAATAGCTTTTTGTCTCCTAGTCCAAGTTTAAAATGAGGTGGACAGAACTCTTAATTTTCTGTTTCTTCATATATGTGTATCTATGGAATCTGTGTGTGCCACAGGCGACCCTCTTGGTAACTGCTGCACCTCACTCTCGTCCACAAAGGACATTTATAGGTCACTTATAAAAGTACACAGAAGGGGCGCCTGGGTGGCTCAGTCGGTTGAGCATCTGATTCTTGATTTCAGCTCAGGTCTTGATCTCAGGGTGGTGAGATCGAGCCCCACATCAGGCTCCATGCTCAGTGTGGAGTCTGCTTGAGATTCTCTCTCTCTCCCTTTCTCTCTGCCCTCCCCCCACTCATGTTCTCTCTCTAAATAAATTTTGAAAATCTTAAAAAAAAAAAAAAGGACATAGAGAAATAAGAGATGTATTTGGACAAAATGGTGCACCTTCATTCAGGAGATGCAGCCCCACACCAGGCACACAGCTTGGGGCCCGAGCCAGGGATGGAGTCCAGCTCCCCACAGGTTCTCTCAGCTGGATGCCTTAGTACCCAGCCTATGCAGTCATGGTGGGGGTGGCCCTCCAAGGGAATGGGGCTAAAAGACTCAGGGGAAGAAGAACATAGGGAAATGCATTCCAGAGGGCCCCATATACTTGTTAGAGATGAGCTATAATTTTACCTCCAATTGACTAAATCCGAGATGGAAATATGATCGTTTACAAGATTCACCGTGCTCACAAGATTAAAACACACCACTTGGACAAGAGACACGTGCATGTCTTCTTGAACCTGAACTTCCTCCTACTCTGCTCACTGACAGTGTTGGGCAGACATCCTTGCTTCCCCAAAAGAGGTAAATACTTTCACTCAACGCAGGTCTGCAGCATAGTACCCATGCTCACTCGGGCTAAAGGGTCAAAACACTGCGAATCAAACATACAACCCCCATGGCCCTATTCCAAACAGAAAGAACACACAGACCACCTAGACCTGACCAGCTAGGAAGGCAGTGGGAAATTCTGCATCTCCCCTGGCCCGGGGCCACGCCTTGGAGAAAGTGGATGGTCTGTTGCGTATCTTCCACACAGGTCATGACTGTGATCAGGATATTCACAAGGATCAGACCACACATGGTTGAGGTGTTTCCACTCAAAAGTAAAAGTTTTGTACTGCTCCAGGCAATGTTTAACCTATGTAAGTACTATTGTTATTAACTACTTTCTGAAGCCTTACCATGAGTGATTCACTATACTAAATATTTAGTATGGATTACCATATTTGATCTATAAAACAAACCTACAGAGTAAGTATTATCATCCCCATTTTACTGATAAAGTGAGAGGTTAAGACACTTGCCCGAGGTCACCAAGCTAGTAAATGGTGAGGCTGATACCTGCAGCCAGGATTGAAAAAAGCTTTGCATAATTCTAAGACCATGCCTGTAGTCACTCCACAGATGGTTAAAATAGCTAACTGTTTATGCCTAAAGATATGAGCTTCAGTTGACTGGAAAGTTATTCTATACAAGTAAGTATAGTCATCAAGAAACTAGACCCCTGGAGTATTCCTCTGTTAGGAAGAGAGATGTCATTGGTCTGTGATTCTAAGGGCAGGAATAGGAGCCAGATCAAAACTTTCACCATAGATATCTTCTCAAATGAAAAATGATAAACATTTTATAAAAACATAGATTAAGTAAACATTTTTTTCTCTTTTTAGAAGCTTTAAAATAAAGCCCCCAAATTCTCTGACATTCTTCCCAAGAAAAAGTGAGGTCCATTTTTCTCTCTCTTGAAATCTAGATTTCTTGGTTGTTTGACCAACAGGACATGGTAGACATGATTCTGGGCCCAGTCCTCAGGAAACCCGCAGCTCATATCTCACACCCTTTGATCAATCATTCCCCAAATGAGAAAAATTAAAGCGGTATATCTCATTCACATATACACGACAAAAACAAAACAATGTTCAATAATATAGTAATAATAGATATGGGAAAATCTAAAGATGAGACTATTTTGTAGGCATTAAAAAATGCTTCCAAAGTGTTTATATGCCATTGGGAAAATGCTCATGAGAAAAAAAAAAAACCCAACATACAAACTTGTATGTATCATATACAGTTACTGTAATTTTGCCAAGAAAACCTGTCCAAAGCACTAGAAGATAAAACATAACAGGATTTTTTTAGGGTCATAAGATTACAGATGATCCTTTCTTCTTTATATTCCTTTCTCCCCCATACTGTTTTCATTTCCCCAAAGGAAAAGTTATCACATTTCGTGGAAAACAACATTGCGTCTGAGATTTCCCCTCAGCAATGCCCTGCATGCAACATACCTTCGATGGGACCCAGATTTACACAGTGAAGAAAGACAGCAAGATAACCGAATGGCCTTTGGCACAGGCTCGCTCAGGAGGGGACAAAAGGCTGGGATAAGGTAAACTAACACAATGCGCTCTCCCTCTGTCAGGCCAGCCCGGGGACACACCTCTCGGTGGCCCACCACGCAGTAGCTGCAGGCTTCCTCTGGCATTTGAAACCCAAAAGACCTTTATCACATTTTAGGGATGGCAAAGAATTGTCACCCTGTGTTTGCAAAATAGAAATCAGCTTTACCAGGAGCTTGATTAGCGGAAGCTTTGGGGGACTGTGAGGTTCGGAGAAGTGTGCTGCTGGTTAACTGGAGATTAAGAGATCTCATACAAAACCAACTCGCTTGCTACAAGGACAGACTGTATTGTTCTCCATGTCTTTAATCAATTTCAAATATTAGCCCAGCTGGGTCGAAGTAGGATTTCAAAAGTGGTAAACACGTTCTATGCCCGAGAGACATTTTCTAAGACTATGCCGGAGGGTGGAAGAGAAATGAATCATTAATTCCTTCCACAAACCTTTACTGAACGCCTGGCCTGGCCTGGGGACTATAAATGAAGAGGAGATAGTACGGTTAGAACTCAACACTAACTCTTGCATCCGACCACAATCCCTCTGTGTGCTGGTGTTGACCCCCGCCAGCTTGCGAGAACCAATTTTGTGCATCTTTTCCCATCTCCACTTTCGGTGACCTCCTATGGGTGGCCTGAAAAGCAATCAACGAATGCTAAAGGTCAGGGGAGGCTGGGTGGCGTGGTTGGTTAAGTGTCCGACTCTTGGTTTCTGCTCAGGTTCTGATCTTAGGGTCCGTGAGTTTGAGCCCCACGTCGGGCTTCATGCTCAGCTTGGAGTCTGCCTAAGGCTCTCCCTCCTTCTCTCTGCGCCTCCTGCCTTCTGCTCTTTCTTTAAATAAATCTTAACAAGATGCTACAAACCAGAGCTTCCCCTCCCCGAGAGAGCTGGCTGTTAAACCTTTACCAGCACAGCATCGCCAACAAGGCCCGTTGAGGGGCTCCTTCATCTTTCTCTCACTCACTTCCAGCTACTCTGTCCTTCCTCCTTGTGTGCCAAGCATCCGGCCACCATCTAACTCTGCCTCACTGCACCCTTCAAAGGGCAACTCCTTCATTTCATGGCTGTGTGAGCCGCTCCAGAACAGGGCAGTATGATCTGTGAGCGAGCGAAATTGCTATTACACTTACAGTTTTAGAGGCTCAGTGGCTTTCCTCAACCAAAATTTTAAGTCTTAACTGTGTAGTACGACAGGTCAAAGAACAGCACTTTTCAGAGTCCTGTATTAGCAGTCAACATGTTGTTTCTTAATCGCTACAAATGCACATTGTCCTTTTGATGATACTCCATTTATCGGTGAAGTATTAGATCTGAGTAAAACATAAGCAGATGAGTCTGCACAATCGAAAAACAATTGCAACCTGGAATTTCCAAGGGGGCATCCTGTCAGCGCCCTCTTCCTGTCCCGTGGTTAGCAAGACATCAAATCACCCTTCCTTACCCAGGATTTACGAGACACTTGTCCAAACAAAATGAAAAGTGGAGCCTGTCGCACACTCAGGGCCCGCCCCACTGGGTCAGACTCTCTGTCTAAAGTTGCTATCTTTCTGTAGGAGGTAAGGTTCCCAACAATAAGCCCAAGCACCTGGGATGGGTCTGTAGCACCACATGGGGGACCCAGTTATCTGCCCCCCGATGGAGATCACAACCTACTCTGTCAAAAACAGTGCTGTCGTTAACTCCAACATATCAACCGGCAGCCTCGGATTTTCTCGATATCTAATTTATAATGATTTCTGAAATACCTATCCAGCTGATTCCCAACTTATGAACTTATTATATTCCAAAAGTTAGTGTTTTTACCCTTTAGAATCCATGCTCCACGAGAAGTTATAAATGCCAGGCCAATTGACAAATGTGTATTTCCTCATAATGTCTCTGAAGAACGTGGGTGGCCCTGTAGCCCCAAGCCCCCTGCTTCAGACCCTCTAATGAATTCTCACTTCTGAATAACATCCAGCCTCCTACCCTGGCCTCTAACCCTGGGAGCCTTGGCCTCCCTCCTGTGCATTGCCCTCCATCCCTGCCTCTCTGTTCCTAGCAGGCATCACTGTGTACCCCTCTCGGGGTCTGAGCCCATGCTGGGTCCCCCTCCCAGAGTGTACCCTCCCCACACCCCCACATGGCCGACTCCTTCAAATCTCAGCTCAAGGACACCTCCTTGGAGAGGCCTTCCTATCACACACTTCACGTATTCTGCCACATTACTTTTAGCCCTTATTATCTAAGATATTGGTGTGCTACACAACAGATGGGTCACTTAACACAGCAACAAAAAATATTTTTAAAAAATTATTTAAAACTAAATAAAAAATAAAATAAAATAATTCTTTCCTTATTTTTTAACTTGTGAAGTGTCTGTGTGCCCCGTTCCGATAGTATGACCTGTGAAAGCAGGGGCGTAAGCCGTCCCCCTGTCGCCCAGGGCACAGCACAGGGCTTCGATGCCTCACCTGATAAACACGTACAGAGTCACCCAGTGGGTGTGTGGACGGGAGGATGTCCTGTGGATGTGCTTCTACGAGAGGACATGTTCAGAGCTCCATCGCGGTAGCCTAGGGTCCATCCCCTTCCTGGCAGCTGGACCAGGAACTGTCCCACCTGCTCAGGCCTCCCTGACTCCCCGCTCCTAGAGACACCTGAGGGCCACCCTGCTGCCTCTGAGGTGGGGACTGAAGTGGGGCAGGGGACCATGTGGAGCCAGGCCTCTGGCCCATGGCTAATTTTCCTCACCTCTCTCTCCGTGGTTACCGCCCCCACATTTTTCCTTCTCCTCAGGGGCCCAGTGCTTCCTGCTTGGGTCTCTGCCTTCCATGCCCTGCTTCAGAATGGCATCTTTCACACCCTCTCCCCTCATATCCTGAACTTGACACTGGCCCGGAGTCTGTGGAAGTTCTTACCAAGAGTGTCTATTTCTGGCAACGCCGTAAACAACAAGGAGGAGGAGGGTCTCTCCCCTGCCCGCTCCCCTCCCAGGCAGTTGCACTCATGTTGGTCCATTTGGTGAGTATAAAATGGTGCCTTGGAGCCCCGGGTCCCTTGGTGCATACAGCAGTCAGGCATGGTGTGCCTGGAGCTTCCCAGCATTTGGTTTCTACCGACTTCCAACACTAAATTCGGAGTTAGCTCCCTGTCTGTTACAGAACAATCCAGGTCACCAAATTGCAAAATGGGACTAAAGTAACATGAAGAAGCCTGAATGTGAAATTCAACCAGAACCTGCTGAATGTGAGTGCTAACAACAAGTTTTGTCAGCAGACCCAAGACTATAATAATTATTTCTCTTTCAGACATGGCACCAGAGGAGTGATCCAATGGCATCTGATCTCAAATTTAGTAAGAGTAAAATTCCCTCTCAAAAAAAAAAAAAAAAAAAAAAAGAGGCAAAACAAAGTATATTGTATAGAAAACCACCAACTGTTAAAAGCTGGCATTTATCTCATCAAAATAAAAAGTGGGGGCAGGGGTCTACCACTTCAAAGGAGTGAGAAATAGTTTCCCATTTTCAGAAAATATATTACTAGTCCTTGGTAATAACTATCATTAGATATATGTATATTATATATACTTAGTCTTCTTCTTGTCTGTTTATCCTTAGTAACCAGTAAAACATTCTGAGAAAAAGATCTTTGTTTACTTAAATCTAAAACAGTTAAATCAAAATATTTATAATTACCAGAAATTACTTACTATTTAATTGTGATAATGTTACATTTCATTAAAGTCATCTTTATTACATTTCTGCCAAATCTCTCCCTTCAGTTTCTAAAATGATCAGGTTCCCTAGATATTTACTGCAGGTACTAAAACGCTTTATAAATACATTCAACAAGTATTTATTAAAAATACTTATCCTGTGCAAAATTCTATGCAGAGAGTTGGCAGAATGCCAGGACGCAAAGAGAAAAAGAGAAAGTCCTGCTTTCAGAAATGTTCAAATTGGGGGGGAAACACAATTATCAGTAGATCAACCCATCATCTCAAACCTAAACTGGCATTTATATTTCTCTGAAAATGTTTTCTTAACTGGTTAGTCCATGTCGTCCCAAGTCTAGGCACTTTTATAAACGTCTTCAAGTACTTGATTTAATGTCTCATTTTATATAGAAAGTTGTTTCATTATTAAATTAAATGTCAACTGAATGTCCCCTTTAATGTACTGGGAGGGAATCTGGAAGAAAATAAAGACTAAAAACCTAAAAAGAATCCTTTAAGGAGACGAGTACAACTGATTATAGTCAACACACACACACACACACACACCACGTAGCCATGGCTGAAAAGGGATGCATTTCTTTTTTTCTTTTTTTGGAGGGAGTATAATTGACACCAATACTACATGAGTTCCAGGTGTACAACACAGTGATTGGACAGTCTATACATTATGCTGTGCTCACCACAGGTGTAGCTGCCATCTTTCACCACACAACACTAAGACAATACCATTGATTATATTCCCTATGCTGTGCCTTTAAGGGATGCTTATCTTTAATAGAAGGACAAAACAATATTTGGGCATTCCTGTTCCTAAAGAGTTACCAGTTTCTACTTTTTCTGGCAATAAGACTGTCATTTAACCCCTTTTCCTTTTTTTTTTTTTTTAAGATCATTTATTTGACAGAGCGAGCACGCCTGTGGGCTCATGGGGGTGGGGAGGGGCAGAGGGGGAGAGAGAGAGAGAATCCCACACAGACTCCCCACTGAGCATGGAGCTCCACAGGGGGCTTGATCCCAGGACCCCAAGATCATGACCTGAGCCACCGAGGCACCACCCCCCCCCTTTTCCAACAGCTCTCTTCCTCCTTCCAATCTGAATCTCAATGACCCTACTTAGAATTCCAGTGAAACTGATTCATACAAATTTTGTGCAGACAGCCACTGGGCCAGAAATGGAGACTTTCCCAATAGGCACATGCTCTGCCCACGTTAGCAGGACTAACTGTTTGCTTCTCTTCCTGGCTCTATCCCTCTTCTTAGAGCTCAGTGTTAACAAAAACACTGATAGAATTAATATACCACATGTGGGGGCCCAACAGATCACACTGCCAAAGATAAGAACTGTGGCAGAAAAAAAGTGTAGTTAGGTCAAAATTGGCTTATTGGCCTAATGTTTAACCTTTAGGAGTGTTCAAACATTTGACAAAATATTCACTGGCTTAGATTTCCAACAACCGTCATGTCAAGTTAACAATCAAACACCAAAAAATTCAATGAGATTCTATGTGGTACAGGGAGAAACACTTCTGTAAAAATTCAGGCCATCCCCCTCCTTGTTGCAGAAAAACACTTATTTGCCTATGTTTCTAAGTATCTATTAAGTGAATTTTATGTTTCTCTCTTCGTGCCCAAGAAAATTCTGTCCCGGAACTGAGGGAAGGCATTCCTCTTCGTTTTAATTTTAAGCTACTTTCGAAATTAGTGATAATGTTTTCAAAAAGACAACTAGCACATGAAATAGACTCAAGAAAAAGTAAATACATATCAGAATTACCTTTGGCCTGGTCCAAAGTTGTCAGCTTCAGGCATTTCTGCCCTGTAAAAACACTGACCGAGTGGACGGGGCTGCAGACCTCGTGTGCTAGAAAGTCTTGTTCTCCACTCACCAGCAAGTAGCAGGAGGGAAGATCCCCCGTCGTCAAGTCCCCTCCTCTGGGGAAAAAAGCTCTCCTCCCTTACTCAGAAGGTAGGTGTTTAAAAACTTCCAAAGCACCTGCCTGCCTTGAATGAAGCTAAGAGCCAGGTTATGATGACTGTCCCCTTCTAAAAATAAATAGGTCACCTCTTACTCCCTGTGCCGTGACAGGCGGCTGGGGGCAACCATTTTCTCTTCAGTGGTGTGAGAAGGTGTCACCGCCCAGCTATTAACCTTTATTGGGATGACTTCACCTAGACCTGCCCACTCCTTCTCTTTCCTTTTTTTTTTTTTTTTCCTGGCACAACAAGGCACCCATCAAAGGGCAGCGTGGCCACAGGGAGCCTAAAACTTCAGGCTGGGCTATCAGATCTCCAACTCATAGGGGGAGGGTGGGGGCGGAGAGTGAAATTGGCCGAGCTTGCCAGAGCTGAGAGCCTTGTTTGTTCTGAAAATGCTTAGCCTCTCAGCAAAAGATCTTTTACTGGAAAGAAAAACAACACAAGGAACAACTGTGTTTTGAGGGACGCTGTTTTGCCAGAAAATCTTCCTTTGGGTCATCTAGATTTCTCAACTCAGAAGGAGTTTGCACACGAATGAGCCCACATGTTCCTCTGGGCGGCAGGACGTCTCCGGCAGACTTCCCTCTGTCATCGGGGAGCAGCCTGACATTGGCGCACGGCCCGGCTGTGTGCCTGAGATATTTTTATAGCTTGGCTCATCACCCTGGAGGAGTACTCAATCACCAAGTACCCTCATTGGTTGCAGCTTCTAAGAGCAGGACAAAAATCACTTCAAGTTTTCTTGCTTCCGAAGTGGCTAGAAGAAAAGGTTGGACCAAGGTGGTCAAAAGGTACAAACTTGCAGTTATAACATAAGTCAGTCCTGAGGATGTAATGTACAGCATGCTCATGATAGCTAACAACACTGTATCACCTGTTTGAAAGGTGCTGAGAAAGTAGATCTTCAAAGTCCTCATCACAAGAAAAAAATTTGTAACTGTGTGTGCTGACCGATGTTAACTAGACTTATCGTGGTCATCATTTCCCAATACATGCGAATATCAAATCATTATGCTGCCTACCTGAAACTAATAGGTTATATGTTAATTATATCTCAATTAAAAAAATAAAGTATAGACCCTTTGTCATTAAAAAAAAAAAGGCTGGGAGAAATATTGCTGAGATTCTTTTAGGAATAGACTCTAAAGGCTTTGTGTAAAAGGTTAAAATAATTTTTTTTTCCTGATTGGGAACGTCAGGTAAAGCAGTAAGCAAGATCTAATTATTAAGCAACAATATGCTTTTCTTTTAAAAATGCGTGTGTTCCCTCGTCACTACATAGCAATATATATTTACTGTACATTTTACATTTACATGTGTCATTTCTAGAACATCAAAGAATTGAAAAGTTGAAATGGATTACATGTGAACCTACATGTGAACTGTGAGCTATTTTGTGCCACAATTCTGACTATTCCTTAATATCTCACAAAAGATCTAAAGTTCTAGACTTCAAATTCTAAGATTAAGTCGGTGCAGGTACTCAAACATATAACTCAAATACTGTTGACCTTGAAGGCAAACGGTCCTAGCAGAATTCTGAGGATCAGATTGTGCAGGTGCTTCTCAGACCCAAAGCAATGGGTGCTGTTGTGAGAAATTCCATGTTTAAAGAACTGAAAAGTTCAAACACTGAAACCATCATCAGTGAGACTATTTCAACACTTTTATTTAAAGTTCTCAACCACAAAAAGCTAATTCTAGGATCTAACTCTCTGTTTTAACAGTTCTATCCTGTTAATTCTACCTTTTGTTCTCCTAAACTCCTGTTTTACTATTTTTTTTTTAATATCTGAGCGCAGTGTTGTCAAACTTAAGTTGCTGTTTAAAACAGAACTGAATACGTTTCTGAAATCTGTCTCTCGGTGTTAGAGGACAATTACATGATTAGTGTTGTAACAGATGAACCGCTCGTTACTACCATGAAATATTTATTAAAATACTTCCTTTAAGGACTCCTTCACGCATTTTTAAATGACTTGCTCCAACCATGGATTCCCCCTTCAGGTATATTTGTGTTAATTTCTGAAATTCACAAGGGCAAGGAGGGGAAACAGGGATGTGGCAGGTAACAGAAACCAGAGTGAAGCTTCGTGGCTGACATGGCAGGGGGCTTCCTGGCATTGGGGACACCTTCAGCCCTGTGGGGGGGGGGGTGTTGTGGTTACAAGGGTTCCCCATAACTGCTGACCTGAAATCCACTGGACATCCTGAATGTAAGGCTCACGGCACACACACATGGGAGAGACCCTGAGGGCCCCAGAAGCTTTCCAACATTCTCAGACTCTGGAAAAGGGACCCCGCAAAGTTAGGTGACCCACTGTGGACAGATCGGGAGAGACTGCAGTGCAGAGTATCCTTGTCACTCCTCCACCTGAAGAGACAGCAGAGCCCATACATTCTGGGAAAAGCTCCTGTGGCCAGACACTTCCATCGTTCAAATTTTCTTGTATCCATACTTTTCCAAAATATGTATGCATCTTTAGTAATATACGTTAAATAAACATTTTTTTTGCAGTTTAATCATATAGTATACGAGCTAAGAAAATCATTGCCATATCAAAGGTAATTGTCTACTTTTCTTGATACTCTTTTTTCTTTTCACATAATCATTGGTTTCAGTTTTTTCTTCCCACTCTTCTGTAACAGCTTTGACTAAGGCTCTGGAACTTTCTATCAGAGACAATAGGAGGGACTCTCCCTCTCTTGGAGATAACAGGGCAATGTTAGCATGAATGGCCAAGTAGTGGGTGTGAGTACGGGAGTGGGGGAGTCATCGGTGGACAGAAAATTACTAAGACAGGAAGGGTAATTGTTTGCTAAGCTGGCCTAACAGAATTCTTGCTGAAGGCAGGCCAGGCTGATGGAAAATTACCTGGGGGTGTTGGGAGATGAGGAATTTGGTCAGAGATGGAGGGTCATCAGATATCAAGGGGGAGGGATTCTCGCTAAAATGACCTGACAGGATTCTTGCTAAAACTGGGTCCTTGAGGGGGCACCTGGCTGCTCAGTCAGAGGAGCAGGCGACTATTGATTTTGGGGTTGTGAGTTCGAGCCCCATGTTGGGTATAGAGATTACTTAAATAAAAATTTAAGAAAAATAAACCAAAAACTGGGTTCTTAAGAACATACCGAAGGATACAACCTAGCTGCAAGAAAGCTCAGAGGAAGCCTTCTAGAGTTTGATCTTAAGACTAGGCACATTTTAATTTCTTCTCTCAGCATTCAGTGCTACAAACCGTGTGGACCCTCCAGAGCCACACCATCCAATATGGCGCCACCGAGCACAGGAAATGTGGCTGGTACAGACTGTGAAGACGCAGTAGGAAAAAAACGAATGTAAAATATCTCGTTACTAATTTTTATATTGACTACATGTTGAAATGATAATATTTTGGGCATATTGATCAAATAAAATAAATTCTTAAAATTAATTTCACTTCTTTTTTATTTAACATGGCTTCTAGAAATTTTAATTTATATATGTAGCTTGCATTATATTTCTAGTGGTCTGTACAGCTCTAGAGCTTTAATTCTCTACTTCTCTGCCAAAATTGGTTTAAGTTAGATATAAAACAAAAGTTATTGTGAGAACAGACTGGCTAACACAATCTTACCAACTGTTTCAGAAACATTTCCAGAATTGCTATTTTGGGGGGGGGGGGGGGCAGAGAGACAGGGAGAGAGAGAACCTTAAGCAGACTCTACGCCCAGCATGGACCCAGACACGGGACTCGATCTCACGACACTTAGATCATGACCCAAGCCAAAATCAAGAGTCAGACGCGTAACCGACTGAACCACCCAGGCGCCCCCAGAATTGCTTTTAATCAAAAGGATAAAGGGTAGAGATTTACAAAAGACAATGAATAGGATAGTACTAGAGGAGTCCAGGAAACATTTAGTCCATATGCTAATATCTTCTCCATCCCTCCTTCCCTCCAGCCTCTGAAGACAAGAATAAGATCCCATAAGTAACTTCTCCAAGGCCAGGCTGGGTCCCAAGTTCTTGATCCCCTCCCCTCCTCACTTCTCCAATTTATGCCACCAATTATCCCATCTCCTTTTTTCTTTTTTTTTTTTTAAAGATTTTATTTATTTATTTGGGAGAGATGACGAGAGGGGGAGGGGCAGAGGGAAAGCAGACTCCCCACTGAGCAGGGAGCCCGACACAACGTGGGGCTCAATCCCAGGACCCCGGCATCATGACCTGAGCTGAAGGCAGATACTTACACAACTGAGCCACCCAGGCGCCCCTATCCCATCTCCAACTTGCTGGTTCAGGACCCTCCCGAATTCTACTGGCTCTTTCCTTCAGCCACAAGTATATCCGGGCCTCTCCCAGAAACCACATCACTGACCACACATCTCCTTCTAGTTACTAAGCTCTGTCTTCTGTTCTTTACAGCCGAAGGTCCTAACCAGTGGTCTGTGGTCATCACTCCTCACCAATTACAACCTACCTTCTACCCCCACCATGACCCTGGCACTGCTGTCCCTCTGTCCTGCTGCTGTCCCTCTGTCCTGCCACTGTCCCCACACCTGGCTCAAAGACTCCACTTTCTGTGTGCAACTCCAGCTTCTCTCAACATTCCTTCTCAGTCTCTCTAGATGCCCCTCTTCTAACTGGCTTTCCAACACTGGTGATCTTGAGGGTAGGGCTTCCCCACCCTTGGCCACTCTAATTCTGCAGACCAGAGATGTGCCATGAATCTGCTCCCAGATGCTGCTGATGTTGCTGGCAGGGGACCCACACACTTTGCGAGCACAGTCCTAGTGCTCTAACACTGCCCACCTCCCCTTCCATGCTATACAATCTGCCTAGAAATCTCTTTCTTCCCAGATCTTAACCCCTACCTCAATGCCCAAACCTATATCCCCCACCAGAAACACTCCAGAATTCCAAGCCCATAGGTCCTACCACCCACTAGCTGTGGTGTACAGGAGCTGCCTCTAACTAGCTTACGGAAACTGTTCCTACCTCTTCCCTCTCCTGTTCAGTGATATAAAGTAGGTAGTTTGAGTCAGCCATGGTGGGAACATTTACGCCATGGAAATTAGCAAATGCTACAAATCAGCCACCTCATCCCTACCCATTGTGAGCCAGTTGTTCAAAATTTACCCGCACACCACTGATGACTAACCATCTTAATTAACCTGTGCTGTGTGAAGCAAGGAGACCTTTAGATTGAGAGGGTTCTCAGGCTTTAGCATCGTGCGTTAGCAAACCAAAATATAAGTCTATAAGTGCCTCAAGGTTAACCTAAGGATGACCAATTGCAAGCATCCAATAGGCTTTCCGAGTAAGGCAACCACTTGAGTGACAGTCAATCAAATAATTGCCTTGCTTTGTTTCCAGTAGTCTCTCCCAAAGTCTTTCCCCTGGCTCCTGTTGGGGGAATGCTCCTAATCACTTCCAGCTTGGTGCCACCTGATTCAGACTGATTTTTGCACATATAAACTCTTAAAATTTATAATGTGCCTTGGCTTATCTTTTAATTCATGGAAGTCCCACACGTATCTCCAAAAAAGACCCACCATCTCTGCAATCTGCCCCTCCCTGAAGTTTTTCTATTTCTTCTCCCATTTTCTTTTTTTTAGAAAAGTAATCCCTCATATCATTCTCAAGTCCATTACTCTGATGCATTTTCTCCATAAAATTTAACAACATCTCATCTAACTATCTGTTTACATATCTGCTATCTGAATCCCTCCCTCCCAGAGCAGGCAATGAAACTTCCTGTTCATTACTGTTTCTCAGCAATAGTACAAAGCATAGTAGAGCTAGCTCCTAGAACACAACAAACTAGTATTTTTAAGTGATATTATTAGTGAATATAAGTTATGTAAGTGAAGAAATGTTCCAAATGGTCAACAGGGGCAGAGAAATGGGAGCTGTATGCTCTCTTCCTCTCCCTTATGCACAGGGAAGACTCACCATCAGCTTGAACACACTGAGCTATGTTTGTAAGCCACCCTGAGATTCTGTGCTCGCTCTGTTTTTTGTCTTAGTTCAGTCTGGTCTCCTCTGCTGCCTAGGTTAAGGGCAACCAAATGCTTGTGATCAAATATTCTGAGCAGTATATGCCCTGCAAATATATGGTGCGATTATAAGTTATAAGCATATATATATATATATATATATATATATTTTACATTTTTTAAAAAGACTTATTTATTTTAGGGAGAAAGAGGGAGAGAGAGAGAATGTGCTGCACGAGCTGAGGGAGAGAAACAATCCCAAGCTGACTCCACACTGAGCACGGAGCTGACATGGGGCTGGATCCCACAGCCTCGAGATCATGACCCAAGCCGAAACCAAGAGTCAGGCACCTAACCTACTGAGCCACCCGGGCACCCTGAGCATATATATTTTCAATGTCATATGTATTTTCAATGTCATGTCATGTTTTTTGTAAATATTTTATGTA
This sequence comes from Neomonachus schauinslandi, assembly GCF_002201575.2. Classification (NCBI taxonomy): domain Eukaryota; kingdom Metazoa; phylum Chordata; class Mammalia; order Carnivora; family Phocidae; genus Neomonachus; species Neomonachus schauinslandi. Next base: position 137,697,961 of record NC_058409.1, on the reverse strand, counting down.
CCTTATAAATCACACAAAAATTTTAAAATGTAGAGATAAAATAAATATAAGCATCCTCATAACTGCAAAAAACCCAAACAACCTAGAGGCCTATCAATAAGGGATTAATTGAATTTTGGTGCAATGAGATTCCATGCTGCTGCTAAAAAGGATGAGAGTGTTATTAAAATCTTTCCATGATATGGTTAGCTAAAAAAGAGAAAATGGAAAAGGTGTATAGCCCCATTTATGTAAAAAATGTACATTTTTTTTTGTAAAAATATATATTTATCTATTGATGAAAACACCTGGAAAGGTATGTATGAAGAAAGGGAAACTAAGAAGACAAGGAAGGAAGGAAGTGAAAAAGGAAGGAAAAACATTTCAAAGGATCTACACTGAGGTGTTATCCACGGTTTTCTTCAGTGGCTTAAGGAAATAATGAATATTTTTCATTTTATTCTTTTTGCTCATCTGTGTTTCATAGTTTTCAGTAACAAGTACATACAAGTTGCTCTTATAAGAAAAAAGTTTGTTTTTAAAGACAAAAAAGAAAAAATTGACTTTTAAATGGAAGGGGAATTTTTCTCTGGCTTCTATCACTAATGAAAAATATCTTTAAAAAAAAATAATAATCTAAAAAAAAAATCCCTGCTCTTTCACCTGGGAAACAAGGCCTTCCAAAGCACATCCCCAACACACCTCTCAGGCTTCAGGATTTTCTCTCAAGCCAGACAAGTAACAGTCCCTATCTTTGAGGAGTTAACTCTTTGGTAACAGAAAGGTATTGGTTGAAAGGAGGAGGAAAAGAAAACCTACGTGAGCCTTCCCTTCACCCATTGACTCAAAAATGTATGAATCCCCTTTCCCCACCTTCCTCATCTCCCACCAAAGACCTCCAGGGTTGCCAACAGAGAATGTTTGCTACTATCAAAGACAGTATATTTTTGGAATAAAGTGAAAAAAAGAACATTTTTTTCTTAGATTAAAAAAAAAAAACCAAGGGAAAAAAATCAAGGGATTAAGTGACCCTATGTGTATGTGGTGTCAATCACACCACTCAGCAATGACGAAAAATCTGATGAACAATCACAACATGCATAGTAATGAGAAAGATGGTAGCCTCTCTCTTGCTTTCTGGTTGGCGGAATCATACTGAGACTTGTCCTAGATCGGTGACTTTCAGAGCAATAAAAACTTTTTTTCCCCAGATGTTATAACAAACTTTAGTATATGAAAGATACAGCCACCAAAAAGAGTTACTCAGGTTTAAGGGGGGGGGCAGGGCACTGAAACATGGCCTCCACCCTCCCCCCAAAGGCAACCCCTGAATCGAGTCCTTGAAAATCCAGAGTTGCTCAAGATACAGTGGAAAAACTGTGACCTAGATCCTCTGGACAGCCCAGCCTGGAAGAGAAAGTGGGAACCTTTTTCCTCAGTCTCTTTTCATAATAATGAGAACAGAATCAACCCAGTTACCCATTTTATCTTTATACTTTTTTTAAGCTTAGCACACGGAGTGTTTTCTTCAAATTTCTTTTCATCCAAAAATAGCTGGCACTCTAAAACCAAGACATGGAGCCCCTGAAGTCCCTGCCCTCCAGCTTTCTGTTCGACCTTCACCCTTTTCTGGGGGTATCACTGTAGTCAACCTACCTCCCAGCCTAGGAGAGTCCTCAGCTGCACCTCACATCCTGGTATGATAAATAACAGACCCCTTCACGTTCATCCGTGCACCTGTTCAGGCCACCAACTGGACCCAATACCTCACCATTTCTTACCCCTATTTGTTGGAACTTCAATTTGGTAATTTGTGCTGGATTGTCACATAATTTATTTTGGTCTCAATAGGGACCCCAGCTGGACCCAACTTTGCCACAGACACTCAGGTTGGTCAGTGAGGGCCGCTCACACCTTTCCAAAGTGGTCCATGCTACACCCACCATCTGACCTTGCCATGGGTGGAATTGTGCCCCACCCCCAAAGTGGTATGATGAAGCAAAGCTATCTGGAAAGTATGGTTTAGATATGACAGAGTGCAGCTACCCAAGGGATGCTAGAGAAGCCAGCCAGCCTGGGAGGGACGAAAAGGGCAGGAGTGGAAGGATAGAAATCTGGGAGAAGAGTCAGCAAATGGCAGGAGCGGAAAGGGGGTCAAGGAGTGAAGAGAAGCTGGGGGGTAGAAGGGCTAATAGGGAACACGGTAAAGACTCAAGAGCCTTCAAGAGTTGTGTCCTGTGCCAGCTAGATCTTTGTCATGCTGACCTCTATGAGGGCATACTGATGTCCTAACTTCTTTTTTTTTTTAAAGATTTTAGTTATTTATTTGAGACAGAGAGAATGAGAGAGAGAGAGCACATGAGAGGGGGGAGGGTCAGAGGGAGAAGCAGACTCCCCGCCGAGCAGGGAGCCCGATGCGGGACTCGATCCCGGGACTCCAGGATCATGACCTGAGCCGAAGGCAGTCGCTTAACCAACTGAGCCACCCAGGCGCCCTGATGTCCTAACTTTTTGATCAAATATGTTTCTTTAAAAAAGTTCATTATACAGTCGACCCTTGAACAACATGGGTCCACTTATATGTGAATTTTTTTCTGATAAACACAGTTCAGGATTGTAAATGTATTTTGTTATAATTTTTTTTTTTTTTTTTTTTTGGAGAGACGGTGCAAGGGGGGAGGGGCAGAGGGAGAGGGTGAGAGAATCTCAAGCAGACTCCATGCTGAACATGGAGCCCGATGCAGAGCTCGATCCCATGACCCTGAGATCACAATGTGCGCTGAAGTCAAGAGTTGGACACTTAACCAACTGGGCCACCCAGGCATCCCTTATGATTTTCTTAATAACATTTTCTTTTCTCTAGCACTTCATTGTAAGAATAGAACATATATATAACATACAAGGTATGTGTTAATCAACTGTTCATGTTATTGGTAAGGCTTCTGGTCAACAGTATGCTATGAGTAACGTTTCTGAAGAGTTAAAAGTTATACCTGGATTTATCAACTGTGTAGGTGATTGGTGCCCCTAAAACATTGTTCAAGTGTCCACCATAGGTTGCTGATTTCTAAACTATGATATTTAGGAGTTAGTGACCATTGGAATCCAAGAAGCAAAGTGTAAACACTGCAAGTAACCCTTTTGAGTAGTCAGTGGGTTCACAACAGCAAGGGTGGGGTAAGGGAAGATGGGGGAGAAGAGCAGGAAATGGTGGTGAACAGAGTACAGGAGTAGCCTCGGGAAACACTGACAGGAGGAAGAAGAGGCAGTCTGGCTATGGCTCAAGGAAGCCCCGAGAAGACTGTGAAACAGGGCAGGTGCTAGGACCTCCTGCGTCACAGCACCCTATGGCACTGGCTTGTTTTTCTGTTGTGTCCTGCATGTCTTGAGACCCACTTCACTGCGCTAAACATGGCTTCTAAAAACTCTGGTGTGGGATCCCCTCTCTGAGGGCCTGTTGGTCACTTGTAACCGGTTTCCTTCCTACTTACTCCCACACTCCTCTCCTTAAAACAGTGGACATATCTCTGTATCAAGCCGATTTCTTTCTCTCTGGCTCCTCCCATCCATCCCCAACCTCCCCTACAGAAAAAACAAAAACAAACAAACAAACAAAACACCCTTCTAAAACTCCAGGAGGAATATACACGCTGGTAAAAATCAAAGCCAAATGTTCTCATTGGTTCAAGCGCCCCTCGCACAACACACCCATCCTGAATAGTCTTGCTTGCTTTCTTCTTTAGAGCTCTCTTCTAAGTCCGCATATGTATTTCAGGGGTGAAGTTCCTCAACAGAGAATCTCTGGTTCCAAGAAATTTAGAACAAATAGCCATAGGAGAGAAAGAACTCTGGCAGGTCCCAATGCTCTTAGCAAACATCAGGAAATGGAAAATTTCTAAGCCCACAAGTTGCAGAGACAGAGGTCTGTGTGGATGGTAAGAATCGGAGGGATTCTCCAAGAGTGGCCCACAGCTCAAAACAAACATCCTCTCTTGAGCTTAAACATATAACGCTAGACAAAGCACTCATAAGCTGTTTAACTATGGATTGCATAAGACTTATATGTTGATCCTCTTTATCACATTTTGCTTATGTCAGTGTTAAAACTTATGTTTCATTCCTTAACTGATAAGATGCTTCCTGGCTATACATTCACCCAGTATTTTGTGGAGAAGCCAAGCTGAAATGAAGACTTTTCAGCTTAACAGTCCTACAATAGTTAATCATCATTTCCATATTGGTTTTGTGGTTATGGGCTGGGTGACCAGAAAGCCTCCTCATCCCTTTTCACCATGTGCCATCTGGCTCCACTGTGGCCTTGGCTGGGTGAGTTCCACCTGCTGACCCAGCCTGAGGGATGAGAGATCTCTCAGACACTGAAAGAACCTCTCCTCCAGGCAATGGGGTTTGGGGAAATGTGCTCCCGGGCCAATATCCTACAGCCTTAAGGCATTTCTGACGAGGAACCAGCCCCTTTAGAAGCAGATGCAACAAGAAAGGCTGAACATCTGCTGGTATTGATAAGTGGGAAAGAAGAAGGCCCTAAGAGACCTCACAACCGCTTCTTGTAGAGGGCAGATTCCTCCAGTAACCTAACAGGACGGCGTCTCCTTAGTGCCTCAACCACTGTCGGACTGATAATAAACCCGGACTCTCGGAAATGTGGTTTGCCTCCTTTCGGCCACCACATGGTTCCAAATGATCTGCTCATAGCAACTTTAAGGCATCCTATAGTGATTTCATGTCTATCAGGTCATGAGTAGAACCCCGTCCGTGACTAGCAAAACCATGAGCTTTAAAAATAGAGAGAGACAAATCCAAATGTGAACTGTAAAGGACCTCGGAAGAGAAACCAGGTCCAGTGAGGCTCTGATGGTGTTCATCCCCGACTTCCTGTCTCTAGGAATTCCTTATGATGGGTTTCCTCCAGCATCCAGAGCTTGTCTCCCATAAGCATACCCCAACTTGTTTTATTTTAATACATTTTAAGTTTTGGAAGAATTTTAGATTTGTAGAAGAGAGACAAAGACAATACAGAGAACTCCCATACACCCCCTCCCCCCACCTAGTTGCTCTGAGTGAACAACTTTTATGACCCCAGTACATTTGTCACAACTAAACCCTAGCATTGCAACGTCCCTAGGAACGGAACTCCAGACTTCATTTGAATCTCACCAATTCCCACCCCCACCCACCTGCTTTTCCTCTTCCAGGATCCCAATTGAGACACCACACTGCATTCAGTTGTCCTACCTTCTTAGCCTCCTGTGGTCTGAGACCTGCTCAGACTTGCCTTGGTTTCCCCACCTTTGCAGTTCTGAGGAGTATTTTGGAGGTATCAAGTATTCCGGAGAATGCCCCTCAATTCGGATTTGTCTGATGCTTTTCTCACCATTAGACCGAGGTTGTGGGTTTTAGGGGAAAAAGGTCACGACATGAAGGGCCCTTCTCCTCACAGCATGTCAGAGGTTCATAACATCCACATGACTGCTCCCTGGTGATGTGAACTTGCTCACTTGGAAAAGGCAGTGTTTGCCAGGATTCTCCATTATAAAGGTATTGTTTTTCCCTTTCCATGCTGCAGTCTGAAAGCAACTCTAAGTCCAATTCCCATTCACGGGGACAGGGGGGACGCACAGGGACACAGCTCTACCTCCTGAATGGGGGAGTGGTGACTAGAGAATTTGGAATTCCTCCCTCAAGTAGATTAGTCCCCCTCCCTCATTCACTTATTTATTCAATCATTTGTATCGGTGAAGACTCAGCTGGACTCATAAGAACTTATCATTTGGGTTATAATCCAGCGCCCTGTTATTGATTGCGTTGCTCCCATTGTTCCAGCCGCAAACTGGTTTCTGCCCACCTGCTCCTTCCGATGACTCCTCTTCCCACCCCTTCAGAGACCTGGAGGGACCACCTCATTGCCCTCGTGGCACCGCTCCACTCAACCTGCCCAACCTTGGCCCGCACTCTGCCACTGAGCCTGGGGTTACCCGCAGTGTACCCAGTACCCCGCAAGGTTATTTTTTTTCCTTCTCCCTCTGCGCCCCATCAGCCAAGAGGCGACACCAGGACCAAACCCAGTGGTCCGAGGTGGCCTGACCCAGGGTAACGAAAGCCTGTGCACCCATCTCCATGGACATATGCAAGACAGGGTGCTGTGTATGCTCCTTCTTGGTGTGAGTGGCATCACTGGAGGTGAGCGGAGTGCGCGTGTGAGCTACTTCCAACGTGTTCTCATCAAAGCCGGGAACAACCTGCCATTTTTTTTTTTTCCTTACGCTGATAAAACTTCCAGGATCGAAACCAACTTCAGGTTTCCTTTCCACGTGTGCCATTTGTCCTTACCTTTCATGTTCCTTTCCTATTTTGAGTACTAGAGGAAGCTCACGGTTTAAAAATGGAAATGAGACACTTGGCTTCTTTTACCTGCACCTCTTTTTAGCATCAAACCATGGCAACGCCACACACACAGTCCACCATAAATTTCCATAGTGGATTCACATGGCCAGATGCTGCTTTCCAGCCTCTTATTTATAACCAATGCCAACTGTTTATATCAAACTTGACTTCATGAGACAATGAAACCACGAGTCGTATGGAAAACTGTGGAGGGTAGGGACTTGGGTAAGACTCCTCCTGATCCGGTATCTGGGTCCATCACGAGCAAGTTAAAATTTAAAATCTCCTCAAGTCCTAAATATAAGTGAAGAGCAAGGACAGGCCGTGTCTGAAGCCGTAACAGAGGACAGGAAGCACCATCTGCGGAGAGATGTGCAAGAGAGGACACTATGTGTACGTAACGTTTTCCAGGATGATGAGTCCCCTTCTCAGACCCCATGAAAGCACCACTGCCCTCAAGTAAGGAGATGGACAGGGAGTCTCGCCAAAATGAGAAACAGGGTTCCCAGGCTCTTCCCTGTTTATAAACCCTCAACACTAGAGTGAGGCTCCTCCTAGGAGAGGCATTAATCAGGGTTCTTCCCAAAGGGGGACCTAGCGGTACCCCTCAGGGTCCCCCACGGGGTAAGAGTCATCCCTTTAAAACATGCTTTGCTTGGTTTTACTTGAAATTATCCCTGAAAAAGAGGATGTGGCCACATGCTTGTGCTCTAACTAAATCTGTCATACTAGGGCTGTACGTTCAATTTCTCTACTGTGAACAGAAAAGTGCTCGGGGAAGAAGGATGGCAGAAATGACTTCCATCAGTGCTAACTGGAGAAGCTTTTAGATGTCATAGATGTCACCTGATAGAATTGGTAAAAAAAAAAAAAACAAGTAACAGTATAAAGTGAAAGAAAAAGGTATTTATCCAATTTCATAATTATTTGTGGAGACGTGACCTCACAATCGAAGGGGCTAAGTGTTATTGTAATACGCTTTTCAGACATTGATTTTAAAAGGGGCTGGGGGATGGGTGAAATAGGTGATGGGGATGAAGGAGGGCACTTGTTGTGATGAGCACCAGGTGTTGAATGGAGTGCTGAATCACTATATTGTGCACCTGCAACTAATATATAACAACTATACTGGAATGAAAATATTTTAAAAAAGAAATTGAAAAAGTAATACAGTAACTGGTCACATGGTTTAAAGACTGATGGACAGACAGGTGGTTGCCAGAGGCAGCGGGTGGAGAGATTGGGTGAAGGTGGTCAAAGTACACAAATTTCCAGTTATAGGACAAATAAGTCCTGGGGACATAATGCACAGCATAATGACTATAGTTAACAATACTATATTGTAAATTTGTGGAGAGAGGAGATTTTGAAAGTTCTCACCCCATGGAAGAAAAATTTGTAACTATAGCAGGTGATTTGTGGTCATCATTTTGCAAAAATACGTATCTCTAACCATTATGTTGTATATCTTCAACTTATACAATGTTATAGCTCAGTTCTATCTCAGTAAGACTGGAGAAAAAAAGATAAAACTAAAAAAAAAACAAAAAAAACAAAAAACTGATCCAAATAGTTGTTTATAGCTTGGTTGGTACGATTTCCAGTGACTGATTTTTTAAAGTGCTCCATCACAACTTAGGAGTGACAACTTGTTCTGCAAATATGTTACTCTCAGAAAGTGGCCCTAGTTTCAATAAAATGGACATGAAGCGAGAACAGGAAAAGGAGCATTTTCAGGCTAACATGGGATGTAAATAAGATGTGATTTTATATGCTGAACATAACTAAATTAGCAAACAGTGATTTTACAGTGGTTACAATTAGTATGAGTAGAAAACTGGACCCTTCATTTTTTTTTAAGATTTATTTATTTGACAAAGAAAGCATGCACACATGTGCATGAGCGGGGGGTGGGGGGGAGGCAAGGAGAGGGAGAAGCAGGCTCCCCGCTGAGCGGGAAGCCCGGTGTGGAGCTCGATCCTAGGACCCCAGGATCATGACCTGAGCCAAAGGCAGACGTCCAACCACCTGAGCGACCCAGGCACCCCAAACTGGACCTTTTAAATTTATATGCCTGGAAGCTCATAAATTCCAGGTGGCCAAAAGCTTTCGCGGGATCCTGGCAGCTAGGCGGGCATCACATCTGAGGTCCCCCAGTGTTGGCGCATGCTGCATTCTGGGTGGAATGGGAAATCATCAAAACAGCTAGCTCTAGCTGGTGTGTGGAGACCAGCTCTTTGTGATCAAGGGAGGAGAGGCAGCCAGTGAGGGATGAGAGCGGGCACAGGTTCAAGGGGATGATGGGGGCAAGGGGTGTCTAGGACACATCCTAGAAGTGGAGCCAAGCAGGTTTACTGATGGACTGAATGTGTCCATCAGGAATAAGGGACAAGGGGAAACAAGGAAAACTTCCATCTACTCACTAGAACACACAGTTCTAAAGGCAACAGGATGCCCGACATAGTAAACCAGGTGAAAAACCTTTCTGTCATCGGTCAGATAGTAAATATTTTCAGGTTTGTGGGCCATATGGTCTCTTCACAGCTACTCAACTCCCCTGTTGTAATACAGACAATAAATGAGAATGACTGCAAGCCATCGTTTGCCAACTCCTGTATTTTATACACAGGCACAGCCCCACAAATTATAAAAGAATATGTGTCTGTCTATAATCAATCAAAGAAAACTACCTGGAAGGAACTATTACTCCAATATTACTAGTGATTATTATATTTATTGTATATTATAGTAAATATAGTATATTATACTAGGCTTCTCTTCTTTTGTCTGCTTTCTTTTGTGTATTTGCAAAACTTTTCCCATGTATGCATTCCTTTTGTAATCAGATAAAATCCACAAAAGAAATAAAGTCTGAAATTCTACTTTTAAAGTACACAAAAGAAAGCAAAGATTTCTGGGGTTCTGTGTTTTGGTGACCTGTCACTGATCAGACTTTTTAAATGGTGATTATTTCATATAAAAATACTTATTAAAAAGGTCATCAGTAAATACGTTTTACATCGGTAGCTGACAAGAAATAACCTGTGGTTGTATTTCCGAGAAACAGCGGGTGCCTGTGTGAGGAATGGGGAAAGTTGTTTTTTATTGCATTGGCTGAGTCCCTGGAAAAGATTGCATCTTGAATTAGCAGCTTGACTGTCTGCTGTCCAGATAAATATTGTGTTGCTATGACTGAGATCGTCCCCTGCCCTGTGGGTCACCCTGCTATATAATTAGCCTCTTATCATTTCAGGTGCAAATCAAACCAGCCACCCTCCCTGTCAGTGTGGTAATTTAACAAACCAGAAACACTCTTTTCACGGATCAACATCTGATTTAATAACATCACCATCCCACTGAAGACACCTGAGGACTATTTGGCGGCAACGTTCAACAGCAAGCCGAACCTCAGAGCACCAGCATCTTGATGAGTTCCCAGCTATTGCAGCTACTTGAGCGAATCTTTTTTCATGCCCTTAACTGCATCACTGCACATTCTGTCGGTCCACCCGGAGGTGGCACAAGGTAGAGAGTGCAGTTTAACCTTAAGTGTCCTTCGGAAGGACAGGCGCTACCCTCAGGCTCCCCCATTCATGTTTATCCCGCATGGTGGTCAGGTTCATCTTCGGCCTCAATCAAGTCCAAGCACAGCCTAATGTAGCTCGACCTGCGTCCAGAGGGCTGTGCTCTGTATTCCCCTCCCCTGCCCCGCCATCACTTGAGATGGTGCCCCTGCCCCAGAAGGCCAGGCCGCCTGGCAGCTCCATGGCCCCTCTGCCCACTCCTCTTCATCCTCCCTTCCCGGGTGATCCTCACAAACACGCTGTACTTTCATGTCCACTGCACCGACTGCTTCCAGGAAACCCACCCCGGCTAGAGTCCTCGGCTCTGTTTCTCAATCTCATTTACTTCACAAAGGGGGTTGTAACTCCTTGCCTGAGCAGTGAACCACTAAAGGGCAGTCTCTGGTGTCCGATCCTCTCACTGTGCCGGGCACGGTGCACGTGGTCCGAGGGGCACTTTTGCCACTTTTGCCCTGGAGCCAGCCTGCCTTGGTCTGCCGCTGGCCCTACCACCTGCTGGCTGTGCGAGCTCAGGCAAGCCCCTTAACATTTCTGTGCCTGTCTCCTTATCTGTAATGTGGGATAACAGTAGTACTTCATACGGTTGTGAAGACTCCGTGCATACATAATGTTGCAAAGTGGACTGGATTCGGATTTGGTATAGCAGATTGAGTGAGAATACAATCATATGCATAACACTGGGAAGAGTGTGGGCATTTTGACTGTCCCACTTAAGTGTTTGCTTTAAAACAACACCCAAGAGATGAAGAGTTTCAATCTCACATTTTCCACATTGCTCTCTCCAATCACTATGATCTTTCCTTTCTCTGACTTTCATCAGAATATCAACACAAGGAATGGATGAATGAATGAATGAATGATGAATGAAAGAAACAATCTTTCAGATCTCCTGTTCCTTCATTTTGGGTCCCTCAATCCTGCTAGCCAGCCCACCCTTTGATGACAGATGATAATAACAGCAGCTAAGGAATGTTTACTATGTACCGAGTGCTTTCAGTTAATTGTTTCTTATAATCCTTAAAATGTCTTGAGGAAGGTACACTGTTACAGAGACTGAGGTTGAGCGGCAAAGTACCTTGCCCAGGGCCACAGAGCTTGTCAATGGCTGAGCCAGGGCTGTTTTCCTTCTCTTGAACCACCCATTGCTCATACCACAGTTCTAGACTCATCATAGATCTTATTAATTACATAGTTTGGTTAAATGGCTGATTCATTTACTAATGCCAATTGCAGGCCAAGCACTAGGAGGGCAAAGATTAGAAATGGTCCTTATCATCCCCAACTGTAAGTGAGACAAATCAACAAGAGATTACAGAGCAATGTGATCAGTGGTATTGGAACAGGAAAGTGTAGAGTGATATGGAATCACAAGGTGAGCATGAGAGATAGGCCTGGAGGGTGTGGTGAGCAGAAAGGCTTCCCTGGAAAGTGATGTCTCAGTGACAGCGAAGGAAGTGCTGGGGTTGGGGGCGAGAAGGGGAACTCCAGGCAGAAACAAGACAATCTGATGGCCACGGAGGAGGCGTCATCAGCAGGGACTGAAGGGGTTGTGAATAGAAGTTCCATTCACCAAGCATCAAACAGGTTTCTCTTAACAAATTAGGCAGTGCGCAGCTCTGAGTTGGGCTTCTCTTTCCCAGCACAAGCAGTGAGCAACCTGATTAAGAAGGCTTCCCCCAGCTGTAAGTCTCCTTGCCACCTGAGGAAGTGCCATTGGTTAGGAGAGCATCAGGGAATGTGTCAGACCCTGTTCCAGTACATGGATTGCTGGGAGGAAGGGAATGGACCCATGTCCTCCTTGGCCTTGGAAATCTCCCTTAAAAAATAGACACAGATCACACAAGGTGCCCTGATAGCCAATGGAGACCCAATGACATTAAATGTCACTGGCTTGTCACTTGAGTCTCTGGGTGTCAAGGTGATAATGCAGTTTTCTAGAACATCAGGGGTTTCATCTCAATTTACTTGTTAGTGTTTAAAAGGTTTTTTTTTTTTTTTCCCTTTTATTTCTTCATGCTGGGTCTCCATGCAGACAATAAAGGAAAGGTTAAAGCAGTTACCTAGATACCACTTAAAATATTTTACAGGGGTGCCTGGGTGGCTCAGTTGGTTGAGTGTCCGACTCTTGGTTTCAGCTCAGGTCATGATCTTGGAGTTGTGAGATCAATGCCCAGGGTCAGGCTCTGTGCTCAGCGTGGAGTCTGCTTGAGATTCTCTCCCCCTTCCTCTTCCTCCCACTCTGCTCCTCCTCTAGCTCACACTCTAAATCTCTCTCTAATAAATAAAATCTTAAAAAAACTTTTTTACACAGTGTACCTGTATGATTTGCATATTTCTCAAGAAATTCTGCAAATTATCTGAACATGAAGATAACTGCATGAATTCTCTGTGCAGTTATAGTTGGAGTGACCACAGTGTAAGTCAGCCTTGAATAAGCGATAGGGGTTCCTTGTTCATCAGTATCATGGTTTTGTAAACTATTCAAGCTCATACAACATAGCTCATGGAAGAGACTGTAGTAAAATTTAAAATAATGTAATTCTGAAGATAGATAATTTAGAATCATTTTATCCCATAAAATTAATAGCAAATCCCAACAGAAACACAAACATGAATTTATACAATATGTTATCTGAATTCATTGCATGTGGCACTTTGGAAAGATCTGGAAAAAGGTGAAGGAATTTTAGAAAGATGCTCATCCTGGATTTTAGACTTTAGAGTTGAAAGGAATTTGCAAAAGACTGAAATGTATACTTTAGCGGCTAACAAGATGAACACCAAAAGTCCAAGATTCTCTTAACTGTTTAACCCAAGAGTATGATCGTTACCCCATTCCTCCCCACCTCCCAGGACAAATGCCAAATTTCAACTGGGGAGGAACTAACACAAAGGCAGAACAACCTAGATGTCTCTAGGTCTAAGCCTTTCTTGACTGATGCTCAGAAAGGAAGGAGAACTGTCTATATGGTAATCGGCAGATGTCTAACAGGGAGCCCAAGGTGATTATGGTGATATTTCACACCCTCATGGTCTAGGACTTGAATGACCCACAGAATCATCCAGGGTTCCTGATGGCAAGTAAGGCTGACTTATTCTCACCTGTTTGAACAGAAAAGGAATTCACAAAAGGGTATCCCAGGGAGACTAGACGGGCCAGAAAACCAGGTCACAAATGCCACCAAAATCTCACCACAGAACTGCTCCATCAGAAATACCAGTGGATGCACCTGGGCAGCCCACATAACACTGGACACTCTAGAACTCTCACCACCACAACCTTGTAGAAAGCGTGTCTTGACTGCCACCCTCACCAGAATGGATTCCATTAAGCCTGCTTTCTTCATTACCAGCTTCATAATTCAAAATGGCGTCCATGCATCTGGCTGGTAGAGCTGGGTGACATGGTTACCTCCTAGCTTCAAGGAAGCCTGAGAAAGTGAGCTCCAGCTTCTGCTGTGGGAAGGCAGGGTCTCCCAAGGCAGAAAATTTCTCTTCATGGGAAAGTCCTTCAAAAAGGTCTGGGCAGCCAAAAAGAAGGACATAGTTTCCCTACACCCACTGATTTACAATAAAGAACATTTTATCAACAGCAACAGCAACAACAAAAAATGAGCATCAGAGTATGTTCAGAGTAGCTGAGACTTCGATTATGTGTGAGAACTACGCTGTCTACACATACTCTAAGAACCGAGACACCAGCTACCTGCTGGTTTGAAGCCGTGTGGAGTGAGGCTCCCCAAGGTTATCATCTGAAGTGCAGACCGCTCCACGCTGGGCCAGCCCTGCTGAAGAGCGATGATGTATAGAGCGGGTGGAGAGGAGAGATTACCCTGCGTATTCTAGCCAACCTTATCAAGGCCAAGGCAATCATGTGATAATGTGTGAATGAATCAGAAGGGGGTAGCCCGGGGAATTTCTGTACTCAGAGCAACATTCACACTTCAATTCCAGCCAGCTCTCATTTCCCTCTTCTGAGTTTTTACTAGTCACTTTTCACACAAGACTCAGAAGCTCCATTGTATTACTTTGCTAAGAGTAGAAGCCCCCTCCAAATTATATGCTGTACCAGGGATTGCCTCGTTGATAAAATATCCCTGCCAAAAGTCCAGAAGGCAATGTCTTCTGCTATCATCTTTCTTCTGGAAATGATGGTCTCTTTAAGGGAGACAGATGGCTCATTCATTCACCAGGCATTTTTACTGAGCACTTATTAAGTGCCAGGCACGGTGCTGGGTCCTGGGCATACAGTAGTGGAAAAGGAGGCATGGTCTCAGCTTCATGGAGCTCCCAGGGTGTTAGAGAAGCTGGATATTAAACAAGTGAGCCTAGAAAGACCCATTCTGTTAGAGGCTATGAGAAGCTGGGTCCTAAGGAAGGAGCATTTAAACTAGAGAGCCTATATGTTTTTTTCTTTCTCGCTCTCTCCCTTGAATGTACACAAGTGTATTTACCATCAGCATCAGTCCTTACAAGATCTGAATGCTCTACTTGATCTCAGTGACTCCACGTGCAGAGAGAGAGCCTTCCACCAAACGGGGTTGTCGTTTCTGAATGTACACTGCATTGGCGCTGACGGAAGTGCTAGCTGCCATGTGTGACTGATTTAAAACTGCACGGTGGCGAACATCCTTTTATCTCCTTTGGAGCCCCCCTCTCCTGCCCACCCATTTCACTTCTCTTGCTCGAAATGGACCATCCAAAGGCTGGGATGGATGGATATTTGCAGGCCAGCTTTCAAGAAGAAACCTGTCTCTCCCCAGAGGTGGCCTTGACATCAGTGAACCACTCGTCGGTTTACAGAGAGAAGCTCTCACAAAACGCCCCGAAGCTGGACAGTGTTGACAGATCCCAAATCGCTCCTTTCGCCTTCAAATATGAAGAATCTGATTACTCACGGTGGTGACAAGGGTGACAAGATTATGAGTACAAGAGATCGCCTCACAAAACCTAAAATCACCAAGCTGGTTCAACCCCTGGGACCTGGGCTCACCAACACTCCAACACATTCAACTTCTCTCCCAAGGCGCCACCAAGACACCCAGGTCTCAGGACACATGTGTCCCATTTCACGTCCTTTATTCCCTCATCCCCGTGGAAAACACCAACTCCACAGACGTGTCAGGGTATGCTGCGTGGAAAACACGCGGATCATCACGGGGTCCTACAGCTCTCTGCTTTCTCTCTCTCCAGAAGCCTGGAGATCCATGCACAGTGTTGAAGGTGCCAAACCAAAGAAGGGTACCTGAGATGGTGTTTTATACAAATTAGAGCTGGACTCTCTTGTAACTATGGGCTTCTGAGTTCACCTCAGGCTCTTGTTTTGGGAGAGCATTCTGGCAGACTGAAAGGATATTTTTTAAATATGGATTTGCCTGGGGGCCCCCCAAGATGAGCCCTTGGAGTAGGGGAGAGCATATCCGTGGTCAGAAAAGGGGCTCTACTTTGCACCTCACGCCACAATAGTCCAAAATGGCAAGAGGCCTGATCTCAACTGACAGCCCTTCTGGATCCTTCCCTACTCTTCCTCTGACCAGCCCCATGCCAATCTCACTCTGCCTGTCTTGTCCCTTAGAACATGAGGGCACGCCCTGAGCAGGACTGACCAGCTGGCCTCAGACAGCCGGACAAACACAGGAACCACTCTTACTCCCGGAGCCCTTATCGAGGGGCCAGGCACCCTGCAGCTCTCCCCGTGCTTTAATCCTCACCGCGACGCCCAAATTAAATAGCATTTCCCACGGATTAAAAGTGACGAAATGAGGCTTGGAGGTTTTGTGACTGGCCCAGGGCCGGGTACCTGTTAAAAGAGCTGGGTGAAGCGACAGGCAGGGAGCCTCGGAGCCTGTTCCGGAAATGCCTCCTCTCCTCTGCCGGAAGCTGCCAGCCTGGGGCGTCCAGGCTGCATCAGCCAAGCGGAGAGCTGCCAACCACTGCAGCAGCTACAACGTGGGGCGTAGGCGACAATGGGGCACGGTGTGCGGTTAGGACCACGGATCAAACAAAGGCTGTATTTCTTTAAAGCTTTGGAAAGGATGTGTGAGGCACGGATGTGGGGGGCGGTGGTTGTGCAGAGAGCAGGAGGAGCGGGTTGCAGCCTGCAGCAGAGTGCATTCCCACGGCCCGGCCTTTACCTGCGCAGGCCAAGGAGAGAGTGACACCCCTGCCTGGGGACGGCTCTCTCAGACTGCAGGCAGGGGCTGCTGCTTTTGGACCAAATGTCAGGTGGACAAAGCACAGGAACCCTCAGTCCTCAGGATAGTCCCAGAATATAGAGGAATTCAGCTCTCTGGTAGATTCCAGTATGTTCTCGGGAAAGAGCACAGGATCAACTCAGCCCCTTCATTTTAACTGATGTGTGTGAGGTCAGACACAGGGTTCAAGCAGGGCCCAGATCAGGACCAGATGCCCACGCTGCGCAGCCCCTGGCCTTGGAGCAGACTCAGAAACTCAGTACCACCCCACCCGCCTTACCCAAAACCCAGCAGATGGCGCCTGGCTCCAACTCCAAAGACCAAGCCGCCAGGCTCCGGGCGTCTGGGAGGTGACTGCTCTGGGCAGCTGGGGGATTAGTGTGCCTCCTGGCTCCCCTGGGGAGTCCTGCTGTGAGCATGGAAGTGGCTGCAAATCAGGGGCTTTTTCAGTTCTCCCAGAAGATGAAGATAACCAGTGACAGAGACAGTGACAGTCCAGATGAACCGCACACGTGCCATCCTGGGTTAACTGCTGGACATGCTGGGTTCATTCTAGCCTCCCCAAGACTCTGGGAAGGGGTTCCTATTATTACACCCATTTTATAGGTGAGCACAGTAATGTAGAGAAAGGTGTGAACTCCAGTCTATCTAACCAGGATGCCCCAACTCGCAGTACCTCACCCCAGAACTGAAAACGGAATGAAAGCACCCTTCTTCAAAGCAAAGCTGAGGACTCTTTGTAAGAATCTGTTACAGGCTCATTTTTTTTTTTTTCCAAGATTTTTCAGAGGTGACTGAAATCATCTCTTCAGACATAAAGCTTGAAATTCCACCACGAGGAGACTCAGAGAGCTCTGCTGAAAGAGCATTGTTCTGGGAAGGGCCCCAGCATTTCACTTCCACGGGGCTGCAGACATCCATAAAGGGGGACCCCAGACCTGAAGGCAGGGTCTGTTAGAAGGAGCCTGGGGGAAATCAACAAGTTTCTTTCCTCCTGTGCTCATGTGCTCTGACCCTAAGCCAGCCGGGAGAGTCCTTGGCATTCAGTGACTAATCAGATGATGGGCCATGAAACACACCCCTGAATGTCATCAGAGGCCAGGCATTTGCACCAGGAATCCAGAAATAAGCTGTCACCACAGAGATGTGTGCCCTCTGGAAACAATTTCCAGAACATGTTTCATAATCTAGGGCGGGGACTTAGTGAGCCAGACAGGAAAGGTCAAAAGGCAGCCCCTGGTCCTGCAGTGCCCAGCCTCACCTCCTCCTGCTTGCTGCCCTGTCCCCGGGCCCCCTGGTCCCCTCCTAACAACCACCAAGAAAGACAACTGTCCTGTACCAGTGTCCTGTCACGTCCCTTCATTATCACTTAAGGCAGGTTCCATCTCTTCATTGCCTTGAACATGTTTTGAGTAACTGTCAAAATTTTATGAGTATTTTATTCACCGTTTAGATGTCAAATAATCACTGGTACCAGATTCTCCACTTATCAAATATGCCTGAATTGAATGGCATGTTTTAAAATAACTTTTCTTTTTTTTTTTTTTTTAAAGATTTTACTTATTTATTTGACAGAGAGAGACACAGCGAGAGAGGGAACACAAGCAGGGGGAGTGGGAGAGGGAGAAGCAGGCTTTCCACGGAGCAAGGAGCCCGATGCGGGGCTCGATCCCAGGACCCTGGGATCATGACCTGAGCCGAAGGCAGACGCCTAACGACTGAGCCACCCAGGAGCCCCTAACATAACTTTTCTCTTCAAAGTAACATTTGCTCAGGGTAGAAATGTGTAGGACACTTTTAAATGAACGGATAAGAATTCTGCCCAAGGGAAGTACACATTCAAATGATTTTTTTAAGATGTAAAATGCATTATAAATTATATTCCTGACTGCTTCATTGGTTAGGACAGGCATTCAGGGAGTAAATTTACAAAAATCGGTTCTTTGGGGCCCTTTTTAGTGGGAATCTAGGGACCCAAAGTGAACAGCTTTCTCAATCTGGCCTGGATCTCCCAACTAAATTAAATTACCAACACAGTTTTATTTCCTATGGCAATGACTGCTGTCTTATTGGTGCATTTTAAGCCCCTTCTTAGGAGCAAGTCAATTACCTCATTATGCTTGTTTATTGAGCAGTCATTTATGAAGTCAAGAATTGATCAAACTTGAGAGGACAGAGTGTACCTGCCTAAAGGGGCAGAGGTGATGAGGCTTGACTCAGAGCTCAGGATTAATGTTTCTGTCACCTGGAGACACAGGGCTAATAATGCATTCACTTCTACCACGATCTCAATTATTATGGGAAGAATCTAAAAATTGAGAAGAGGAAACTCTTTGGTTCCCATCCATTCAGGAAATTCGCACACATACAGGTGAGTAAGTCACTCCTTCACTGTAGGAAGATTAGATCTGGGAAAGATTTAGGCTTGTTAGTAAATAATTTGGAGCTAACTGATGATTAAATGCAAGAGATAGGGAGAAGAGAGACAGCAGTATGCCTGTTCCAGACAAGCCATGGGTGCTGGGCACCCCGCATCTATCAGCTCATCCACATTCCACGGAACCAAGCAGGGATGACCCTGGTGTCAGCTGGGGGATCAGGGAGGAGAGGATTGTCTAACAGGGGTGATTCAGAACTAAAGGGGGGAAAAACATCAATTCAGTCAAGTGACAAGTAAACAAGTATCTTTTATATGGCATCCCTGTGCTTGAGCGATTCCAGGATAGACCACCACCCTGGTCCGTGCCCTGCCCCAGAGCTAGCATGTTTGAAGGGACAGAACTAATAATCACACTCTTGTGTAGTTCATTAGCTAAAACAAACTGCCTCAATTTCACCTTGACTTTGCCCTTAGAAACAAGATATAAACAAACAGTATCCAAGCTTAACAAAAAACCCTAATCTATGGGTCTATGGCTGAAACAGCAACTACAAGGATTTCTTTCTTTCCTAAGAAGAAATGATTCAGGGAGGCAACAACAGGATTATTTTATTAAGACATAATTGGGGGGTGCGTGTGTCGGGTCCACTGTTTTCTGAAGCCGTGGGTGGAGAGCTGAAGGCAGAAATGTATGGAGTTCCTAAAATAACAACTTTATCAAGATATGATTTACAGAGAATAAACTGTATGCATTTTTAAAGCACAAAATCTGGTGAGTTTTAACAGCTGTTTACACCCTTGAAACCACCATCGGAAGCAAGATACAGAACATTTCCAATGCCCACCTGAAAACGCCTACCCACCTACGTGGTCACCTTCTTTGAAATCCAGCCCAGCCCAGGGCGACCATCACTCTGCTGTCACAGTGGATTAGTAAAAGGTACTAGGAAAAAACCAAAACAAAACACCCTACCTGACTCATCCTACTTGAAGGCTTTTCGGGGGTGGGTGGGGGTGTTAAAGCACATGGATTTTTCATTTTGCTCATCTCCATATACCGAAGCAGGCTCAGAGCCTGTGAAAGACAGAAGGCTGGCCTGGGGGTGGGGAGACCTTTGTCTTAGAGTCAGTGGAACCTGTTGTCCCAAGCATCCAGTCATCTTTGGTTTCTGTTTTTATGACATACAAACAAGAAGGCCAAAAACCATCTCACAGGAAACTCAGCTCAGAAGTCAGGTCCATGCTTGTCCACCTTTGCACTGTGCCTCCCTAAGGCATTTTTCTAAAATGAGAAATACATTATTCTCAGAAGTCAAAGGACCTTTTAATTATTTCAACTAAAAGAAATACATGCTGCACAACACACATGAAAGGGATATCTCAGCAATATGGAACGATGTCAGAACAAGTTCTGGAATTATCTGCAGAAAACAATGCAATTCCTGCTGGCTTCTGAACAGAACAGCTCCTACTTCTATTTGTGCTCTCATTCAAGTATTACTGTTGATTGCTGTACCCACTGGCTTTTATTCTAAGTAGCTTTAAAACGTGTAATTGACATACAATCAACTGCATACTTGAAGTGCATTATTTGATAACTTTTGACATACGTATACACCCATGAAACCATCACCAAAATCACTATAATGAAGAATGCCATCAGCCTTCTAAAGTTCTGGGTGCCCTTCTGAATCCTTCCTTCCTGCCTGCCCTTCCTGGCACCACCCCCGTCCCTTCCAAGGCAAGGACTGATTTGCTTCCTGTGACAATACATTAGTTTGCATTTTAAGATTTTTACACAAATGGAGTCATACAGCATGACTATTCTTTGTCTGGTTTCTTTAATTCAGCATAATTATTTCAAGATTCATCCAGGTTGTTTTACTTGCTAGTGTATCAATAACTCATTCCTTTTTATTCTAGAGCAGTGATCCACTCTGTGGATACACCACAATTTACTTATCTATGCACCTGATGATGGGCAGGTTTTAGCTCTTACCAATAAAGCTCCTATGAACATTCTTACACAAGACTTTGTACGGACATATGCTCTCATTTCTCTTGGGTAAATACCTAGGAGTGGAATGGCTGAATCACATGGTGGTGTATGTTTACCTTTTCAAAAACCTGCGCCCATCTGTTTTAGCAAATGGTTGTAACCATCTGACATTGCTTCCCACCAGCAGAATATGAGAGTTGCTATTGCTCGACATCTTCACAACACCTGGTATGGTCTTTTTAAATGTTGGCTGTTCCAGTAAGTGTCGTGGTATCTCACTGTGGCTATAATTTGCAGTTCAAACAACTAACAATGGTGGGCATCTTTTTATGTGTTTATCTTTGTTGAAGTATCTGTTCAAATCCTTTGGACTTTTAAAACTTGGGCTGCTTGGTTTCTTATTAAGTTTTAAGAGTTCTTTCTATACTCGGGATACAGATCTTTTCAGATATACGGTTTGTAAGTATTTTCTTCCAGTCTATGCCTTGACTTTTCATTCCCTCAATACTGTCTGCTACAGACCAAAGGTTTTTCAATCTTGATGAAGTCCAATTTGTTAAAATTTTCTTTCATGGGGGCACCTGGGTGGCTCAGTCAGTTAAGCGGCTGCCTTCGGCTCAGGTCATGATCCTGGGGTCGTGGGATCGAGCCCCATGTCCGGCTCCCTGCTCAGTGGGGAGCCTGCTTCTCCCTCTCCCTCTGCCAGCCACTCTGCCTACTTGTGTTGTCTCTCTATCTCTCTGTCAAATAAATAAATAAAATATTTTTAAAAAAATTTTTTCTTTTATGGATGATGCCTATAGTCTTATATCCCAGAAATCTTTCCTTAATTTAGGGTTATAAAGATTTTCTCCTGTGTTCTCTTCTGGAAATTTTATAGATTTCAGTTTACATTTGGGCCTGTTTAAATGCCCTTGGAGTTAATTTTTATATATGATGCAAGGTATGCATCTAAGTTTATATTTTTGCATATGGATATTCAACTTTTCTGCACTACCTGTTAAAAAGCCATCTTCTCTCCGCTGAACTGCCTCTGAACCTATGTTGAAAACTGGTTGTCACATACATGTGAGTCTGATTTCTGGACTCTACTCTGTTCCACTGATTTATCACCAGACAGTCTTGGATTAGCCCAGCTGTAAAGTAAGCCTACTCACTTCCTTTAGCCAGTAAGGAAACAGGCCTACAAGATGAACTGGTGTGCTCAAAGTCCATTGTTTCTTCCAGTGGTGCCATATTATCTCCTAAGATTTAATTCTTTTACATATAAAGAGGAACTCTCTGCCAAGAAAAAAATTAGTTGATATGACAGAGATGAACATATTTTTACTAAAAATACAGCCTCATTTTTTGTGATGAAAACAAGCTTTAGCAATATTAAAAGTAAACTTTTAATAAGAGAAAAGAAACACATTTCAGTCACAAAAAGCCTAACTTGTCTCTTCAACATGGAGACCGTCCCTCCTACCACATTGAGTTAGGGCTCTGACCATCTCGCAGCCTTGCACCGTGGGGACACCAAAGTCCTGTTTCCTTCCTCATTATTGGCATGTGATGAAACATTTTTAAATTCTTACTTTAAATTCTAACTGTACCTTTCTTTGCCTATGTACAAGGTCATGTTCTAGAAAAGGAAATAGAACCTGGCTGACAGAGGATGCAGTAGAATATGGAGATCAGCCTGCTGGCTCTGGGGAGGGATGGGCACGGAAATCTTTCCTCCATCACTTTGGTCTAGTAACTTACCCAGGTTTTGGTGTCCTTGTCTCATAAATGGGGCTACGACTTCCTGCCTCGTGAACTGTCATGAAGACACATTAGGTGACACTGAAAGCGTCCAGCACAATGACCAGCAATATTAAGCAGTAATAGATGATGGTTATTAACAGGTTATCAGCACCATCATCCAGGCTCCTTCCACTTCCTCAACTGCCCTTCACCGCACTCCAAGCTCCCTATCTGCTCCCTCTGATTCCTGGGGAGCCCTCAAAAGCTGCTTCCGTTCCTTGTAACTTTCTAGCCTCTGGTTCCTTGCATTTCTTGGTTCCAGCTTCCATGTGATACTCTTGAGTCCAAATAGTAATTCCTCCATTATTAATGCTAGATTGAGGGGTTTCTGTTTGTTGTCACCACAGAAGCTTCCTTGGAAAGACAGGTCAGTTAGAGACTCATGGTTCTCCCCGTCCACAATGCCACCCCAGGTTCATTTGGAGCACAGTCACTGCAGGGGGCCAAGGCGAAGGTCCTGGACCAGATGCACTGCTGGGTTAGGACAAAACGTAACACACAGGCGGGGCGCTAAAACCTGTATCCTGTAATGGGAGAATCTAAACAAGTCCAGTCTTGACAGGTCATGAAAAACCAAGCTAGGAGATTCAATGACCAAAATCATAAGGTAAAACAAAACCAAACAAAACACTAAAAAGAAAATTTCCTTTGGTACTTCTGTTTTTTCATTGCGCAAATCTTGAAATTTCATATTCTTGATAAAGAAACATTCAACCTTTGGGGGCGCCTGGGTGGCTCAATCAGGTAAGCAGCCGACTCTTGATTTCAGCTCAGGTCATGATCTCCGGGTCCTGGGGTCGGGCCCCATGTCCGGCTCCATGTTCAGCATGGACTCTGCTTGAGGATTCTCTCTCTCTCCATCTCTGCCCCTCCCCCCATCTCCCTTTCTCTCTAAAATAAATAAATCTTAAAAAAAAAGAGAAATATTCAACCTTTGAAAAGAGGTACATTGTTAGGTGCAACACATTACCACAAAGATGCTTCTATAATTTAAATATGAGACACCTATTATTACAGCTGATTGGAAAACATAAAATAGGATGCTGATATACGTGAAAATACCAGACCCCAATTTTGAAACATTAATCGATGTGTATACAACAAATCTGGTGGCCTTCGAATATCCTGCCTCTTCCTGTTTCTTACATTGTCTTAAGGTTATCATTTCAGTGAGCAAAACAGAATCAATCTAAATATAATCATGGACTTCCTCCTGTCAAGGCATGATGTACCAATGAAAATGTTTTCTGATGATGTAATACTTCTAGCTCTTTTTATCCTGGTGCCCGCAGGCTCTCTTTATGTAGAAGAAACAGCAATGGAATCTCTTAGGAATCGTCTGAAAAGTGAATGGACACAGCTTTGACCATGCCTGACAAGGTACAAGTCTTTTGTTATTTCTACCACCTCTCTGACATTTGAGACCTTCTCCCTTGTTCCAACATCAAGGGAAATACAATAAAATCCTGACATAATAGGAGGTCCTATGCTAGATGTCCCACAGAGTGCCTTCCACACAGCAGGCGTTTACTAAATCTTGGAAGAATGGAGCCATTGACTTGTGCTCGAGACACTGACAGGGAAAGTGGCCCCAAAGTTTAAGCAGGAATCCAAAAAAGCAAAGCTCCATCAGAGACCTCACTCTAGGGTGACCATGGGAACTGTCACCTCACTTTCTCTATTCACAACCAAAAAATTGACATTGGTCAAGTGTTTCATTCCTTGACAAATATCACAAGAAGTTCAAGTGAAGCATTTCAGAGTCAGGCCCGGGATAAGAGATATTTTATTGCAAGAAAATGTAGCTGGCTAATGAGTTCCTGAACAGCTAACAGGAGAATTTGGTTCCTTCCAAATACATGGACATTTTTAATACATTCTACCTACCTTCACTTTCCCCCTCTCACAGAGCCTAGCACACAGCTGCGTCTCTAGTTAATTTTGCTGAATAACCATGAGTGTGTTACCAACGGGAATTTATGATCCCAAAACAGTAACTCTTGTTTTAGCAACATTAATTTAGGCTCCAGATAGGTGGATGATATTGTCAAAGAATGGACCTGGTTCTTCTAAGTTCCCCTTTCAATAAGTATAATGAGACCCTTCTGTATAATATGTTCAGTGTTCAGTCCTATAATAACAGTAGCTTTTAGAAAATCCTTCAGCTCTAGGAGCGCCTGGGTGGCTCAGTTGATTAAGCATCCGACTCTTGATTTCAGCTCAGGTCATGATTTCAGGGTTGTGAGATCGAGCCACATGTTGGTCTCTGCAGTGGTCAGGGAGCCTGCTTAAGATTCTCTCTCTCCTTCTCCCCTGTCCCTCCCCGCCCTACTTACACTTGCATGTGCTCGCTCGCTCTCTAAAACAAAACAGAACAAGCCCTTCAGCTCTGAATATATGAACACACACACAGATGTGCCACTATAATGTGAAATTTGCCAATAATTTCATACCCTCCAATTATTAGTAGGTAAAATGGTTCTGGTTTGGAAAGATATAAGAATAATAAGGAATTGAGTAAATTCCTTAAAATTAGTGCTGGGTAAAACTAGTAATTATGGCCCCAAATCCAAGAAGCACCTATAAATACTAAGGGTTAAGAAAAGGTGGTTAAAGTAGCTATCTTCATAAATAAATACGGAAACTGGACTTAGAAGTTTTTATCCCATAAATGAAAAAAATATACAACATCAAAAAAAAATTCTGAACATAGAATAAAAACCAATATAATCATATGAAAAATTTCCTAACCTAATAATAAAAAACCCTAATGCCTGATCAAATTATGAGTCCCAATTCTTCACTCCCTGTAGTAGTATTACATGTCCCCACCCTTGTCATGGCCTATGGTAACTGGATGTATTTTCCCCTTTTTGGCTTCGGAGTTGGTCATGTCACTTCCTTCGGCCAACTGGAAATTAATAGGCAGAAGCTTGAAATGTGCATGAATGACTGGGTTTGCCCTTTTAGGTTCCTACAGTCTTTGTCCGTAAGAACAATTTGCCTTGGATAGCCTCTAGTCCAACAAGGCTGAAAGACTGAAGAGCAGGCCTGGATACACCCAAAGCTTGGAGCCATGTCCAGCCCAAACCAGATGAACCCCAGCTGGTCTACAGATAGAAAGCAAGAAGTAAATGCTGACTGTATGCCCTGAGATCTGTATGCTTATTACACAGCAATACCTGATCATGATAGGTCCTTACTCAATAAAGAGAAAAGTATGGCAATCAGGGAATCATGACATATATTCATTATCCTGTTTCTGTTTAGCTTCATGTGAACTGCTGATTAAAAAAAATTTAGAAGATCTTGAGAATACTGTATTATATTATAGCCTTTTTGACCAAAAATATTTTATATGGATCCACTTTTATATTTTGTCTGGATTCTTTCCTTCTATATAACATGGAAAAGGAGCCAGGATCTATCAGACTTGAGGGTTGGGAGAGGGGAGGGTGATCAAGATTGGTTAATGACTCTGCTCTTGATACTGTCTTGATGTTAGGTGACCCAGCCATGTGACCCCCACTTCTTCTCAGACCTTACCACAATGTCAGACCCATGGTAGTGGCTGTCAAGTTATCTTTCAAAGGTGTCAAAATATGAGTGAAGGTAGTATGTGCCTGAAAATAGCTCAGTCCACCATGACCCACACCCCAGTATTTACAACTCCCTTGAAATAACTACTGGAATTCAGGAGTCCCAGAGCACAATGGTAACAGACAGGAAAGAGTGTCCAAAAAGAATATGAAAGGGAACATTTCTTCTTTGTATCTAAAAAGAAGGAGGGTCATGAGATGCTAGAACTATTTAACCAAAAGGGACTAGCAAATAATCCCCCTGGACTGAGAACTCTGAGTGCTGGACAGCTTATCTTTATGATTTTGTTTCATTAAGATCTTTCCCAGGCTTGGATTACCTGTAGCTTCATCCTACTAATTCTGTATTCCTATGAATTGTATCAACCAATGAATGCCCTCTATTTCCCCTCATTATTAAATTCAAAAGGGCAAAATGAGGGCGAGGGGCAGAAAGAGAAGCTCAGGCCAAGAGTTCACACAAAGTCTAGGTGGTGAGCTCAGACAAAGGCAGAGACGCAACGTCAGAGTCTCAACTCCGGTAAATGCAACAGCGTCAACTTTTCACTGGCCTCTCTCTACTTTTCTAAAGCACTTGCTTAGCAAAAAGCAGCTTTTCTTCTATTCCAGAAATCAGCTGGAAGTACCAAAAGAAAGAGTTTTCTCCAAAGTTTTAGCTAACAACCTTCTTGCTTTTATCGATCCCATATTCTAACCAGCATGAGAAAAGTTGTTACCAGCCACGTTGTCTTTCACAGTTGAGGACTTTTGTGCCTTGAACAAGGAACAGAGTCAAACTTCTAAGTCGATCTCTAACTTCCCATGTGCCCTCACAAAGAGCACAAACAGATTCCTCAAACCAGGATCCCTTCCCCCCTTGCATTAGGCAAGTAGAAATGGTCCAACTCAATCACCTAGGTATATGTAAGCAAGACTGTGGAGAAGGGCAGTCTTTTCTATTCCAGTTTAATGAGGACCTAGATTAGGTACCCCTGTTTTGACCTCAAATCCATTTCAGATCAATTTCTCAATTTAAAAATACATGTTTCAGGGGGTCTGAGTGGCTCAGTCAGTTAAGCAGCTGCCTTCAGCTCAGGTCATGATCCTGGGGTCCTGGGATGGAGTCCCACATCGGGCTCCTTGCTCAGCAGGGACCTTGCTTCTCCCTCTGCCTCTGCCTCTCTCTCTCATGAATAAATAAATAAAATCTTTAAAAAAAAATAAATAAAAATACAAGTTTCTTTTCTTTCAATTACTGAGTCTTAATTTAAAAATTTTCTCAATTACTGAGTCTTCATTACATATTCCAAGCCTGGTAGAGCCACAAAAAGCCTTTTTTTATTTTTTATTTTTTATTTTATTTTATTTTATTTTTTGCCACAAAAAGCCTTTAAAGCAAGATGATTTCATTTGAATTTAGCCTCCAGAAAGAAAAAAAAAAAAGGTATTTTAAATGCGCAATTTATTCAAAATACACATCCATTTCTGACTTGAGGATGTTTAGCTTGATAAGCTTTAGAATTCAGACAGTTTTCTTTCCATAGCAGATGACTCTTGAGTCATGACTGAAAATATCATCACTCATTTTAATAAAGATAATGACAACTGACCAAAAAAATTTAGGCAAACATCAAGAAAGAGATCTGGGGGGGAAATGTGTTTTCAGTGGAAGTAAAAATACTATTCACAATCTAAAACCTGCAGATCAGGAGAAATGAATACTGGAAGCACTTCTTGTGTTTTAAGTGACATTAGATGGCTCTGAAAGTTAGCGTTTAAAAATACTCTCTAAGAATACAAGCCAAATGACTACAGGATTATAAGTTCTCTCTCCCAGTTGTTCAGGTTTTAAAAACAGGCACAAGTAAGAATAGCCTTCAAAAAAAAAAAACCTAATAAATAGCACACGAGCAACGCAATCTACCCAATAAGGATACCGTATCATGCACTTTTGCCTCCTTCTACCAGATACCTCTAAATAATAACATCGCCCCTCTCATTTCCCTCCTTCCTGCATGCTTTCTCCATGATGAAAATGACAAGTGAAGGGCACACTCTTGGGCTCTTCCTTTGGAACCAGTCCTCTCACTGCTGGAGGCATGAGTGCTGCCTAAAATCCGCTTCCATGCTGGCATCCGGCATTTACCTAGTTCCCTAACGCTACCTTCCGTTCTCCTGTAGGATTCCTGGACGATGAGCAAAGCCCACCACTTGCCCAGGTTCCCCTCTCTCCCCAGACAGAATCCTGCCCCCTCAAGACAGTGCAGACTGGCCCCAGCAGCCAGGAACCAGGTCCGAGGTGCTGTCTGCTGGATGGAAGTGGTCCTGCCCGGCCACAGGCCTCTCCTTCCCCCACAGGGTCGCACCTCCTTGTTCTGAAAACAAAACCAAGCAAGAGAAAACCAAGCTGCTCGCTCGTCACAGCAGCCTAAAGGCAGAACCAACGTAAATGTCCATCCACAGGTGACCAGACCAGCAAAATGTGATATATCCAAGTAATGGAATATTTTTCAGCCATAAAAAAGAATGAAGTAATAACACCCGCTACAAAGTGGATGAGCCTTAAAAATATGATGCTAAGTGAAAGAAGCCAGACACAACAAGGCCACGTATTGTATGGTTTGTGGGAAATATCTGGAAGAAGGCAAATCCGTGGAGACGGAAAGCAGATTCGTAGTTGCCAAGGAGCTAGAGGGAAGGGGGATGGGGCTTCCTTTTCGGGTGAGGAAATATTCTGGAACTCAACAGTGGTGATGGCTGCCAGATACCGTGAAGGGACTAAAGGTCACTCATGGTCAATTATGGCTCTTCTACCACAGTAAAAATAAATTAACAAAAAAATCACAGATTCATTTCTCTCCACACGCCCACTGCCAATATTTTCAAATCTGTGGTTCACACGACCCACCTCCATTTTCTCAGCCCTGGTTTTATCCGTAAGCCCCTTCGTTTGGTTTTTTACTCCAAAAAGTCTCTGCCTCCTCCACATGTATAAACAAAAGTATGGGGAACTATTTATAAAGTTCTCCACAAACACTCATATTTTTATACAATCCGGTCGCCTTCCTCAGTACCCTGAGAACATCACGTACAGCCTCCTCCTTGAAACACTCCTTGCCCCTGACCTCCAACCATGGCATCTTCAAGACCCTTCTTGACCATCTTGACCACGTGTTCCCTTTCCAAGCTCTTATTCCTATTTGCCCAGTAGGAACACTCTGGGCTCCCTGTCCGGTCTGGTGCTTCGTTGGCTTGACCACTCTGGCTGGCACCTCAAGCCTCCTTGTTTCCTGCCACAAATCAGGGTCACACTGCATTTCTTCAGTGGACGGAGATGTAAGTTGGCAAGCACACCCTCAACGCTTTCTAACAAAGGTGGTTCTTTCACACATAAGGAACACGGTTTCGTATTCCTGCTGTAATGAATTACCACATTCGGTGGCGGAAAATCACACATTTGTCATCCTACTGCTCCGGTGATCAGAATCTAAAGTGGGTCTGCTGGGCCACATTCTTTCTAGAAGCTTTGGGGGAGAATCTGTTTCCTGGCCTCTTCCACTTTCCAGAGGCGGCTTGCAATGCTTGACTTGTGGCCCTGGGCTCCATCCTCAAAGCCAAAAGCATGTGTCTCTCTCCTCTCTGGCCACCTGTCTCCCTCTTAAAAAGACGCTTGTGAATACACTGGCCTACCTGGGTCACCCAGGATCCTCCCCCCATCCTAGAGACCCTTAACTTAATCACATCTGCAAAGTCCCCTTTGCCGTGTGAGGCACACAGTCACCCACAAGCTCTGGGCGCTAGGGGGTGGACGGTAGTTGTGGGGAAAGAGGGCGGCATGCAGTCCACCACAAACATTCCCAGGTTCTGAGGACAACCTTTGGCAGCCACTTCTTCTGTACGCTTCCGGACCAAGCAGGGACCTTCACCCTCAGTGGTGTACGGGGCAGTTCATGCCTAGCGGCCAACCACGCAGCAAGAAGTCTTCTCTCCTCAGAAGAGCAAATGAAGCAAATTTCTGGGGTTCCCTATTCAAGGTTATTTAGAGCTGGGGGTGAGGGGGTGGGGGGAGGAAGGAAGGAATCCATGCATTTCACTTCCAAGAGAGGAGAAAGTTCTAAGTCAAGGACAGGTGAGGGAAGCACCTTTTTAAAAAGATCATGTAGAAGACTTTGTGAGTCGTTAGAAATAAGCAGTAAAAGGGTGATGAACTCAAAGTAGTTTGGGCTGGTTTGTATGTGAATGTCCTCCCCACCCAGTCTGTCCTACCCCCATGAGTGTCCCTGTCACTACTCTTTACCCTTATATATATATTTTTAAAGATTTTATTTATTTATTTATTTGAGAGAGAGAAACAGCATGAGAGAGGGGAGGGTCGGAGGGAGAAGCAGGCTCCCCGCTGAGCCGGGAGCCTGACGCGGGACTCGATCCCAGGACTCCGGGATCATGACCCGAGCCCAAGGCAGTCGCTTAACCAACTGAGCCACCCAGGCACCCTACCCTTATATTTTAATATAGGTGGGAGAGGAAGCAAGGAACACATGTGTCTATCCACGTGTATACGTGTACACATACAGACATCATCTTTCACTGGATTTTCTTCCTGTAACTGGAGCGACGCAAATGTTTTTGCCCTGAAATGCGCGAGTACTGGAAACACTGCAGCCACACACATCCAAGTTCCAGCAGCAACCACGTTATTCTTAGCTTCTGGGACACACAGATGTCCCCGCCCTCCCACGCCCTCTAGTGGCGGCCAGCATGTGAACCGTGCCACGTGGCGGGAACTTTATTCTACACTAGGTCTCAGCCCAGGTTTTGGTACAGATTTTACACACGCTTGCAAACATACAGCATTCTGGCCTAAGAAACTATTCACTTTATGTGTTAGGCATTTACCTTTTTTCTTGTGATTTTTAGTAGTGCCCTATAGTAAGCTCAGAAACTCAAAAGAAGTAGTGGACAGTCTGGTAAAAGAAAGTGCCCAAAGTCCAGTAAAAAGACAATAGGTAAATAAATATGGTATAGTCACATGGTGGAATATTATACAGCAACAACCCAGAAGGAACCACAGCCATACACGGCAGCATGGATTAATCTTTTTGAAAAAGACATTAGTTCTAATGTAAATAAATATGGTACCATTTTTATAGACTCCCCCCCCCAAAAAATCTTAGGAGTACATGTATATGTAATTTCAATATAGATATACACACACACACACACACACACACACACACACACATATATATATATATATATATATAATTTTTTTAAAGCAATGGAATGAAGACCACAAAATTCAGGATCATTCTTGCCTTGGGCATGAGGAGGCAGCAGGAGAAGGTAAGGGAGAGACAGCAGCACCAGTCCTGTCTGGGGGAAAGGCTCATGTGTATTCATTTTATTATAATGTCTACAACTTACAAGTATGTTATATTCTTCAATATATCAAATACTATCATTAAAATATAATTAAGGAATATGTGCAGGTAAGTAGATTGATAGATTGATAACTGATAGATGGACAGCTAGACAGAGGGACCAACCCAGGGGTGGGTTGTTCAGAAGAGAACATGAGGTCTTCTCAGCTCCATTCTTGTTTGAATTGCCTAAAGTCCTCCTATAGTTTGGAGCTATCAATCCTAGTCTGAGTGATACAATGAGTTTCTAAATTTTACTTAAGTAAAAACTCATGGATCATGTGTCAATCAGGAGAAGATGCAGTTAGGCCCTTCCCCTGTATGTGGAGGCTCAACCTTGGGCCTGTAGCAGAACCTCAGAAAGGAAGAATTCAAGAATTTTATCCCACCCCTCAGACACCACCTGACCTTGGAAATGAATAATTTTCATTTTTTAAAAAGATTTTATTTATTTATTTGATAGAGAGAGACACAGCGAGAGAAGGAACACAAGCAGGGGGAGTGGAAGAGGGGGAAGCAGGGACCCCGATGCGGGGCTCCATCCCAGGACCCTGGGATCATGACCTGAGCCGAAGGCAGACGCTTAAAGACTGAGCCACCCAGGCGCCCCATAATTTTCATTTATTACTTAATAATGCATTAATACTTGTCTTCACTCCAGTCCTAAGAGGCTTAATGTCAAGTGGCACTTGGCCTGGTCAGCTCCCATGCCCCCCCCCCCCCCCAGTAATGCCTCTGACTTATTTCTGAGGCTCCATCCTTCCGTAGAGCCCAGCTGTTTCTCTGGACATCGGCCCTGACCTTTGTTTCCAATGACGGGGCCACGCCAGTCTCTCTCCTTGTAACCAGAGCCCCGTCTCTGGACGGCAGCTAGGCAGTCAGGGCCCTTAGGCACTTGGAGACACACTACCTGCAGACTTCCGTGTGTCACCTCCAACAGCCACAGTCACACACCTCATCCTGCCTGAAGGGACGCACCCCCCCCTTCACGGTCTCTCTTCCCGATAAAAGCTACCATGTTCATTACAGAAAGGGAAATGTAATGCGGGTAAACAAAATCAAGAAAACGAAAACCACCTGGATTCCCCTAACAGAGTGATACCACATGTGTACCAACGTATCATTATAATATCATACATTATACCTTCCTGCACTTATTTAAACCTACAGTTTTTTTCTTAACACAGTTAGCAATAAAGGGTAAATTTTCAGATTGCTAAATACTCTTATAACATGATCTTAATGAACTGCATAATACTCCATTTATTCCAGTTACTATGGCTGCATTAAAAAAAAACCTTACCAGTATAAAATAAAAAATATATACATATATCATATACAGCTCCTGCCTCAGGGCCTTTGCACTTGCTGTTCCCTCTGCCTAGAAGCTCTTTACCCAGACATGCTTCACAACCTCATTTCCTAGGCTTTGCTCAAAATCTTCAGTCAAGTCTTTCCTGAGCACTTTATTAAAACCTGGTCCTCCCCACCCACGCCTACACACCCTCATCCCTCATCCTACACATAATATTGAGGGCTTTTCACTTAAGGAGCCTTGAGTTTTAAGTCATTTAGGGCTCATCTAAGGGCTACTGCTCCCAGACCCAGAAAGCCTGGCCCCTGGCTTTCTGTCCATGTTCTGACTTGATAAATCTGCTTGGATAGAAGGAGACTATGTTACTCATGAAAGGAACATGCAGCCAGAAACAGGTCTAACCACTGATTGCCCTGATTCTCAATGGAGCTGGTGGGCTATGAAACGCACTTCCTGTTTGGTTTTATTTTTAATGCTTCAGGAAATGTATCCCGTTGGTGGTGAGGATCCATGTCAATTTCAGGGTGAAATTTTTCTCTTGAACGCTCCTTCTAGCCATGTTTCAATTTGACAGGCTCCTGAGAGACAAAGACAGCCCCTAAATGTCTAGCAGGGGGCATTTTCAAAAACCCGTAAGTAATCTTCTATGTAGGTCCACCACTCATGGTGAAGAGAGAAGCAGCAGAATTCTGCTAGTCCTCCACACTAGCTTTAAAAACTGCTTAGAGTCCTTTGTTCCCTACTTGTCTTCAAACTGGTCTACTTTTCAAAGCACAACTTTAAAAAGTGAATACAACAGATTGGAATCCGGATGAAGAACTTAGAGAAACTTTCAGACCAAGTCTCAGCAGCTCTGGCTGAGAGCTCGCCATCTATCAGTCACTGAATGGGGTTGGCTGTTCTTCCCTGACAGAGAGGAAGAAAGGGGCTTTGACTCTCCATTGTGCAATATAGGACTACAGAATAGAGCTCAATTATTATTTTTGGGGAAAAAAGGGAATAAAGGCCTATGTGGATTTTTATTTGGGCAGGATAGAGATTTGAATAGTGTTTCGCTCCCAGGCCAGCCCAGATATCTTCAGCCAAAGACTTATTCAAGTTCAGATATGCTTATGCTAAAATCCAGCAGACTCCAATTTTAAGGGAATATTTTCTCTAAAAGTAAATAATTTTTACCAAATTTAATTCAATCAAATGTATCCTTCACAGCAAAATTTTCTTTTAAAACTCATGGAGATGTGGTTCCCTGTCTACAGTTCTGGCTGAAATTAAATTGAAAAAAAAAATACAGCTTTCAAATATAATGCCTTATGAGAAAGGTACAGGGACAAGATTATAAAACACAAGTTACAAGGTGACTTTTAGACACATTAAAAAATGCTCAAACTGTAAAAATCGACTAGTTTCAATGGGCAAGTCAAAAATCATTGCTGTGCTTAACAGCAAAGAAAGGATACTTTTTAAAATACCATGTGACTATGCAAGGCTTTTTACTTAGTAATTCACCTTGTCAATGTAATTTTGATGAGTAAGGATGATCCATAAATACTGAAAATGCAGTTTTCACACTAAATTCTATTCCTCAGAGGGACAATTTAGCAAATGCTAGATGACTTTTCACT
This sequence comes from Neomonachus schauinslandi, assembly GCF_002201575.2. Classification (NCBI taxonomy): domain Eukaryota; kingdom Metazoa; phylum Chordata; class Mammalia; order Carnivora; family Phocidae; genus Neomonachus; species Neomonachus schauinslandi. The sequence goes on along the minus strand of NC_058409.1, from coordinate 137,663,700 downwards.
TTTAACAGAGACATAAAGTCGTGCTCAAAGATTTAATTAATTAGACATCCCCTACTTAAATGCTCCAGTCTGTTCTGGGCATATGAGCTGGGACAAGCTTGGGACTTGGGTTTTACAACCAAAGATTCTTGGCTCCTTTCCCCGAAAAAAAATAGAACCAGCTAGAATGCTCTGACTGGCAGTTATCAGGAAGCTGACAAGGCAGAAGGGCATTTTATCCCATGAAGTGGGGCCACACAGCTATTTCTCCTGAGAGCATGAGACGGAAACACGCCGACACCCCCACCATCTGACCAAGGTAGAGGCAAAAAGCTCACGACTCTTGCTAATCCCTGCTGGCTCTAGAAATACTGACTGTTAATTCTCTGCTATGCCTCTGAAGAGTCAACTCCAGGTAAGGCAAAGTAGATCTGATGTCCTCATGAATCACTGGAAAGCCACTCTCTGATTCTTGTGAAGGGTACCCTGCTAGAGGCATCGAGATTCCAGGGACACCTGTTAGAAAATCCTAGAGTTCTCAGCCATAATTTCCAAACTCTTTAGCTGCCATGAAAAAAAAAATGGTATTTTCTGTAAATTGGCACTGAATGATAAAACAAGATTTTTGATGAGAATTTTGAGAATAGCTCATCTGGTTATAATGTACCCAACTATTGAAGAAGTCTGTAAAGAAATTTTGAATGATCAGGATATATGCAAGTGAAGTTATTCCTGTCAAATTTATACTTAGAAAAACCTGGCCAAAATGAAAACAAATTTATGTTTTTAAAAGGCAGTGTGCACAATGTCTCCTTTGTTAACATGAGATTTTATTCCGTCAGCTGCCAGAGTCACGTGCAGAAATAAAAAGCTCTTAGGACACTAAAGGTCAGGTTGCGTTTCAATACTCAGAATGAGCCATAAGAGATGTTAATTTGGTTCAGTTGACAGACTGCTCTGTATACACCCTGTGCAGGTTGTAGAGTTAGTGACTTAGTTTATTAAAAAATAGGTCAAGCAGGAGCCCTTCTCAGAGCTTACCCACTGTGAACCACAGTTTCACAAAATCAACTTTCCATGTACAAAAGTCTATATATGAGTAGCATCTGATTAAAATTATCCAACTTTTATTACTGATGACCACATGAGAAATTAGATGCTGGCTTTATTGTTATTTACCAGTATAACCCATGTGAACTTTATGAATAGCCTTTAAATGCCCAGAGAAACTACACATATACATAAGGGTACAATACCATCTTCATGCTAAATTTTGAGGGAAATACTTTCAGCTAAGCCAACAGAAGCAAATTTTCCCGAAGAGTAAATAACATTCTGGGAAATAAGCCATCAGACTACAGAGAAGGAAGATCCTTTTTCTTCTCCAGCTTTACTGAGACATAGTTGACATATAACATTGTATAAGTTTACCGTGTACAATATGAGGGTTTGATACACACATAAATTGTGACATGATTCCCACATAGATAGTTGACACATCCTCCACCTCACATAATTCCCATTTTGTTGGGGTGGTGGTGACAACACAGAAGGTCTACTCTCTTAGCAACGTGCAAGTGTACAATATTATATTGTTCACTAGAGCGGCCATGTTGTACGTTAGATCCCCAGGACTCATCGGTCTTATCACTGCAAGTGTATGTGTGCCCTTTGGCCAACTTCTCCTCATTTCCCTTCCCTCCCAGCCCCTGGCAACTACCAGTCTCCTCTCCTGTTTTTATCAGCAGCTTTTTTAGATGCCACATATAAGTGAGATCATACAGTTTTTGTCTTTCTCTGACTTATGTTACTTAGCACAATGCCCTCCGGGGTTCATCCATATTGTCACAAATAGAAGAATTTCCTTCTTTTTGTATGGCTAAGTAATATTCTCTTGTATATATGTCCCTAGGTATCCATTCGTCCACCATTGGACACTTAGGCTCTTTCCGTGTCTTGGCTGTTCTGAATGACGTTGCAGTAAACATGCTGCTACAGGCTTCTGTTTGTGGCACTGATGTCCTTTCCTTCGGGGTATACCCAGCGGTGGGATCGCTGGGTCATAGGGTAGTTCTATTTTCAAGTTTTAGGGAACCTCCACCCTGTTTTGCATAGTGGCTACACCAATTTACATTCCCACCAACAGTGCACAACGGTTCCCTTTGCAAGGAGCTCCTTTGTAATTAAAAAGCTTTACAATGGCATTATGAAGAGAGAATGGTCCATTATTTGCCTCACCTTTTTATAGTGAACGTAATGATCTTTAATGAAGCAATTAAAGCCCCACAGAGAGAAGGCCTGGCTCGTTCTGAGAGTGAGACAGCAAACCAACCATGGAAGTGGAAAGATCCTAATCCCACAATGCTCCTGTGAGCAAAACCGCGCCTCTCTGACTCAGAAGAGCCTCTCATACAGCACTGCATTTTGTCCTTCAAATAAAGTGGTTCTGAATTTTTCAATGTGAAAAACACAAGCACTACCCAGTATCAGACACTAAGAATCACCGTAAGCAACATACTGAATCAAAGAAATTAGAGGAATAAATATTGTAATTTCATATCTCCATGATGAATAGAGAACAATACAATTACACAGGAGAAACTGTGAACTCAGCCATCGAAAAGAATGAAATCTTGCCATTTGCAACGACACGGATGGGGCTAGAGAGTATTATGTTAAGCGAAATAAGGCAGTCAGAGAAAGACAGATACCATGATTTCACTCAAATGTGGGATTTAAGAAACAAAACAGATGAACACAGGGGAAGGGGAATAAAGAGAGAGGGAGGCAAACCATAAGAGACTCTCTATTTAAGGGAGGTGGGTGGGGGATGGGTTAGATGGGTGATGGGTATTAAGGGCACTTGTTTTGATGAACACTTACATGTAAGTGATAAATCACTAAATTCTATTCCTGAAACCCACATCACACTATATTTTAACTAGCTAGAATTTAAATAAAAATCTGGGGGAAAAAAACCAGTGTAAAAATACCGGAAAGTAGCCCTTCTACTGTGGATTAAATCCCTTTGAAGGAGTCACTGGCCAAACAGAAACGTAACAAGATAACAAAATGAAAGAAATGGAAATGATTCTTTGATCCCACTTCTGATCACCAGCTACAATTTTGGTCCCACAGCTGATGATCTTGCCAAGTTCATTCCTCTCTTGGCCTCAGTTTTTCTCATCTGCTGAGTAGGTGAGAGAGGGAATCATTTCAGATATCCCTTCCAGCCCTAAAAAGTCTGTAATGCAGTCTGAGGTATTTGCGTGTTTGAGATATTGTGATTCATAATAAGAAATATAGATTTGGCCTTTGTCCCCAAGTTTCTGGGGGGGGACCGGAGGGGGACCTTCTCCACACCACCTAGCGATTCTAGGTCACCAGCTGAGGGTTCTACAACTCAACTTGATTCTGACATTATCTACCTGGAGACAGAGTCAGACCCCCCCCAGGTTAAGGCTCTGTCCGACAAGGCTGTCCCCTCCCCCACTTCAGATGCCATTTGCAACCCAGGCTGTCACTTGTGCTTCTGACCACCCTGCTATATACTGGAGGTTCCAACAATCCCCTCCCTTGAGTTCCATTACTTGCCTCCAGCAGCTCCCAGCACTCACACATTTTACTTACTACATTACAGGTTTGTTACAAAAGATGTACCTAAGAAACATCCAGCTGCAAGAGAAGCCTAGGGCAAGGCAAGGGGAAAGAGTGGGGAGCTTTCATGGCCTCCCCAAATGTGCTGCTCCCCCATAAATCACGTGGTCACCCACTTGGAAGCTCTCCAAACACTGTCCTTTTGGGTTTTTATGGAGGCTTCATTCCACAGGCACGACTGATTAAATCACTGGCCATTGGTGATTGGTTCAACCTCCAGCTCCTCTCCCTTCCCCAGAGAAGAGGAGGAGGACTGAAAGTTCCAACCTCCCAATCAAGCCTCTAATCAATTTCCATGCCAACCAGCCCCGTCCTTAGGTGCCATAGAAAAGCCACCTCATTAACATAACAAAAGACACCTTTCTCTCAACAATTAGGAAAGTGCAAAAGTTTTAGTGATTTGGTGCCAGAACCTTGGGGACAAAGGCCAAATCTATATTTCTTATTATGAATCACAATAACTCAAACACGCAAATACCTCAAATTGCATTACAGACTTTTTAGGGCTGGAAGGGATATCTGAAATAATTCTCTCTCTCACCTCAGCAGATGAGAAAAACTGAGGCCAAGAGAGGAATGAACTTGGCAAGATCATCAGCTGTGGGGCTGGGACCAGGATGAACCTGAATATGTATCTAGGTAATTGTGAAGTGAATGAGATCCTCCCTCAAAAAGCTTATTTCCAAGGCACCTGGGTAGCGCAGTTGGTTAAGTGACCGACTCTTGGTTTTGGCTCAGGTTGTAATCTCAGGGTTGTGAGAAGGAGCCCTGCATCAGGCTCCTCGCTCAGCGGGAGTCTGCTTGAGATTTTTCTCTCCCACTCCTTTGCCCCTCCCCCCGTCCTGTGCTCACTCCCTCTGCCCCTCCTCCTGCTTGCTCTCTCTCTCACTGATATATATAAATCTAAAAAAAAAGGGGGGGGGGGGCGCCTGGGTGGCTCAGTTGTTAAGCGTCTGCCTTCAGCTCAGGTCATGATCCCAGGGTCCTGGGATCAAGCCCCGCATCGGGCTCCCTGCTCCATGGGAAGCCTGCTTCTCCCTCTCCCACTTCCCCTGCTTGTGATCCCTCTCTCACTGTGTTTCTCTCTGTCAAATAAATAAATAAAATCTTAAAAAAATAAATAAATAAAATTAAAAAAAGGTTATTTTCATTATCATGCCTTCTCTGGAGGCACATGAGCACTTTCCCAAAGTGGTGAAATATTATAGATCTAAAAAAAAGCCATATTATAAGCTGCTTACCCCCTGACCAAACCCGGCATTGGCAGAGTTCCTTGGTCCTGCTCACTATTTTATTTTTTCCAAATCATTATCAAACACTCAAACAGCTTTTTTTTTTTTTAAGATTTTATGTATTTGACAGAGAGAGAGACAGCGAAAGAGGGAACACAAGCAGGGGGAGTGAGAGAGGGAGAAGCAGGCTTCCCGCCGAGCAGGGAGCCCGATGCGGGGCTCGATCCCAGGACCCTGGGACCATGACCTGAGCCGAAGGCAGATGCTTAACCGACTGAGCCACCCAGGCGCCCCTCAAACAGCTTCTAAACAGGGCTTGGACAGCAAGGGCTCTAGAAAAAGCAGGCAATTGATAACTTCACCAGTCAAAATAAGGACCAGTAAATCACAAAGTGCTTTTTTAAAATTCCCTTGAAATCACACTAGCTCACTGGGTCGCATCGTCCCCCTAACCAAAATTAAAGAGCAAGCTCAATTTCTTTACTTGCACGGGAAGCTTAGACACTTGCCCGAGGAGGCCCAGTGTGTCTGCGGTGGGCAGGACTAGAGCCCAAGGCCCATACTGCCAGGCCCGCCAGGGATGGGTTCATGCCTAAAGGGGCCTGCACGCCACAAGGGCAGCATCGTTAACCAATTTCAAATCACTCTCTCTGATGCTGTTCTTATCAACAGCCTTCTGATCTTAATTTGATCTCCCAAGCAGACTCCCCCGCTTAAAATAACCAACTTGGAGAAACCTGGACAAACATTACTTTGGCCAGGTGGTCAAGGTTAAAACCGTAATGACAAATCACATCAATGAGACGTACCCTTGATACCATGTGATGACAATGGCACTTTACCTCTGCGCTCTTCTTCCCCAAACCCATAACCGCAGTCTAGTCATAAGAAAAACACCAAATTCTAATAAAGGGACATCCTACAATGTATCTGACTAGTACTCCTCAAAACTGTCAAGGTCAACGAAAATAAGACAAGTCTGAGAAACTATCACAGCCAAGAGGAGCCTAAGGAGGTATGTCTATGAAATGCATTGTGGAATCCTGGATGGGATCCTAGAACAAAAAAAAGACATCAGGCGAAAACTAGGGAAATCTGCACACAGCATGGACTTTTAGCTAATAAGAAGATATTAATTGTGACAATGTATGGCGGTAATGTAATATTACTATGTGAAGAGAAGAAAGGTAGGCGATGTACTATCTCTGTATGGAAACTCTGCACTATCTTCTCAATTTTTCTGTAAATCTCAACTGTTCTAAAACAAAGTCAATTTTAAAGAAGGAGAGAACCAACTGATGGATCTGAATCCACTGGACATCTTGGAGGCTCAGTCACCTACCCTCTTGTTAGCAATAACATTGAAAAAAAACCAAGTTCCTTACCTTTCGCTGAGGCTTCTCCATAACTGTGCACCTGTAACAAGGAGAGGCAAAAAGCAAGACATTAATGGAGGTGTTTTTCTCTTGAGGCATTTCTCAACTTAGAAATATTCTGAGCTATTTAACATGAAATGCTTAGGGGCGCCTGGGTGGCTCAGTCGGTTAAGCGTCTGCCTTTGGCTCAGGTCATGATCCCGGGGTCCTGGGACTGAGTCCCGCATCGGGCTCCCTGCTCAGCAGGGAGTCTGCTTTCCCTCTCTTTCTGCCCCTCCCCCAGGCTTGTGCTTGTGCGCACACACACACTCTCGCTCTCTCTCTCAAATAAAAAAATAAAATCTAAAAAAAAAATGAAATGCTTAAATATTTAAACTCTAGGAATTATCGAACCATTCAGTGTATACCTCTGGTACCATAATTAATTCAGGCGATTAGTCCATGAATATTTGAGATCCTACTACATGTAAAACACTTGGACAGGTGCCATGAGAGATCCTACATCACACGTGGTCCTGCCTCAGGGACTTGACTGTTCAGTGAGGCAGTCCTAGCATGCACTCAAGTACATACGAACCGAGGCAGGTGGTGTAGGAACTACACAAAAAGCCCAATCCACGAGAGTTCAGGGAAGAGAGAAGAAAATCAGGCTGCTCAAGGAAGCACCAATAACCGAGGTGGCATTTAAGGTGGGTTCTGAAATGGTGCTGACGGAAGGAGAACTAAGACAACTGTTACTTGAGAAAGGGGATTTTTATCTCTTCCTTCCTTAGGTGTTTTGAGCTTATACCTAGGCTCAAATGAAATCAACAGAAAAAAATGTATACTTAGATCAATCACTTGCTTTCTTGATTGGCTTGCTTTCTTCACTGTGCTATATCTTAATATTATACTCTCAGCTACCAGCTTTAATGAAGTGCAATATTAGAAACACCACGAGGCTGTTTCTGCATTTTCCCATGAAACGAATGCCAACGATGTTGTCCCTTTTGTTCTGCAGTCTCCCCTACCAAAGATCTAGGTAATAAATTCTTAAAATTGAGTCCCAGGAAAAAAAGTTTCTCAAAATTGCTTGCATTCTTTCATCAGACTATTAGAAGAATTGTTCAGTTGGTCTAGTTTCCCTTTTTCCCTTGGCTGCCGGTAAGCCCAGGGACGACTCTGTCACTCAGTTATGGTCACATTAGAATCCTGTTCCTCTACTACACCTTTTTAAATGAGTCTCATTTTTTATGATCCTTATAAGCTTTTGGGGTTAGATGGCATATATTTGGGGGTTAGAGGGCATGTCAAACAAAGCAAATGAACTATTCAAAAGAATCCAAGGAATTCTGAGCACTAGTGAGGCCTCAAGGTGATGTTGGAAAGTGGGATAAAGTTGAGCACTTACAACCCACCTGTCAGAGGACATTTCTCTGTTAACACTGGATCCAAGAGTGGAGAAAGCAGGTAACACTAAGGGGTGTTTGCTTGTTTGGTCTGTCATTAAAAGTGAGGAAAAGGAGAATGATTGCTGGCTAAGGGGACAAGGACATTTAGAATGGCAGGGACAGGAGCACCACAGTCATGGAGCACAGAGCAGGCTGGGGCTGTGCGGAGCTGGGGGGCAGTGCGGGGGGAAGAGGCTGAGCAGGGCAGCACTTACACGGAAAGGAGAGAGCGGGTTCCCGAGGAGCAAGGGGCTGGCAGAACATGGCATAAATGGGCAGTGCAGATTTCGCAGGAGGAAGGGTATAAAGAGACAGGGGTGGAAATACTCCACAGGTGGCCACGTGGGGACCCGCTGAGCCCCCCCCCCCACCACACAGGGCGGTTCTTGAATAGGATATTAAAGGGGGCCAGTGTGGAAATTCTGGGCTCTTCTGTCATGAGAGAGAGGGGTAGGTGATGGAGGAAGAGCCTATGGCTGCAGAAAAGTTCCCCAGGGCCTGGATGAAGAGAAGTGTGCACTCAAGGTAGGCTCCAGCAAGAGTGAGCGAGAAATCCACCGCAGCTGGAGGCTGCTCACGCTGCTGACTCGCAACAGACACGTGGGCTCTGGTAGGTTCCACAAAGATTAATTTACCTGAAAGGATCTCCATACTCAGGCCTCACCTACTTCATAGGAAGCATCTAAGATGGCTTTAAAGATCAGTGTTGGGGGGCGCCTGGGTGGCTCAGTCGGTGAAGCGTCTGCCTTTGGCTCAGGTCATGATCTTGGGTCCTGGGATCGAGCCCTGCATCGGGCTCCCTGCTCAGTGGGGAGTCTGCTTATCTCCCTCTGCCCCTCCCCCACTCATGCTTGCTCTCGCTCATGCTCTCTCTCAAATAAATAAAATCTTGAAGGAAAAAAGACAACCATGGGAGAAGAGGAGGAATAAAACTAAATTCTTAACAATGGAAGTGTGCTATCTTCAGGCAGGAATGCGGCGGTGGAGAGCGGAGACCCCGAGATGGGAGGGGAGAGAACAGCCCCGTGAGCCTGAGGACTTGCTCACGCTTTCCCAGCTGCTGTGGCAAAGCCAAGGTGTCCGGCCCGAGTGGCTGGCAGGTCTGGTGGAAGCCATGGAGTTTCCATAACTGCATCTGGCTCGAACTGGGCGCCTCCCAGAGACCCATTCATCACAGCAGGGCCCTGGGCTGAAAGGTCTGCAGAGGCGGGCTCCTGCCATCTATGTGCAGGGCTCACACGGACTTTGTCTATGTGCTTTGTCTGCACAGACTCCACTGAAGGAGGCCGGGGCGGACACCAGTGTTCCTTCGGTCATAGGCTGAGGAGTGCTGGGAAAGCACAGTGGTTAATCCCGTTCTCCTTTCCTCTTGGTGCGTAGCAAGCTACCCAGTTAAAACCCTGACGTAAAGCTTGGCCTGGGACACAGCCTGCCCTACAGGATGCGGGCATGAGAGCTCCCCCGGGGGGCAGAGAGGCCTGTGGGGGTGGGGTATCTGGAAGCCCCTGGAAGCCCCTTGCTGAGGCAGGCCCTGCACAGAAAGGCGCTCCACACAGACTGCCTGATGGGCCAACAAACCCCGTGTTGTTCAGATTCTGCATCAGAGCTGCAGGGGGCAGAGGGTCACTGCGCCCGAGGCACTTCTAGTCGACGCTCTTAGGTGGCCCTCGCACAACTGCGTGGTTGCGGGTCAGTTTCTGCCATTTTGTGGGATAAGGAGACCGAGTGGCGGTGGGCTTTTCTGCCCCGAACCGTGCAAAATCTTACTTTATATGGAAAAAGCGAGGCACCATATGGGATTCAGTCAAGGATCAAGAGGTGGGGAGACTGTCCTGGGTTATCCAGGTTGGGCCCCAAATGCAGTCACAATGATCCCTGTAAAAGGCAGGCAGAGGGAGATCTGGTGAGGATGGAAGAGGAGAAGGGGCCACGAGCACCGAGGCAGAGTGGAGTGTTGAGGCTGCAAGCCAATACACCAACCAACCACCCGAGGCCGAGGCCAGGAGAAGAAAAGAATGCTTCCCTAGAGCCTCCGGAGGGGGCACAGCCCTGCCAGCACCTTGATTTTGGCCCCATGCTATACTGATTTTGCACAACTGGCCTCCAGAACAGTGAGAGAAGAGATTTCTGTCGTTTTGAGCCACCACGCCAATGATGATTTGTTACTGCAGCCCCAGGACACGAACACAGTCCAGGATGGGTGCCCTCCACGGCTGGGGAGTGGAGTGAATGAGCTCAAGGACTAGACCCGTCAGGCTCATATTCTTCCAACTCTCCCGGCTTAGTTTGGTAAAGGACTGAACCTTTGCAAGCAGAGGTGTCCCACCCTTTAGGAATATGAAAGTCCTGTCTTTGCAAGAACATCAGGCCAACGAGTCAAGGCTGAGAATGACCTCTGCGTGACCGGCCAAGAGTGAGAAATGAGCAGTTGCAGAGTTTTCCAGCTCCATCCTGGCCTTCAGTGCTTGTCTGCTCCTTATAACATGTGCCCAGATGTGACCCACTTTGATGCAACACCAACACTGCTGAGATGCTCATCTACAATGGCCGCTGACAGACTTTTTAAGCAGTTCTTTTCTTCTAAGATTCCCCTGAGGAAGGTCCTGGAGGGTGAAGATGTTACAAAGTCTAGTGGAGAAAAATGGGCTCTCCTCTATCCATTAGGAATCAGGGCAGAAACAAGGCATCGCCATGCGTGGACTGGAGCGGCCCTGGGCAAAACCCCACGGTGTGAGTTGCTCTACCTCCGGGCATCCTTACTACATCTGGGGTGAACAGAAAGTACTGAGGCGGGTGCCTGATAGGGTTAAAAGTTAGGGAGTCGGTGGGGCGCCTGGGTGGCTCAGTCGGTTAAACATCTGACTCTTGATTTCAGCTCAGGTCATGATCTCAGGGTCCTGGATGGAGCCCTGTGCTGGGAATCCACACTCAGCGGGGGTCTGCTTGAGGATTCTCTCTCTCCCTCTGCCCCTCCCCCCGCTTGCATTTTCTCTCTGTCTCTCTCTCTCTCTCTCAAATAAATAAATAAATCTTAAAAACAGAAGTGAGGGAGCTGGGTGACTGTTCTCTGAAACACAAAATGTTGGGGCGGGGAGAGAGAGGAGAGAAGGAACACTGCATACAAGAACATAATCTTAGAGATTCATGAAATGCAGTAACTGCACACAAACGCATTCGTGGGAGGTCTCCTAACCAAGCCTCCAGTTTGGAGCTGCCCCCTTCCAGGAGATTGATTCTCCACATAAACTCTTTAAATTCACAAGTTTTCTGTCACCTTCCTAGATCACTAGAATGAAGGAATTCCCTTCAAACCTTGAAACACAGCAATGTGAAACCATCTTTCGAAAAATGGTTTACACACGATTTGCTCTAAAACTGTAAAGACTTAAAAGATAAACCGGAGTGGGCGCCTGGGTGGCTCAGTTGGTTAAGCGACTGCCTTCGGCTCAGGTCAAGATCCTGGAGTCCCGGGATCGAGTCCCGCATCGGGCTCCCTGCTTGGCAGGGAGTCTGCTTCTCCCTCTGACCCTCCTCCCTCTCATGCTCTCTGTCTCTCATTCTCTCTCAAATAAATAAATAAAATCTTTAAAAAAAAAAAAAAAAAAAGATAAACCGGAGTTAAGGCACATTGTAGAACATGATGACGGTAAATCGGTAACAGCTTCTATCACCAGTCTCAGAGTTGGCTTTAGGGAGAACAAGGCTGCTTCCCACAAGGCAGGCCTTGGGATTCCTGTTAGAGCAAGAACTTTGGGAAGTCCTTATATGCACTCATCCATATGGACCCCAACCAGCATTATCCCTCCGTGTGGGGGTTACGCTTAATGAAAATAAATGTCTCACCGTAACCTCTTCCTCTTTGCTGTTTTTTGATCAAATCCATCTTACCACATTTAGGTTCCCAGGGCTCAATTATTCCAAGGACGGAGTTTTTGCTCATTCACAAAAACTAGCTGGTAGAAGAGGCCTCTCCGAGTGCAGAAAAGCTTGACTCAGATTTATAACACAAATTACTCAGAAAACACCTTAAGCAAATTTCAAAAGTAATTCAACTTCTCACTTCTAAGCAATGTTTAAAATCAGTTCATTTTTTGTCAGTGTGAACTCATCTGTTAAAATTTATTTAACTGTTACTTGTTTTTTGGGGTTTTGTTTTTAAGTACTCTCTACCCCCAACATGGGGCTTGAACTCATGACCCCAAGATCAAGAGTCAGACCTTTACTGACAGAGCCAGCCAGGCACCCCAACTATTACCTGTTTTTAAGCCCTGAATTGTTTTTTTCTTCACTGAGGCAGAGAAAGTTTTCATATAAATGAGGCCATCTTCCAGTGGTCCAAGTTTCATCATGTGGGATGTAATAAATATTTCACTGTTACCTTCACTGCAGCTTACCTACATTTCAAAATGATATTTAAGTAGTGCTTAGAGCCAAAGAGAAACCAGCACACACAAACCTTTCGCTCAGGAGCAGTAGCTATGACTAGAGACAACATCAGGTAAGTAATTAATAAGTATTAAATATTTACCAAATACATAAATATTCAATAAACAATAATACCAAAGTCAATGCCTACATAATTTGTTATTTTGTTCCCTTTTAAAACTACTTGGTTAATATGCTTACACAAAGATCAGACATTCAGGGTCTAGAAAATTACATACCATAAAAATGAATTCTCAGTTTTCTTACCTCTAGCTCTAGATAAAACCATATCCTTTATTATTTGCATAATAACACGCCCAAGTATCATGACAGAAATCAGGTGATACACTCTCCATGGAGTCAGTGCAAGGAACCTGTAACAGCAAAAACAGACAAATCATTATTTCAATTTGAGGATTTTTATCCTTTTTTTAAAAATTAGGTTTACTTTCACAGCCCCTGGGCGGCTCAGTCGGTTAAGCGTCTGCCTTCGGCTCAGGTCCTGATCCCAGAGTCCTGGGATCGGATAGAGTCCCGCACCCTACCCCCTTCGTGGTTAGGCTCCCTGCTCAGCGGGGAGTCTGCTTCTCCTCTGCCCCTCCCCCTAGTCCTACTCTCGCATTCCCTCTCCCACACCCTCTCTCAAATGAAGAAAAAAGAAATGAGGTTTAGTTTCACCATAGAAACAACAATCCAAATTTCAGTTTTCAGAATCACTCCAATGAGACCACATCAAATTTATTTCATGGGCATCAAAGTCAGCAAAATAAAAGCGCTTGAGCCAGTACGCTTTTGTGCGGGGCTTTCTGCTGTAACCTCTAATCTGGGCAAGGATTTGCTATGTCGGGTGTGGCCCAAATGTCACTCTGCTAACAGATGGAGACTGGAACTGACCTGCAACCGAATCATGAGGCTCTAGAAAGGCAGGGCTGCAGGGCTTTCCAACATGCGGAGGAGCTACTGCAGATGGCCTTTACTCACTGTTCTCTATGTGCTGCTTTTATGCCACATTTACTTATTTAACTATTACCCCCTCCCTCCAATCTCTCGAAAATAGCAATTAAGGAATCCAAGGTGCTAGCCTCTTCTCTTTAAGGTCACTATTCTTTGGTCTATCTGGCCCCTTCCTCTCCAGAGGGAAACAAAGAATTCTTTATCATGAACAGCACACGAACACTGCGGTACTTTTTTAAAATTGGGCTGATAAAGAAATGGAATGGCTGATTAAGTCGCAAGCTCTGAGGCTTTGTACAGAGGGTGACCTGTTCTATATAGGTTAATTGGCCAAACTGCCAATTAATATTAATTTTGATGTAATCAAAATCACAGAAACACTAACTTAACATATATGTCATTTAATACTAGTTGCAAGGCACTGTAAGCTTTATAGAGAAAAACACAAACTACAAAGAAAGAATCCCGTCTTCCAGGAACTTACTTCCTCATCAGAGAGGAACACAGGCCAAGCTAACAAAATCCAAGACAATGAGTCTTAGGTACTCTAATAAAACATGAGCAAAGAACCACGCCACCCAGCAGGGGCACTACTGGGTATTTACCCCAAAGATACAAATGTAGGGATCCGAAGGGGCATGTGCACCCCGATGTTTATAGCAGCAATGTCCACAATAGCCAAACTGTGGAAAGAGCCAAGATGTCCATCGACAGATGAATGGATAAAGAAGATGTGGTATATATATACAATGGAATATTATGCAGCCATCAAAAGGAATGAGATCTTGTCATTTGCAACAACGTGGATGGAACTGGAGGGTATTATGCTGAGCGAAATAAGTCAATCAGAGAAGGACATGTATCATATGACCTCACTGATATGAGGAATTCTTAATCTCAGGAAACAAACTGAGGGTTGCTGGAGTGGTGGGGGTTGGTAGGGATGGGGTGCCTGGGTGATAGACATTGGGGAGGCTTTGTGCTATGGTGAGCGCTGTGAATTGTGTAAGACTGATGAATCACAGACCTGTACCTCTGAAACAAATAATACATTATATGTTAAAAAAAGAAGAAGAAGAAGAAGATAGCAGGAAGGGAAAAATGAAGGGGGGGATATCTGAGGGGGGAGAAGAACCACGAGAGACTATAGACTCTGAGAAACAAAGTGAGGGTTCCAGAGGGGAGGGGGGTAGGGGGATGGGTTAGCCTGGTGATGGGTATTAAAGAGGGCACGTATTGAATGGAGCACTGGGTGTTATGCACGAACAATGAATCATGGAACACGACATCAAAAACTAATGATGTAAGGTATAGTGATAAATTTTTTAAAAAGACAAAAAAAAAAAAACCATGAGCAAAGAACAAAGAGAAGCAAAGGAGGGATGATTAACTCACTGAGGAAAGATTTTATAGACATGGCCCTTGAACTTGGCCTGGCAGGATGGATGTAATTCAGAGGAAAACGGGCTGTTCCACTTGGAGGATACAGCGTATACAGAAGATCAGAGTCAGGGAAGGGGAGGGTGTGCTTGGGGCATGCCGAGTGTTCTGGGGTCCCCTGGCAGAAGGAGATGGATATAGGAGAGATTTGGGAGACTGGCAGAGAAAGAAGATATTGAGGGGGCAGCCTGGGGGCACACTGTGGCAGGCCCTGAATGATATGCTAGGGCATTTGGTCTCAATGTTACCGGCAATAAAGAGAAAGCCAAAGGTATAGGGTAGGAAAATGGAATGATGGGCGATTTAGGAAAACGCCTGAGTGCAACTGAGAGGATGAGGTGGGACAGTGAAAAAGCATGGAGTTCGGGATTTATTAGAAGGTTGTGCAATGTGTTTGGTGAGAAGTGGTCAATGTGAGATGCTGGTGAAGTTATGGGTAAAGTCCTCCAGCAGAAGGAGGGCAACCCAGGTTCCAGCTCTGGTTCTAATGTTAGCTGTGTGTGTGTCCTGGGTCAGGAGAATGTGCAGGTAGAATAAGTCCGTGTTTCTTAAATACTGGTCTGCCACAGCCACAGGCTGCTGCCTGGAAAGCTTGTTAAAATACAAATTCCCAGACCTTAGGTTCCTCCCCCCAGATCCTCTGAAACAGGTGGTCTAGTTACTAGTATTTACGTTCAATAAATACTTCTTTGGAAGGTGTCTACATTGGGCCAGCCACTGTACTACCAAAAGGAAATAAATAGTCAACAAGAAGCACAGAGGGAAGGAGCAGACATACCAGAGAATCCATAATGCCAACTATGCTTTTTAGTAACACTAGTTTGTCCTTCTACTCCAGGACTGCTGCTGGCTCTATTCTTTGAGCTCATATATGTTTGTATTAACCAAGGCTGTTTTTTGGTATTTGTTTTCTTCTTGCTCACCTCCTCCTATCAGTTTATGATCACTGCTTGCTGTTGTGTGTGTGCCAGGCTCGCTCCATTTTCCCCACCTGACCCTGACATGGCAGTTTTCAAAATTTTTGATAGTGACCCACGGTAAGAAATTCATGGACATCTAAATACATACATATGAAACCGAAGTCTCAAAAATAATATTTATCCTTTTTTTTTTTTTCAGAGAGAGAGAGCAGGGGCAGAGGGAGAGGGCGAATCTCAAGAAGACTCTGTGTTCAGCATGGAGCCCGATACAGGGCTCGATCTCACTATCCCGAGATCATGACCTGAGCTGAAATCAAGAGTTGAATGCTTAACAAACTGAGCCACCCCCAAGCACCCCAATTTATCCCTTTTTTAAAGATATTTTAAGTAATCTTTATACCCAACGAGGGGCTTGAACTCAAAACCCTGCAATCAAGAGTTGTACACTCTACTGACTGAGATAGCAGTCGCCCCCATTGTAATGCCTTCTGATATTTTCCATTTAATTCTATTATATTTTTAAATGTTGACTATAATTCTAAGGTGATTCAAGGCTCATAAATGAGTTGTAACTCACAGTTCCATTCACTGCATCAGAGAAAATCTACAGATATTAAATTAGTATGGTTTGTTAGAATAACCTGCTTTGCAGAGTCAGGCAAAGCCTTAGGAAAGTTCTCTCAAAAGTGTCCACTTAGCCAGGAGACCAGTTAAATGTCTTTAAAAAAATAAAGACATGCAAAACCAACCCAAGCAGTGAAGGTCATTAGTTATTTTCTTAATGGAAGTTACGATCTTCCAGGAATAGAAAAATCAGGTAATGACAGGACTTTAACCCTCAGCCCTGGCTCCTGGAAGACTTCACTTAGAGGGCACCAACTGCCATAGCAACTCCAGTTAGGGGTCCAGGGCAAGGGTCCAGGGGGCATTTTGGCTAAGGGTCTCACTGGTCATTGAGAATCCTCAATCATAAAGGCTGGACTATTTAATAAATGATGCTGTGATCATTTGTAATCCATCTGGAAGAAAGGAAAATTGTATGTCTATTGCCAAACACATTAAAGTGAATGAAAAAGGAATAATAATATTTTGCAACCAGGTCAGCACATTTCCCCCAAAGGGCCAGATAGAACATATTTTCAGCTTCGTGGGTCATATGGTCTGCCACAACTGTTAACTCTGTCACTGTGAAAACAGCATAGATATTATATAAAAGAATGTGTATGGTTGTGTTCCAATAAACTTTATTTACCAACACACACACACACACACACACACACACACAAATCCTTGGTCAGGTGCAAAGGCAATCACAACAACCACTTAGGAAGGGAATGCTGAAATTATATGGGATTCCATGATTGCCGCCTTGGTAGGTTAGCATCCTCGAACCTAAGACTTAAGTACAGAAAAGTTTGCAAAGCAAATCCCTAATACTAATCATTCATACTTAGAAAAACCTATACATATTTGGTATTTTAATTATTTACACTGTTTAAGATGATTCACTCATGGTTCCAATTTAAAGTATGTGGCTGTACAGAATTGTGATTTGAAAATAAAACCTTAGGAACACTTGAGTTTAATTTCTTCATTTTCTAGGAATTGCCTAATATTCGGGAGAGCTTGGGTTGTTACAGTTTTTTCTTGAAAACTTCTACTTTAGTAAATTTCAAGCAGGTCAAGAGAGACCAAAGTATAATAAAGAAGTTGCAACAATTTTGCATCCATGGCCCCATTCTACCTGACATCCCCATTGCCCAAGGTTACTTGAAGCAAATTGCAGATATCATATAATTATCGTAATATTGTAATATTTATTGACAATTAAAATGTACAAATATTGCCACATATCTTCCCCAAAAGGACTTTTTAGCCTAACAATAAAAACACTATCTCCCCTTAAAAAATTGTTTTAATTCCTTAACGCCATCAGGTATCCATCCCACCAGCACGCACATTTACCCAATCACCTTTTGTACACACATGTGCCGTACACACACAGACTGAAACAAGATGTGAAGAAGTCATACATTGAAATTGATTGAGTTTTGAGTTTCTTTTAATTTATACGTCTCCTGCTCTCTCTCTGTCCCTCTTGCTTGAAGTTCTTTGTGGAGGAAACAGACTCATTTGTCCAGTAAAATTTTCCAGAGTCTGAGACTTGTTCATGGAATCCTGCGCTTTAGTTTATTTTCCTCCATGCCTTGAGCAGACTATAAAAACTGGTAGTTAGATCTAGAGACTTGACCGGATTTAGGTTCAAAATTCCAACTACATGAGAGGTGGTGGTGTGCATTTCTGTCAGGAGGCACATACTGTCTGGGCGTCTGGTGTCTCTATTTCTGTGATATCAGCAGCCGCTGATGAGGACTACCTGACTATCTGTTCCTTAGGAGATTCACAAGAGTGAGCGCCCTTCATTCTTGCTTCAGGTATGAGCTGGATCAGATCTATACAGAGGGGAGATCTTTAAAGATCTATAAAGAGAAACTTCCCCTGTCGATGTTTGGTACCCTGAGAGATGGATGTCACAAGAGAGACAGGATTATTTTTCTTTTTTTTTTAATTAACATATAATGTGTTATTTATTTCAGGGGTACAGGTCTGTGATTCATCAGTCTTACACAGTTCACAGTGCTCACCATAGCACATACCCTCCCCTGCCGGAGTCCAGCTCCAGCCGGGGTGGGTCTCTCGAGGGAAAGGACGGCGTCGGCGAATGAGGAGACACAGACACAGGATCAGGTTGCAAGCATCTCCTCCTGACAGCCTTGGAGGAACTTTATTTATATGTTAGGATTTTTCTGTTTTTCCATACTTTCGTAACATATGATTATGTTTTTTCACAATTGATTGAGATAATCTTAGATCATTTTTTTTTTGATTACAGACATAGTCTTCTTTTAGATTACAGACATAGTCTTCTTTTATTTTTCCTTTGTAATGATTAACATGACCTTTATTGATTTCCGCTTATTGACTTTTGCTAAAACTAAAAAACAATACGCAAAGAGAAAGGTGCTAGACAGAGCGTGACCGTCTTGCTATTTTGTTCTATAGCGCAGGAAATATAGTGAACTGTGGAACAGCCTGAGCTGTTCCTTTCTTAGAATCTTGCCGCTTCTGAGGCGCCTGGGGGGCCTCGTGGAATTAGTTTCATTATGATTGCTTAGATAGGCATAACTAAGATGAGTAGTAACTTTATCATGAAACCCCGGAAATATTCCCACAATTATAAAGATTGCCATAAACAAAATGAAAGAGAATAGCAGGAGCCAGCTGTGGAGTCTCCTGTTTTCAGGATCGTCCCCCATACTTGGACTTTGTCAAACAGCATGAGTAGCTTGGCTCACACCACTCCCCAATGTCCATCACCCAGCCACCCCATCCCTCCCACCCACCTCCACTCCAGCAACCCTGTTTGTTTCCTGAGATTAAGAGTCTCTTATGGTTTGTCTTCCTCTCTGATTTCGTCTTGTTTCATTTTTCCCTCCCTTCCCCTATGGTCCTCTATCTTGTTTCTCAAATTCCTCATATCAGTGAGATCATATGATACTTGTCTTTCTCTGATTGACTTATTTCGCTTAGCATAATACCCTCTAGTTCCATCCACATCATTACAAATGGCAAGATTTCATTTTTTTGATGGCTGCATAATAATCCATTGTGTGTGTGTGTGTGTGTGTGTGTACCACATCTTCTTTATCCATTCATCTGTTGATGGACATCTAGGCTCTTTCCATAGTTTGGCTATTGTGGACATTGCTGCTATAAACACTGGGGTGCACGTACCCCTTCGGATCACTACATTTTTATCTTTGGGGTAAATACCCAGTAGCACAATTGCTGGGTTGTAGGGTAGCTCTAGTTTCAACTTTTTGAGGAACCTCCATACTGTTTTCCAGAGTGGCTGCACCAGCTTGCATTCCCACCAACAGTGTAGGAGGGTTCACCTTTCTCCACATCCCGGCCAACATCTGTCATTTCCTGACTTGTTAATTTTAGCCATTCTGACTGGTGTGAGGTGGTATCTCACTGAGGTTTTGATTTGGATTTCCCTGATGCCGACCGATGTTGAGCACTTTTTCATGTGTCTGTTGGCCATTTGGATGTCTTCTTTGGAAAAATGTCTGTTCATGTCTTCTGCCCATTTCTTGATTGGATTATTTGTTGTTTGGGTGTTGAGTTTGATAAGTTCTTTATAGATTTTGGATACTAGCCCTTTATCTGATATGTCATTTGCAAATATCTTCTCCCATTCTGTTGGTTGTCTTTTGGTTTTGTTGACTGTTTCCTTTGCTGTGCAAAAGCTTTTTATCTTGATGAAGTCCCAATAGTTCCTTTTTGCCCTTGCTTCCCTTGCCTTTGGCAATGTTTCTAGGAAGAAGTTGCTGCTGCTGAGGTTGAAGAGGTTGCTGCCTGTGTTCTCAAGGATTGTGATGGATTCCTGTCTCACATTTAGGTCTTTCATCCATTTTGAGTCTATTTCTGTGTGTGGTGTAAGGAGATGGTCCAGTTTCATTCTTCTGCATGTGGCTGTCCAATTTTCCCAACACCATTTGTTGAAGAGACTGTCTTTTTTCCATTGGACATTCTTTCCTGCTTTGTCGAAGATTAGTTGACCATAGAGTTGAGGGTCCATTTGTGGGCTCTCTATTCTGTTCCATTGATCTATGTGTCTGTTTTTATGGAGAGACAGGATTAATACTTGATTCTTTCTCTTTATTTACCAGCTGTCAAGATAATGAGGCAATTCCTTAGTATCCTCTAAAGGTAACTAAGCTGGTTTTCTTCATTCCTTTCTTTAGTGTTATGAACATATTTGATGTACTTCAGTGAACAGCAATGTAATTCCTACTGATCCCCGAGTGTCCCATCTTGGCTGGTGGGAGCTTATTTCTGCAGGATCCTGAGTTCTTCGGTACAACTTTGTCTTTTTTTTTTTTAAGATTTTATTTATTTATTTGAGGGAGAGAGAGCACGAGCAGGGGGAGGGGCAGAGGGAGAGGGAGAAGCTGACTCCACACTGAGCAGGGAGCCCA
This sequence comes from Neomonachus schauinslandi, assembly GCF_002201575.2. NCBI lineage: Eukaryota > Metazoa > Chordata > Mammalia > Carnivora > Phocidae > Neomonachus > Neomonachus schauinslandi. Next base: position 137,643,242 of record NC_058409.1, on the reverse strand, counting down.
ACATGGGGCTCGATCCCAGGACCCCGGGATCATGACCTGAGCCAAAGGCAGATACTTAACCCACTGAGCCACCCAGGCACCCCAGTTCATTTCTTTTCATTACTGAATAATATTCTGTTGTATGATGGACCACTGCTTCTTCATTCACCTACTGAAGGACATCTTGTTTGCTTCCTATTTTTGGCAATTGTGAATAAAATTGCTATTGTGTGCAGGATTTTGTGTGGTCACAAGTTTTCAATTCTTTGGGAACAGCCTCTTTTTTTTTTTTAAAACAGGCCCATCCACATGCTAGCTTATTTTGGATTTATAGACAGTTAAAACCTCCACAGATTCTATTTTTTAGATGCAACTTCTGACTCTAAGTTATGTCCTATTAAATATGTTCTTATTTGACACAGCCCATCATTCAAATCTACAGACCTGAATGGTGTCATCAATCCCATTTGTTCTCTTGTCCAGCTTCATAGCACCCACCCAGACCAGCTATCTGCTGGTCATTGGTCCTCATCCACACTATTGATCAAAGTTATCAATCAGTGCTGGTGTCCTGTCACACCCCATTAGCGACTGCTCCCAGAGTGACCTAGATTTATTAATCAGCACTTTATGAATACGATAGGCCAGTCTGCTACTACATTTTTGTCCATATTACTCCATCTTATTCACAAAGACATAATAATAGATTTTCTTAAACACACTGCTGAAACCTAATGCATTCCTAAAGTCTAAGTGTAAGTGTCAATCTGCTTGACTATGCTGAGAATTACTTTGAGGTATGAAACAGTTCTCAGTTGCAGGACTAAACACCATTAGAACCTGCCACAGAGTATCACGGGGCGCAGCCTGATCCGAGCCCCAGAGTGATCTTGCTGTTCTGCCCATTCACAGAATTCACATGCGGTCATCACATCTCCCATGGTGGAATTTTAAGGCTAAGATGGCCATACACAGGTGATCAGAGGATTCCTGAATGCTGTTCGACAATAATTGAGAGATAGGTGGTGTTCAAAATGCAGGATGTCCAAGAAATCATGAGAAGCAGAGTGATAAAGTACAGATTGTGAAGAGGGAGGTCTGGGGTGCCTGGGTGGCTCAATTGTTAAGTGTCTGCCTTTGGCTCAGGTCACGATCCCAGAGTCCTGGGATCGAGCCCCGCATCAGGCTCCCTGCTCAGCGGGAAGCCTGCTTCTCCCTCTCCCACTCCCCCTGCTTGTGTTCCTGCTCTCGCTATCTCTCTGTCAAATAAATAAATAAAATCTTAAAAAAAAAAAAAAAGAAGAAGAGGGAGGTCTGGGGATATACATCACCCTCATTCAGGGGGTACATAATTCTCCGGGTCCACTGCAAGGTGAAAATGCTGGGGGTGGAGAAGTCAATACCCCCTTCCCACCAGTCCATAACCCCAACCTGTATGGCAAATGGGTCCCCAAGATATTTCAACCTCCACTCCAGGGCATATTTGGGACCTGGATCCAGGGTGGGTGCAATGCCCATGACCAGTCACCCCTGAACGCACTGTGGCATTGATAGCTGGGGCAAGGGCAGCAACCACAGAGGCTGCAGGGCACATGCCTGATGAGGACCCTCCACACCCTTGTGCTCAGGCCTCCCCATGAGGGGCAGATGGCCCTCGTGGAACACAAGCCTCCCCCTACTGATACAACCTGCCCACTGCCCTGGGCAGAGGACCCTGGGCAGTCCTGCAGAGCAGCTGGGTGGGGAGGGGGGGCTGGGCAGGATGGCTGACGAGTGGCAGCAGGGAATGAGCTGAAGCTCCACACACCCCCAACGCCTGTTCCACTGTCCCCATCGGACTTCACCTACAAAACATACATTCAAAGACAAAAGAACTCAGAATCGCAGGGCACCTGGGTGGCTCAGTCGTTAAGCGTCTGCCTTCCGCTCTAGTCATGATCCCAGGGTCCTGGGATCAAGCCCCGCATCGGGATCCCTGCTCAGTGGGAAGCCTGCTTCTCCCTCTCCCACTCCCCCTGCTTATGTTCCCTCTCTCGCTGTGTCTCTCTCTGTCAAATAAATAAAATCTTTAAAAAAAAGAAGAAGAATACAGAATTGCAAGGCAGCATCTGCAGAGCATTAATCCCCAAGTGTGGGGCCTTCTGAACCTTATCTTAGAGGGGGGTCCCCAAAGCTGACCAATAAAGGCTTTTTTTCTCCTTAAAATAATTTTTGATTCAATAAAAAAGGCCACCAACCCTTGCCTTTATCCAAATTAGCCTAGGAACCTGTGAGGACATCCGTGGATCCCAAAATGGAGAAAGCACCACTAATCCCTAAGTCTCTGGCTATCCGAAACATCTTTCTATAGATGGATGGGCTTTCCTATACCTAATTCACAGGAAAAAACAAAAACAAAAAAACTTTTTTTTTTTTAAAGATTTTATTTATTTATTTGACAGAGAGAGACACAGCGAGAGAGGGAACAGCAGCAGGGGGAGGGGGAGAGGGAGAAGCAGGCTCCCCGCAGAGCAGGGAGCCCGATGTGGGACTTGATCCCAGGACCCTGGGATCGTGACCTGAGCCGAAGGTAGTCGCTTAACCGACTGAGCCACCCAGGCGCCCAAAAAACTACATCTTTTTAAAATTAAAATATCAGTCTGATACAGGTACTTCTTTTAGCTGACATCAGATATAATTTCTATCTGATAAAGGATATTCCGGATTTTGGAAACCAAGGCAAGCAAACATTATATATGATAACTACAATATACATAGACATATCATGATAGGTAAACATTGCAAATGACAATTCCATACTATATGTGTGTGTGTGTGTATATGTATATATATATATATAAATTTTACAAACATATAAAATTGTATTTATATAATAATAACCCCATTTGTTGTTTTTTTTTTTTAAGATTTTATTTATTCATTTGACAGAAAGAGAGCACAAGCAAGGGGGATGGCAGGCAGGGGGAGAGGGAGAAGCAGGGAGCCCGATGCGGGGCTCAATCCCAGCACCCCGGGATCATGACCTGAGCCGAAGGCAGATGCTTAACCGACTAAGTCACCCAGGCACCCCATATCCCATTTGTTTTTATAAAAACATACTATATGGTTTAGCTGCTATGGAAAGGTAAAGTTCCAAATCAGTACGTGCCCTTTTCCTTTAGCAAACTGTATCCAATTTCTATACCTCAATGTGATGACTGCTTTAAAAAATCCCATACTGCCCAGGTGACTCATGTTTAGCTTGTGATTATTAGGGCCCATGGATGACTGCTAGCCATGCTTGCATAGCATCATTTCTGATTCACTTCTAGGTTGCCTACATTTTTTTCCCTTGCTGTTTTCTTGCTAAGTGCTTTTTTTCTGTTTTCTAATTTTTTCTACACTTTCTGCCTTTTATCCTCTGATTCGGCAACACTATTCTAAATTTTCATCTGGTTTTCAAATAACCTACTGCCATAGCCCACTTGACATTGGGATGGTTTACTAGTTCTACTCGTAGGACTGGTCTCTACTCTGCTATCTGGGTCAGCTATGAAATATTACTCAATCCCTATGTTCAGAGATCAAGGAGAGTGTAAGGACAATAGCTAGAGATCCAGAGAAAGCCTAAAAGATTGTTAAGGGTCTAATGGTTATATATATATAAAAAAAAAAAAAAAAAAAAAAAGAGGTGTGGTATCTCTAAATCATGTCCACGATTTTAAATAGAAAATTTCCTATCAAATGATGGGCTCTGGCCACTGTCCAGTTAGTCCACACTCACTGCTCATCGCCATGTTGAAAGTCCTGCACTCCACGACTCTCAGGTAACCCATCATTTTAGCTTTCTGTTCATGGATCATTCAGGAACACCGCTTTTCCTTGTCCCTTTACGGATCTGCAAGCAACCCGCATGCATGCAGGACCCCGGAGGTGCCCGCTCAGCCTCGGCAGTGGAGAAAGTCCCAGCACGGTGGCCAGACTGGCGGGAGGGCAGGACAGGCCCTGGGTTCTGTGGACAACATGATGGAAAAGGATGCAAAGGTATCAGAGCTACCTTCTGTGGACTCTACTCCGTGACTAACTACAAATCTCTAAAAAAGAAAAAAAATTGTTTTACTAGTTGTGTATCCATTTGACAAGGAAAAGCTAACTAAATTTTCCATTTCTTCATGATGAGTGTTCAAGGCCAAATTAAATGTCTCAATGGGCTAAATTTGTCATAAAGCAAATAAAAGGATAACTTACAAAACAAACAAAAAACTTCTCTGGTTATGGGGGCACTGGGGTGGCGCAGTTGGTTAAGTGTCCAACTCTTGGTTTTGGCTCCGGTTTGATCTTGGGGTCATGAGACTGAGCCCCGCCTCAGGCTCCGTGCTCAGGGGGGAGTCTGCTGGAGATTCTCTCTCCCTTGCCCTGTGCCCCCTCCTCTCTAAAATAAATAAATAAATCTTTAAAAAAAAACCTTCTCTTGTTATGAACAAAAAGGATAATATTTAGTGTGTCCCATGTGTGAAACCCTAACCCTCACTTCTGGGTATAGCATAACCCACTTTGTCTTATGAAATGAAATGATGTCAACAGCAAAGATACAATTTTTTTGTCTTTAAGGAAAGGAAATCTATGGACAAAAGCACTGGAACCCTCCAATAATTATAAGGTGGGAATTAATCTGTAGTATTTGCTTTGTAACTTTTTTTAGCTAGAGATCCAAAAAGCGGGTTCTGTTTTCCTTTACTGAAATATATACAACCATAGACTTTGCCTAGACAGAGTCCTTTATGTATGTTGGCTTTATGTAATATTACAGTACCTCATATCACAGAAAAAGGGCTTCATAAGGCATAATGATTTATCCAACATTATTCAAAGTCCAGATTATCACATTTTGCTGGAAGATAGTTCTGTCATCTTCTTGAGAGTCAGCCATCTTCCCTAACATGACAAAATTCTGAATCTCAACTAAAGTTGGCTTTCATTTTTCCTGGCCTTTTATATAGACTGTGTAAAAACAGTGTCTGAAGATGCTTTATGAAATTAAACTATGCACCATTAAGGGAAAAAGAAAAAGCTGCCAAAAACCATAATGCTCTGAATTGTAAGATGAAAATATCTCCCAATTTCAGATCTGTTTAAACATGCATATATATTGGAGAGAGGGAGATGTGTTTCTCAAAAGTCAATAAAATGTATGGTTTTAAATACTTTGGAAAGAAAGAGGGTGATCATGAAGTGAAGTAAGTAATGACTCTATTAATTTCAAATCGAAGACTAAATAAAACTGAGAAACCTTTTCTTCTAGAGAAGTATTTCTTTAGTTGTGATGACCAAAAAAGTGAATTAGAAGCAAGAGAGAAGAGAAAAATGAAGAAAAAAAAAATAGATGAGAGAATTTCTACAGGGAGATGAGACATTTTGGAAGGCACCCATGGGCAGGGAAAAGTTGGTTCACAGCCATCAGAAAGAGCACACTGCCGTGGAGGAGGGAAACCGGCTGCCTCTAGTAGAAAAGGGTGGTGATAATCCAGTGAATTCAAGGAATGTGCCCAGGTCAGCAAGGCCTGGTGATGAAACACAAAGACAGTGGTGTGGAGCAGCAGGGAGTCTGTGTTCTTGAGCCCAGGGAATGGGAGAAGCCAAAGGCATGGCTGGAGTGGAACCAAATTCATGTGAGGTCAAGGCAAAGTGAAATCAGGCCTGCTCTCCTCTGGCTTTAATGAAAAAAGCCATGAGCAAATCAACAAGGAGGACCCCAGGGGCAATGCAATGGGTACTTTACCTCCACCTAGTGTATGATATCTGCCAATCCATCTTGCCTTGCCCCTACTCGAGGTGGTCAGTGCTGCTCAGTAGAAGCAGGCTCTCCAGCAGGGTGGGTGAGTCAATCTCTGCAGCCCACTCCAGCTGAGTTACCAGCAAGCTACATACTAACTACCAGATTTGGCTATAGAAAGGAGCTAGAAGAAGAAAAGAGAGATCTGATGAAAGTCATGCACTGCAATGCAGCATCGCAGGGTTAAGAGGGAAGAAGGGAAGATCTCTCGAGGTGTTTCCCATTCAAACACTTTCTGAATCCATAACTCTAAACATAGAGGCTGTCCACATTATTGATCCAAATATCAAGCTCCTTCATAAATAAATCAATGCATATACTGGGTACAAGCATAGGGCTGGTAGGTGCTGAAGATGCTTCAAAGAAGAATAGTTCTTAAGTGAGTGGGACACCCACTAATGAATTCAGTGAACCTTTGCGGGCACACCTAAGAAATGAACTGACGTGTAATGAGAACCTACCATGTGCTGGATATTGTCATTTCTCCATATCGTTTTATGCTCCTCAACAACCCAATGAAGTAAGATATATGGCAATATATTCATAAATAGAGTAGGCTGGAGCAATATGTTTAAAACCATGCAGCCTATAAGTGAAAGAATTGGGTCTTATTGACTCCTGTTCACAAATTCTATTTACATGCCATTTATAGAGGCCCTTGGCATCTCACTTTAATCATGTTCTAGAGAGCAGAGTTGAAAGAACAATTGTCATATCAGCTCCTGCTTTTTAAATGCCCATTCAGGGGACGCCTGGCTGGCTCAGTTGGAAGAACATATGACTCGTGATCTCGGGGTCATGAGCTTGAACCCCATGTTGGGTGTAGAGATTACATACATGCATACATACATAAACTTTTTTTTAAAAAAAATAACAAATGCCCATTAAGTTAAGGTCAACCACTCATCGGCTCATGTCCACATTCCATTCAAGAGCCCACCCCAATGTACCTGAACCCGTCCACGGTCCCAAAAGGAATCCAGCCACTCTGCAGTTCTAAGACTGATGGCATTACCACAGGTGCAACTGATCCTTTTGTTTCTCCATCTCCTTTACTCCAAAAACTCAAGGGCGCAAATAGCTGGACTTCAGCCCCATGTCTCCGTGTGGCCCCCACCCAGACTTGGTTCTGTTCTGTAGGTTGGCCTGGTTCTCCAGCCCATCTCCTGCACCCTCTCCTCTCCATCCTCACAGGAAGCCCCTGCCTGGGCTTCTGCCTCCCTAGTTCCAACCAATCCCTTTTTGGGCAAATGAATCTTGATCAGACCCTAATAGCCTATTATAAGAATTTAATACTTCATCATTAGGGCACCCCCTTTTTACCCCCATAAGAGAAGACAACTAACACAGTGAACATTTCCATATCTTCTTAATGTGGAAAGAATCAATCAATAAAACACAGCAAGTGAGTAAAATAAGTGGACATTGCAGACGACCATCCCAAGCTCAGTTTGAGAGCCCAAGAGCCACCATAAGGAGCTGAACAGCAATAATGAACTGAACCATCCCAACTTGTTAAAAGTGAAATTCTGGGTATGTCTCTTTGTTTTTAATGCTTCTCACTCTTTACCAAAAGGGAGCTATAAAATAGGAAGAACAAGAGAAACAGTGATGGGTAATGTTCTAGAAGCCACCTCCTCCAACACACAGTGTAAAGACTCACATGGGTGACCTAGAAGGTGTTACCTTTATAGATGTGTCCATTCCCTATCCCCTCAGTGTGCACACATGGGCAGTACACAGTGGTAGAAGCAACCCTAACAACTTTCTCTAATTAAACAAGGGAGACAAACCCTTAATACAGCCCTCACCAAGCTCTACTGGAAAACATAAGTCTCTCCTGATAATTCCACCAGAGATTCCCAGGGCCATAGTAACTCTCCAAACAAGACAGCCAGTCCCAATGCAGGGGAGAAGAATACAATAATATGTAACAAGGAAAGATGATAGTCTCTCATTAAGCTCCCCTCAGTGAGCGACTCAGTGTCTGTGTTTATAACATTTGATGTTAAACATGAGCAATAAAAGGAAACACCTTTGTTCAACCACAGACATAGTCAGCAAGCACCATGAGCCCGGAGTAGAACACGATCTACATTTTAATCATGAGCTTGCATTTCAATCGGATGACCCTTGAATGGGAGGGAAACTGTGCCTACAAATGATAGAGATGCCCTCTGTGAGTCAATAACCCATCTTCTAAAAACCACCCCAACCGCGTAGTCAGGGACCTCAGAACTTCAAATTTGCCATGCCCAAAAGGAACTGGCTATTCTGATCCAGGAGAACATAAGTTCTTTAGCAAAAGGTGTCTGTTTTCAGAAGCCTGGCAAAGGCACAAGAATGAATCAAGACATCACCCTGTGGACCGTGGTCACACACAGTCAAGATGGTGCTGAAAAGTCGTCTCCTGGGGAGCCTGCAATCAAATTAGTCCACTCCATGGCTCTTCCAGGGGAGTCTTTTCCGTTCATAGTACTCATCTTGATTTCTACTTGTATATTTATTTGCTTGTTCATTTGTTTACCATCTGCCCTTCCTGACACCAAAGTGCAGGTTACATAGGAGAAGGGCCCACCTCTCCTGCTCGCTGGTGACACTCCAGCACTAGATTATTACCTGGCTGACAGCAGGTACTCAATATTTTTTTTTGCATTGTTACTCATTCGATATTTGCTGAATAAATAAGTCAATTAACATAATTAAGTAATCAGGCATGTAATTAATGTAATCATTAATCATGAATTCCCAAAAGCACACTATCATAACAGTAACAACTTGCCAACATTGAAAAAAAAAAATGTATGGGAAGCATCAGAATTTCTTGACAATTTTTGAAGACCTTTTGGGGAGCAACCAATAACATGAATGGCCCTTGGATCTCTGCTTAGATCAATTTTTATTTCTTTAAGGGAAGATGTGGCGTCTTACAACCTACTGGAAGTCACTGTGGCAAACCTATTATGCCACTGTGCCTAAGGCCTATTGCAATGATGTGGCTGCTCAGGTCAAAGAGGACAAAGGGAATGGTGCCCTGGCCAACTCACACATCCTCATATCCGGAGGAGGGGTAGCAGGTGTACCCCCCTCAAGCCCAGCAGACATACTTATAATGAAAGCCATACCAATGCCCGGTATGGGCCCGGGCTTCTTACGAGGCATCTGGGAGTTCTAACTAGAAGCCAAAGATCAGCACTGACATTCTAGGGATTACAGCCCAAGACTGGTTCTTTTGCTAACAGTCATGCTCCTGAATGCCATAGGTACGTGTCAACCACGGGCTCATAAGCCAAAAGACATGCACCTGTTTGCAGCAGGTAAACCCCTGACACAGCAGAGATTCATGGGCAGCACCAAAGAGAGCTGGCACATACACAGAATCCAGGGTTTTAATCATACATGACATCAATATACTAACGTGGGGGCATCTGCGGGGCTCAGGCAGTTAAGCGTCCGACTCTTGATTTCAGTTCAGGTCATGATCTCAGGGTCGTGGGATCCAGCCCCATGTCGGGCTCTGTGTTCAGCACGGCATCTGCTTGAGATTCTCTCCCTCTGCCCCTCCCCCCACTTGTGCTCACATTCTCTCTCTAAAATAAGTCTTAAAAAAATATACAAACATGTCAGCTTTTCAGCTATATTTAGTGATATTATTTAAAGTGAAAAATTTTAATGGAAATGATCAGTATCCATTTTGATAAAGGAAAGCTAGTGTTCACTAATACTAGTGAATTAAAAAAAAAAAAGCAATTTTAAATCATTTTCCATTTCCATTGGATTATATTTTAAAATCTATCCTAACACACAAAACTAGAGATAAAGATGAAACTTTGTTGTTAAATATCTTTAACTAATTAGATATCATTTTTAAGAAAAAGTTGAAAATTTATTATACCATTTTCTCATAAACTACAATAATAAAACTGTTGAAAGTATCTCACTAAAACTTTTTGATGTTATACACATCAATGCAGTTGTTTTGAATTTACTGAGAAGATATCTGGAAGTTAAATTTAAAAGGTAGACCAAGAAAATATGTATTCCTAAAAAGATGAATTTGTAGATGAAATAAGGTTTCCATCCTATAGTCAGCACCCCAGGATATACCCATTCAAGGTACAGGAACTCAACTGCAGAAAGAGTTTCTTATAATGTCCCTCCTCCAGCTTACGGGCCATTTCTTCCACATACAAAGATGGACTTGGGTTTTATGCACTTGTGAGCCACAGAGCCCCAGACGAGTGACCAACCGCCTTCTGACTCATGGTGGAATCTCCTTTCATACTCCCTAAACCATGCTGTTCTTTTTTTTTTTTTTTCCTTACTTATTTGTCAGAGAGAGAGAAAGAGAGAGCACACAAGCAGGGGGAGGGGCAGGCAGAGGGAGAAGCAGACTCCCCACTGAGCAGGGAGCCCCATGCGGGGCTCAATCCCAGGACCCTGGGATTATGACTTGAGCCAAAGGCAGACGCTTAACCAACTGAGCCACCCAGGCGTCCCTCCCCTCATGCTGTTCTAAAGGACAACTCTGATCTTTATTTTACTTTTTTTTATTTCCCATGAAACCTTCAGTTTTTTAAAACACTGAGTGCATGCATGTTTTTTGTGAACAAACAGGAGAGCTTGAGGAGAAAAGGTCAGCAGCTCTTTTAGAGATTTTATTAATAACAACAACAACAAAAGCACTTAAGTTGTGTTTGATAACTAACTATGATATTGATAACTATGAAAGTGACTCTATTTTGACAGGTCTTGTTATTGTTTTAGTAAACACAAGTATCAGTTTGTAATTCAGGAACATAAAAATGTTTCTCTTTTGAATGGCAAATGTATTTTTACATGACAAGAATTCTTCTTAGAAAAGGTTTTCCAGAATGGACTTACCCTCATCATTTGAAAGAAGTTGTGTTGCCATTAGTCGGATGTTTCAAATAGAGGTAGTCAAACGCAAGCCATTACTACAGAGAGCGAGAGAAAGTCTCCTTTTGCCAAAAGTGACTTCTAACAGACTCTGGCTCATTTGATGGTGGGCAAGAAGGGAAGGTGAAGTCAGAAGCAAATGCCTGAGGCACACTGCTGGGAGTTTTTGAGGGTCCCTGCAAATCGCGGGGAGGTCGGTCAATCACTTGCTCCAGATTCTCAAGCCCCCTAAAGACGTGGTTGGATCAACAGAGTATAACCTCCACGCTGACCTGCAAACTATCGTCAGTGATTTCCGCACTTGGGAGCATTATTATTTTGCTTCCTAGGTTTCATCATCCTCACTCTTTCAACATTCAGTGGCATGCAGTTTTGAGAAAAAGGGGTCAGGAGGCACTGATACGGGTCATGCTGCCACCAGGTCACTGTGGAGCCTTGGGACTCAGTTTCTTCATCTGTACAATGAGGTGATTAAACTAGAAAGGCTTTAGCTGCTAACAAAATAAATGACGTGGTTTACTAGGTCAGAGCTAGCTCAACGTGATCACAGACAGAAGCATCTTCTTTTAAATACCGAACACAGGTTAGTACTTCCAAAGAACCAGGAACTCAGGGTCCTCGATGATTCCGACAGATTCGTTCCTTTCATTCTTTCGCTGAAATCAGTTACTCTGGATGCACATTGCTTTCAGTGCTACATAGCCCAGCAAAACACAAGCAAAAGTGCCAGGGTGGCTTTTTGGAAGCTGACAAGCAGAAATTGGCACCTAGGTAGCGTTAAGCTCCAATCCAAATCTAAAATGCAAATCGCACTGATGCTTTCTCAACTCAGCACCTCCTGTCTGTGGCAGGTTAAGATACTTGCTTTGAGCTCTGTGCTGACAAGGTCAAGGCATGAATTCTCTCTGCCTTTTGTTTGGTTTAGGCGCAGTGTCTTTTAGGATCTTCTGTGTTCACTCAAAGCCAGGCCATGTGCCAGGCCTGACACCCAGCCCCCCCCAGGGTTCAGCTCAGCAAAGCCTACAGCATCCAGCCAGGAAAGACTCCCTGAACAACTCTGGCGGGGACGGCGGGGGGGCACTCATGCTGTTTTCTGAGTGAATACCCTTGGGATGCACATAGAAGCCCTGTGTTCAACTCCATCCACGTAGAGAACAGACTACAAAAGTCATATGCCCCTTTTATACTGCAAGGAAATACTGGGTCCTTAAGGCACAAAAGCCAAAAAGAACTGCTTTAAGCTTGCCTGGAATACCTAAAGCATGAACAATAATAACACAGCAGCATGGTCTGTTCCCCGCTTACCTGAACACCATAAATCATAAATCAAAAGCCAGACCAACTCTAGATCATCTATAAGAGGTGAGGCTTTGGAAAGGCATGCGTCTGCTCAAAAGCAACATTGGACACAAGCAAGCAGACGGGGACAGGCAATGCTTCCAAACTTTAAGGAGAAATTATTCCCAACCCAGAACTCTAAACCAAGCCAAACTAGCAATCAACTGGAAGGGTTGGGATCAAGATGTTTTCTGCATGCAAGTTCTCAAAACATGGGTTTCCTTTGTGCTCTCTCAAAGCTAGGGAATGTGCTCTCTGGATAATGAAGAGTTCACCGAGAAAGAGTCTAGTAACAGAGAAAAAAACAAATGAACTCAAATTAACATCAGAAAATCTTAAGCTACAATTGGGGCACCTGGGTGGCTCAGTCGGTTAAGCATCTGTCTTCAGCTCAGGTCCTGAGATTGAGCCCCACATTGGCTCCCTGCTCAGTGGGGAGCCTGCTTCTCCCTCTCCCTCTGCTGCTCCCCCTGCTTGTGCTCTCCTGCTCTCCCATTCTCCATCAAATAAATAAATAAAATCTTAAAAAAAAAAAAAAAAAAGAAAATCTTAAGCTACCATGAAAATTCTCAAGGAAAAATGGGAGCTCCCCCATTCAGGCTGCTAACTTTCCCCTGACCCCATTTTCATCATAGATCCAGTAACAGAGGCTCTACCACAGGCGAGAAGGTGATGGTGTGGATGTCCTCTGAGGACAGTAGGGACGAGACTAGACTGGGACAGGGGGGTGGGCGCTCCAGCAGGGATGGCTCCAAGGGAAAGGTAAAAAGGAGAGAGACTTAAGTGTCAGCCTGATGTTCGCCCTTTATCGAAGGGAGTTTTCTAGAAATGTTGGAGAGTTAAAATGATCAAATAGAAAAAACATGCTAAGAGTAACAGCAAAATAAAGTTAGACCAGGAAGGAACTGCAAATGGGGCATTCTCCTTAGCTCCTGTATGAACAATGCTTACACAGTCAGTGACTGAGCCCCAAATTATGACATCATTAGAGTGGTTGGAGGAGGGAAGGGTGTATATGTGGGTCAGGGCGGGAGGGAAAAAATAATATCTCTGATAGCTAAGTCAAGAAATGGCGTTTAAAAAAATAAACTTGTAACTAAGTCTGGTGACAGTAATTAGACGTACTGTGGTGATCATTTTGCATTATATACCAATATCAAATCTTTATGTTGATTACCTGAAACCATTTGTTTGACATTATATATCAATTACACCTCAAAAAATTTCAAGAAATTGCTTATAATTGTCAAAAAGAAAAAAAAAAGGGAATGGCATTTTGAGGATATTATTTAGAAAAGCCTAAAAACGACCTAAAAAGCAGAAACATAACAATAGTTGCTTTGAGAAACAGGACTGAGACCTGGGGAGAGGCAGGGCAAGAGACAGCTGTTTTTTATTAAAAGTCGGGTGGAATTAGTTGATCTGAGAGAGAGAGAAAGTCTGTTTGTGTGTACATAAAGAGAGACAGTGATTGCATTTCATGTGTAGGATTCTCAACATCATTTACTACATATTCTGTCACTGTAGGGTTTTTTCTTTGACCCAGGTGGTAGTCAACAAAGGTTTCCTAAGTTTCTAAGAATCAGAAAAATAAAATACCTTCAAATTGCGCCCGGCATCGTGGAAGACAGGCAGAGCCACAACTGAAATTAACAGGAAGCCCCAGGGGGAGGACTCCCAATACGAGGGCCCTGGGGCCCCGAACAGCTGCAGAGCACGATGGCTTTGCACACGAGCCAGGGGAGAAGCAGGATGATCTGGGCTCTCCCGACTGCCTCTTGTGCTCCTCCCATAAAGGCACCGCCATCAGTGTCAGCCCCACCCCACCCAGGGTGCGGCGGAGTGCTCCTTAAAGACAAGACGTCATGTCCCAAACACCAAGCAAGATGTCACATCCCAAAGTACACGGGGTGGAGCCATCTGAGAACATGCAAGAGTCCGCTTGACATTTTACCTGCGGAGAAAGGGCCATCCCTGAGTCTAGAGGGCCCGCCCAAAAGGGACCCGAAATAGGATGAAGCTGGACCATTTGGCATCTTGGACCGATGCACATCCAGTTTGGGTAATTAATGCCTAAAATGGAATACCGAGGTGGCAGAGTGGAGCTGTGGGTGAAGGCCGTGGTAGGTGCTGAAATTTTACTGGGAAAAAGAAATTCACTTCCTTCCCTACAGCAGACATACCCAGCTATGTGGGAGGCAGCTGATATTTTAATTTGAGAATTAACTTGTCCTAGAAGACAGACGGGATAAGCCGTATAAAATCTTGCCTCATTTTATGTAGTAATCTCCCCTTGCAGGAGAGTCTAGTTTATTGAGGGAAGAACATACAAGAAGCCTGGTTGGAATGGCAGCTCTGCATCTTGGGGCAAGCGACTCAAAATCCCTGAGCATCAGTATCCCTCCTGCAAAACGGGGCTATGATCCCTTGCTGGGTGGGAGGAGAATTCAGTAAGACAGTAACTATACCCAGTGCCCAGCAGAGTCCAGTAAATGGTCGCTGTTAAAATCGATGACCACTGCAGGCACCATGAAGTGAAATCATGCAAGGCTACAACACTGTGCATCCAAATCTGTCCCGTGAAACCTGCCTTGTTACACAGTAGCCAGATCAGTTTATCTAGAAACCCAGTGAACCTGGGTGGTCACAGCAAGAGTGAGCTTTCTGCTTAACCTTTCACTGGAAAGGTTCGGTCAGTTGGCTGCCCCATGCGTGGCTCCTGCTCTTTCCCTGGTTCTAAGATTCCTTCTACCTGGACCATGCAAGTGGCCACACCAGGCCCAATGTGTTTCACTTAGGTACTGCCCCCTTCGTTCCCAGACAGGAAGATTTCCTTCCCAAATACATGGAAATCTGCAGAGAACAAAAAGCACTCTAGAGAACACTTCAGAAGAGTCTTTGATGATAGTGAAGCATTTTATGCTTCTAAAAGCATGTCTGTAATGATATATGGATACCATGGACACATTTGATCTCACTTCTTTAAGCAAATGGGAAATGCCCCTCAAAATATTGACTATTAAACTAATATAGACTAAAATGCACCTTGAAAAAAATTGGTCTATGAGGGCAAAGATGAAAATACAGGAACCTGATAAAAATGGATTTGCTGAAGAAATGGCTAAACATACATAAAGCCAAGAAAACAATGTACCTGAGAGTTTTCCCCCCAGTCATGTGTGATTTCCTGCTCTCCTTCCCGGGAAAGCTGTAGCCAGCCTCCCCGTCCATCAATGCCTTCAACAGATCCTCCTCCTTCCTGGGAAAGCTGTAGCCAGCCCCCCAGGTCCCAGTGTCCTCTGGAGGACCCACCCAGAGGTCTCACAGCACCTGGAGAATGGCATGGAAGGGGACAGGGGGAGGACTCTATAGGAAGGCAAATAGGAACAGCTTTAAAACGCACCTTCTGACATTCAAATAGGTTATCTCAACGGGCGTGAAAGCTAGGCATTAGCGTGAATCTTGGCCAAGTCGGGAGCTAGCCAAATCGCAAAGTGGCCAGGAGGACATGGCTGGGAGGACGGAACTGAGAATCCGTCCCTTCTGCTAGGCCCTTGCAGACACTGCTCTCACCAAGGCCAGGAAGGAGCACTTGCACGTGGAATGCTCGCTGACGCCCTAGAGAGTTAGCTGACCTGGCTTCTCCCCGGCACCTCCCTCTGGGACCCACCATGCTCCAACGCTCCTGCAAAGGGGGCTTTTGGGGGGGCACCCACCTTGGTAATGACAGTTTCCTCAACATTGTCCTCCAGGCCCTCCTCTTGTCACCCAGTCAGTGCTCCCCCGGGCATTCCCCAACCGCCCACGCCTGCACCCCCAGATACCCAAGTCTGTACTGCAACCATCTATCCCCTGAACATCAGCCCATGGAGCTAACCCGGCAGGGACTTACTCGGACAACTACTTGGTGGCCCACAGGCACATCAAATTCAACCTCCCTGACGATTGGACAGGTCACCCTCCTTCCGCATGGCCCCAACCTGCTGAACCTCAGGGACCCTCACCTGGTTAATGCAGTGCAGAAAGAGAGGAGAGGCTCCTCGTAGACCCTCCACCTCTTTCTTCCCACCCCCCAAGTCATTCGAGACTCCCGATTTTACCTCAAGTCCCCCCTGAATCCATCTCCTCTTCCCCACCCCCACTGCCTCTCTTTACCACCCCCATGCTCCTGCGATGCTCCTAAGTGGTCTCTGGTCCCAGGCTCTCACTTCCCTCCTTCATCCGGGCGCGGGGCGGGGGGGGGGGGGGGCGAGAAAAAAGCGAAAAAGCAGAATTTGGCACAGTGGCTGCGTGGGCTTCTGGGCTAACCTAAAGGTGCCTCCCCCTTGCTCACCCAGCTGCAGCCGCGCTGTGCTCCTCGCGATGCCCTTCACACCCAAGCCTCCTCCACTCAGGGCCTCTGCACACACCATTTCCTCTGGCACATTCCACCACAGAGGGAGCTGCATGGACCATTCCCCAGCTCGATCTTCAGGTGTCTGTTCAAGGTCACTCCCTGAGATGCCAGCAATGACCACTTCAGCAAAGTAGCACCTCCTTGCCACTCCCTGTCTGCTGTCCCGGCTTGTTTCCTCCAGAGCATCCAGCTGCTTCTAGACTTCTGTGTATTTGTTTGTTGTCTTTCTTCTGCCATTTCCACCACTGGAATACGAGCTCCATGAAAAAAGGGATCCTATATACACATTTTGTGTCCACTGTTACATCTCTAGCACCTAAAACAACATTGGTAGACACTCAATAAATATTTGTTGAATTTTCCTGAATGGAGGCTTCAGAAGGAAGGGTCTAACACAGTGCTATTTGTATTGGGTGACAGATGGAAACTGCTGTGTTGATGTAGTCCAAATTCCTTTGCACAGCCCAATGGTAACCCCTTCATAAATTGGCCCCAACGTTTCTCTTTTCAACCTCACCTCTGGATATTCCCCGGAGCACATAAAACAACTCTCCCCCTCCCCTCCTCCTTTTCTGTCTCTTCATCCATCTGTAGAAGCGAGTTATGTATGAGTGCTACTGTTCAAGCTTCCATGAATTAACTGAGTACCTAGTACATAAACCGCTACTCAATATGTATTAGCTCTCTTTGACTTTTCACATACTGATCGTCTTGTCTCCTGCCCAGTCCCCATAGGCTCTTGTTTGATATCTAAGGAAATTCTATTGCTTCTTCCTGGCCCATGTGTGATAATTTAGTGTGTACAGCATAACCTTGCATTAGAATTATTTGCTTACTAATCTGTTTCTATCACCAGGAATCAGAATGTCTTTGTCATCACTGTATTCCCAGCAGCTAGTAATAATGATACACCTCATTTATTTGTACTCATTTGAATCCATCCAGCAATTTAAAAACAGTCATGCACAACAGGATAAAATGAAAAAAAAAGTAGGAAAAAGAAGCTGAGGTAAAGTTATTATCCAAATAACATAATCAAAATTGTGCAAAATCACTAAAGAAGAGCTTTGTAGTTATTAGAGAGGAAAACCTGATGGGTTTCTAGAATGAGAATTAATCTGGTAAAAACAACCCTGTCTTTTAGGTCCAACCAGAAATTCCTGGTGCTAAGATACTGAGGTCTGAGAGAACAGCTTTACATGGGAACTCATGAAAGAGACACTGTGTCTAATAATAGGCACATGAGACCACCGCTCAAGAAATGTCTGCTAAATGCTGAATACAAAAAAGTCCATAACTATTTTCAGTGAACTGTAGCCTTTCTGTTTCGCAAGACTTTTCTTAACTAGCCCCACCCTATTCAGGCGGGGGGAATATCCTCTAGTCCAGCTCAGTTCACCAAACCTTTTGAATATCTTACAGTGTTTCAGATCCCATGCTGGTTCCAGGCATCCAAGAATAATAACTTCTATTCCACGCTCTCCAGAATGTACCCTCAGCATGAGGCAGGTGAGTCTCCCCATGCTGACAAAATCTGGCTCTTACCCCCATTTATTCCTGGGTTTGTCCCTCATTGTTAATCTTGCTTTTACAATTGTATCTTCTCTTTTGGGTCTGTACGATTGTTAATTCACACAGAGCTTTCATTAACTATTCCAGCCCTCCTGATCTCCACTATTCCAAAATTGTAAGGCTCTAGGGACTGTGGCATACAATTTAGAATTGTGGTGTACTGTTTGAATCAGTTCGCTGAACCAGCCATGCCTCATAAACCAGAGTGTAAGCCCTCAGAGCCAAGGACAGACCTGGGGCTTCTGGTATACTCTCTAGGCCCAGCACCACGTGGGCCTGGAGCAGACGCTCATCTACAGCTGCTGATTGCCGAGTTGGAGCAGAGATAAGGTGAGGAACATGGACTAGACTAGCTATCAAGCTAAAAAAAAAATCCTTCCTAATGCAGAAGCAACATTCTTCCAACATAATTATTTTTGCACTATGCTGAAATCATTAAGTATAATTCTATAATGCTGCAAAATGTAAGCCCTAATCATTGGCTGCCATAATCTATCTTCTCTTTAGAGTGACACAGTAAAACAAAACAACAAAACAACACTAAATTTGTGGAAAGAGGGCATGGCTTCATGACCCAGCCCTGTGACTATGGTCTAGCACTGTGCTACTCAATCTGGTAGCCACTAGCCACATGTGGCTATTTAAATTTAACTTTAAATAAAATTTAAAATACAGTTCCTGCGTCAGACTAGCCACATTTCATATGCTCAACAGCCACAAGAGGCTACCATACCAGACAGTACAAATGTAGACTATTTCCATCACTGCACATATTCTATTGAATGGTACAGGTCAATGTCATCCTTTGATAATTTGATTGAACTCCTACAAGCCTCAGTTTCCTCTTGTGTAAAAAGGGAATAACTGCTTTACTGAGTTGCTGTAAGATTTAAATAAGGTGCTGAATATGAATGTCCTTAGTAATTTTAGTATAGCTTGACAAATTATAATTGTATAGTTATATATATATATATGTATGTATGGCTTTAAGTATATATATAAAATAAGAGTCTAACAACTGTCAATAATAGCGTCTGTCAAAGGGAGTTACTATCAGAGTAAAATTCTATTTCAGGCTATGTGAATGCTGTCCAGGAGGAGGGGCGAGAGTACACACTGGTGAGACCATCTAAGGAATGCTGCATTCAGGAAGAATACAGATAAAACTGAAGCAAGTCCGGAAGAGTCTGGAAAACAGTGAGGGAAGAAGCCCAGGAGTTCTCAACTGGGGGAAAAGGATGCAGCAGGAGCAAGAAGAAAATGCATCTTGAAACAAAGGATTGTCCTAGAAAGGGGGTGTGGATCTTGGGCAGCTGCCGAGATAATCAAGAGGTGGGCTTAACTCATTGTAGGAAAATATTTACTATTTTGTTGTCACCAATGAAAATGCTGCCTTATGGAGAACTGGGTTTGTGATCCCAGGAAGTGCGATCAAATGCAGTGGTTCTCAAACTTGTGTGTGTATTGAGTTACCCAGGGAGCTGGAGAAAATTCAGATGCTTTGGTCCCACCTCCAGGGATCTCGGTACAGTAGGCGTGGTGGAGTGGAGCCCATGATCTTTCTAACAAGTGCCCAGGTGGTGCCCTTGACCGTGCTGGTCAGAGACCACTCTTTGAGGGCCACTATTCCAATGCAAGCTGGAAGAACCCATCAGTGGCAGTATAGTGGGGGCTCTTGAAACCAAGTGAGAGTTGGACTTTGCAACCTTCCAAACCAGCTCTTGAGGACGGTGCAGCAAGGACTCCCGGTGGGTCCCGGGCATGGCAGACGGCACAGATGCCCAGAAGGCAGAGTCCCACGGGTCTCTTCAGGTACACCCTTGTGTAGTCACCTCAAGCCAACCACTTTCTTGCAGTTTTATTATTTACACAAATGGTGGGGAATGTCATCGTGCAACGCTACATGCCCTGAAGGAAACAGCCTATGCTAAGACTGTTCTGTAGGCCATGGTCTCTAACTGCAGGTTCAAAACTAAATCACACCAGAGTGGCTTTCTAGGCTGCGGGGGGCAATCTGACCCGAGCGGGTGGCTGTATCATAAGGCATTCAACGTCAGTACTCTGACCAGCAAGGAGACTAAGAAGAGGGGCATTTGTCTCCATTGCTTGCCTATCTGAGACAACGGCCACGTGGCCAGACAACACACAGGTCCGAGCTTGCCACTACTCTCACCATAAACAGACATTTCACACAAAGATCTGTGCCTGAAGTTTTTAATAGTTTTATTCATAATAGCCAACCCTGAAAAGAAGCCAAATGAACATCATCTAGCAAATGGATAAACAAATTGTGGCATATCCCTTAAATGGCGTACTAGGTAACAATAAAAAGGAACAAACCATGGATATACACAACAGGGATGAATCTCAAAACTTTATGCTGAGCAAAGCCAGACACAAAAGACATCATATTAATATGGTATCACCTATATGAAACTTTAGGGAAGACAGATCTAATCTATAGTGATGTAAAGCAGATTAATCCCCGGAGGTGAGTACTGACAGATAAGGGACTCGAAGAAATCTTGTGGAGTGATGGAGTGTTCTAGATCTTGATTGCTGTATGGTTATACAAGAGCATATATTTGGCTGTACACTTGAAGTGTGTGCATTTTATTGACAGTATACTGCAAGTTAATCCCTTAAAAACAAAAATAAATGGTGTTTTCTGCTTCATTGGGTCCATCCTATTTTATGTTGTGCTTAAAAGTGGTATCCCTGATTGCATCTGAAAGGAAACTGGGTAGCCAGGGACAGGCGTGGGAAAGAGTTCTTCAAGCTGTTTACCCTTTTGTACTTTTAAACTTTTGAACTGTGAGGCGGTATTAGCGATTTCTTAAAATAAGTAAAATTTAAAAATAAGAAAAAGAATTTTAAAAACATGTTCTTTGTTGGTAAGATGAAAAAGACACAGCCCTAAGACTATTGGGCCATTGCTCAATCTATTTCAGGTTGTGGAAATCCTGCTACTTGAGACAGGCACTATCTGTGGTCTGTGTTTTATCAAATTCCTTGGAGCTATGAGTGAATGCCATTTTTTTAGTATTATTTAGTATTCCAGCATTTTTCATAAAATATATCATAGATAAGAACACATACATACAGACACAGAGTTTTAAAATAATCAGAACTTGAATGTCATGTAACTATCACCAGAGCCAAAAAAACAGAACACTGCCTACACCCCAGAACTTTCTATGTGCCTCTCTGTGGTCATACCTTCTCACTCCTCCCAGAGATAAACACTTTCTTGATTTTAGGGATAAGAATGTCTTTCTAGGGGTGCCTGGGTGGCTCAGTCAGTTAAGCGTCTGACTCTTGATTTTGGCTCAGGTCATGATCGAGGCCCATGTGGGGCTCTACACTGAACGTAGAGCCTGCTTAGGATTCTCTCTCTCCCTCTCCTTCTGCCCCTCGCCCACCTTTCTCGCCCTCTCTTAAAAAAAAAAAAAAAAAAGAAGTCTTTCTAATCTCCCATGTCTATAGCCCTAATTGATACCGTTTAATGTGTTCGAAAACTTTTAAAAAACTGGATCATTCTACACATATTGTGTGTTTTGCCCAAAGTTACATTTGTAAAATTCATCTATGTTTGTACAATTCATTGTTGCCTATAGCTGCAGTTTATTTTCACTGTGATATAGTATTTTTTTAAAGATTTTATTTATTTGAGAGAGAGAGAGAGAGAGAGCACGAGCTGGGGGAGGGGCAGAGAGAGAGGGAGAAGCAGACTCCCCACGGAGCAGGGAGCCGCACACCAGGCTCAATCCCAGGACCCTGAGATCGTGATCTGAGCCGAAGGCAGACACCCAACCGACTGAGCCACCCAGGTGCCCTTCACTGTGATATAGTATTTTATGGTAGGAATGCATGTACCACAATTTACTTACCCATTAAAAGATTCATGGACACTTTGACATTTTTTTGTCCCCACTGCCTATAAAAAAAAAACAAGTCCAAACACATGGTCTGACATTCAAGGTGACCACACTGTCCCCAACTATGTGTCCAAAACACCTAGCCAGTCTCCTCTTCCTATTTTTCTCTACCAACCACTATCTGACTGCACCTGTTCAGTATATTGGTCAAAATATTAAGAACAATGTCTTAGGGCTGGAATGCTGTTGACCTTATATTAGATCTACCCAAATCGTCCTGTCCACCCAGGTCTTGTTCAAGCACAATCACCTTAGGAAGACCCCACGATCTCTTCCAGCCACTATGCTGTCACTCCCCCAAAACTCCATCAAATGAATGATGCTTTCTCTGTTTCTTCCACCACACCTGCTTCATGCTGCCTTATGTTATACCCATTTGTTATGGCTGTGTCTCAGATTTTGTGCTTCTAGTGCACAACACTAAAATCTTGCTGATAAAGGACAGGTGAAAAATGTTAGAGCTTTTGAACCCCAACTCAAAGTCTTGAAAGCTACTGCTGGGATCAGGTACTAAATCATTCAAAAAAGGTTTAAAAAGTTAATTTCCACAAAAATGCAGTAACACCAATTAAAGATAAAACATCATCACTTTTGCTTAAGATTTGGGTTCCTTATATTTTTAACATTGATCATTTTTTCTCATTAAAAAAATACAGTTTTAGAGTCCCTGGGACAGAGAATGCTAGAGTGTCACAAAATTTAAGATCACTTGATAAGAAGCACATTATTTAAAGAAAATGATGACCTTGAAAATCATTTTAATGAAATTAATAAATGGATCAGAAATTACAACTAGTAAGTATTTCAGAATTTTAAAAGCAGGACTCTTATCTTTTTGTCAAAGAAAATACATGCATGGAATGTAGATACTGCAAAGAGGAGAAGAAATAAAACAGATAAGCAGAAAGTTATAGCTGGACTGAATGCCTGGCCATTGTTTGCCTCTCCATCAGACTCATTAAAAAAAAAAAAAAAAAATGGATGGGGGTGCTCTGCTGGCTCAGTCAGTAGAGCGTGTGACTCTTGATCTCAGGGTCATGAGTTCAAGCTGTACACTGGGCGCAGAGCTTACTTTAAAAAAAAAGAAAAGAGTTTAAAAAAATGGATGGAAGACATCACTCCAAAATAATACCAAATATGCCTTTCAATTATTTTATGCAAAAATCCTTCTTTAATGGATGTTATTAAAAATACATCACAGAAAAAATGTTTGTAATTTACATGACAGAAATTAGGCTAAAGTTGTTAATATAAAAAGAGTTCCTACAAATCAACAGGGAAAAAGCCCAATGGCACAACTAAAAACATGGACAAAGTTATTTATAAATAGATAATGCAAAGAAAATTATAGTGGCTCTTGAACTTAAGAAAAAATGCCCCAACCCAGAGAACTATAAATTAAAACCAAACTGGGATGCTTTTTTCACCTACCTGATAATGCAAGGTCAAAAAGTCTGGTAAAACACTGTTGGCAAGGGAATAGAGAAACAGGCAGTCATACACATTGCTGGCTGGAGTATAAATTTATAGACCGCCAAGGAAATTCTATAATGATATCCATCAAAATAACATGTGCACAGGGGCGGTTAAACACCCAACTCTTGATTTCAGCTCAGGTCATGATCTCAGGGTCTTAGGATTGAGCTTGGGATGAAGGCTCCCTGCTCAGTGGGGAGCCTGCTTGGGGATTTTCTCTCTCTCCCTCTCCTCTGCCCCTCCCCCTGCTCACATGCGCTCCGTCTCTCAAATAAATAAATCTTAAAAAAAATTACACATGCACATTCTCTTGGACCCAGTAATTCCACTTCTGGGAAACTATCCTACAGAAATGCTTTCATATATGCAAAATAATGCATGTCCAAGGCCATTAGCTAGAACACTCAAATAGCAGAAGTTTAGAAAATATCTTAGCCCATCAGTAGGAGAAAGGTTAAATAATTTTTGACATCCTTATGATGGAATTCTATGCAACTGAAAAAGATCAAGGAAGTGATCGCCAAGACATACAAGAAGAGGAATAACCCAAATAGTATCCTACAATTTGCATAGAATATTGCCTATTTTTAAAAATATGCACAGTCTGGAACAATACAGAGGAGACTGGTGACATTGGTTGTCTCTGGGAGAAGACCGCATGGCCAGAGACAGGCATGGGAAAGAGATCTCCGAAATGTGTATCATTTTTTTACCTTTAAACGTTTGAACTCTGAGGCTATTAACTGTTTTTTAAGTAAACACAATTTAAAATTAAGAGAATTTTAAAAACATGTCCCTCACTGGTAAAATGAGGGAAACACAGTCCTAAGATTATTGTACTGTGGCTTGATCTAGTACAATGCAATACATCCTCCTTATCTGAGGGCTCACATAACTTCAGAACAGGATAAAGAAATTTGGAATAAACACTAGAAACACATACAGCTAAAATATCCAAAATAAATTCACATTCAGCGACACTGACAAGATACAGCTCACTTTTAAAGAGAAATCAAGACTAGCACAGATCAGCAGAAAAATTTTCAAGTTGCTCCAGGTAGCCTAGAAAATAGCAAGCTGTATATGTTTTGCATACTTTCTTACTTCCTAACTTTATGGTTAATAAGTCCATGTCCTGTAACAAGGTATCTCCTGCTGAACCCCTGCTTATTCTGCACTGTGGGGATCATGCTTATTATGAGGACACAGTTGCAAAAAAGAAGCTTTTCTTTACCCTCCATCAGACTCCTAACAGATGACAGGGCACGTCCTTGAATGAAGGAGCCACTTTCCCTGCCCTTACTGGTGAGGAGAGCTTTTTGGAGAGACAAACCTGTTGATCAGGGGCTTTTCAGAGAACATTCCTGTAGATTCTATCTTGTACTTCACCTGAAAGTATGACTGTTTATCACACTGTGCACACACCTGGGAGGGGGGGCGGGCAGCGGGGCGATGTACATAATCCACCTGTTTGCCTCCTGGTGAGAAACCAGGGAGTAAAGACAGTAAACCTAACCCTCCAGGGAATGGAAAAACAAATCATTCAGTGCCCATCTGAGGTGGCTGATGAAGGCGGCGCAGTCTTGAGCGTGTACCTAAGCTGGTCCAGATGTCTGCTCGGGGTGAAAGAGCGAATACAAGTACGTTTGCACTGGCATGATTTGGGGAAGCAGGTCAAGACCTGTGAGTTTTCGAAAGCAAAAGCCAAAGTTTCCAAGCACGCTGGGCACACCTGTAAGTACAGGTGCATGCGGATCAGCCGACCGGCTGAAGTGTGCGTCTACCTGTCCGAGAAAGATGGCCCAGAAAGTGGGGTAGGGCTGACACTTCCTCCGCGGGGTTCAGGGTGCACCCCCCCACACCGGTCCCGGGGCGAGCCCTCCGCCCGCTCCTGGGCGCCCCAAGGTCACCTGCCCTCCTGGGCGTCCCCACCCACCCCGAGCTCTCACCAGAATAGTAGGTTGGCCGCGACGAAGCCGAGCAGGCTGCGCAGCGGCCTCTTCCAGCTCAGGAGCTCGTCCGCGCGGCAGCCCAACCACAGCACGGGCTCCCCCAGCAGCCAGGTCACGGCGGCGGCCACCCCGCCGGCGGCCTCCTCCACCTGCCGCCCCGCGCTGGCCGCCACCGCTCCTTTCTCCTGCGCTTCCTCCCCCTGCTCCTCGGTGGGAGCCCGGGGCGGCGGCGGCGGCCGCAGCGCCTGCTCCCCGACCGCCGGAGCCGGGTATCCCTCGGCGGCGTGCTCCGAAGGCGCGGGGCTCGCCATCTTCAGCCGCGCTTGCAGGCGGGAACGGGCACGCGCGCGGCGCGCCTCGCTGTCGGCGCCGAGAGGGCGGCGGGTCCCCGCGCGGGGCGCGCACCGCGGGGCGCTGGCGGCTGGGTGCCTTGTGACGTCAGCCCCCGCGGCGGCGGCGGCGGCGGCAGGGGCGCCTCCCGGGGGAGGTGGGTGCGGCCAAGTTCGCGCAGGGGCGGGGCGCTGGGCGCCGAGGGGCTGGGCGGCGTCCCGGGGAGCGCGCGCCCCCTCGCTGGCCGCGCCCGGAACCCGGCCAAGTCACCCGCACATCTTCCCTTTTTGGGGCTCGGGCCCCCGCTCGCCCAGACGCCCCTTCCGCTGGCAGCAGATTTGAGCCCCGCGCCCTGGCGGGGGCCGCCTGTACAACCACAGCAGAGGTCTTTCGTCCTCTGGAAGTAACGTGATGCTATAAATGCTGGATTGAGAAACGAAGGGGAAAAAAAAAAACAAAAACGTTTCAGTCAATTAAGGAGCGTCAGGCCGCAGCGATGGGGGAGGGCGCTCCCCCTCCCCGACCTGTGGGCAGAGTTAGCGGGCTCCCGAACGCACGCTGGTCTGCGGGAGGTGCAGGTGAGCGGGAGCTGAGGAGTCAGATCCCTGCGGAGACCCGACGCTTGGCGCGTGTCACGTAAGGTTTGGCAAGCCTTGACCACGGTTACTTCTGAGTCACTCTGGTCTCCGTGTCTCAACAGCCATCAGGACATGGGTAAGGCGTCCGGGAGGGGGGTGACAGGGACTCCTGAGACCGCCCACACCGGGTCTCACTGGCCCTGGTATTTCTGGGAGAGCGTGAGGGGGGAGGGAAGAAGGATAATTGCTATGCTCACTTTTCACTATTTGCATTTTTAAAAAATGTTCTAGTCTTTAATCCCCCTGTTCTTAACTTTTCTCTAGAATAAAATGCCCCTGCCCCCACCCCGGGCATTCTACCTGCAAGGAATTGGGCTTCTTATATCCTCTTGGCTTTCATACTGGCAACCAGGCGGCTTTCACAAGATGGATGGGGCTCATTCCCAGAGCAATTAAAGCCTGTTGTTCCAAAGGAGCCTCTGGGCAATGCCCTGTAATGCTCACCTGGGTGGTCATTGTATGTTTATACCTCTGTGTATCGTTGATGTGTACATTGCAGACGTGTGCACTTGGCTGTATGTATGATATATCTCAAGAGGGTATATTCCTAGAGTTCACTCGAGGGTTTTTTGAACACCTACTGTGCGCCCAAATGCTTTGCCAAGCCCAGTGGATATGGCTTGCACCCACGGGAAGCTCCCAGGCCAAGGAGGGGCTAATTACAACGTGATAACTGCTGTCATGGAAATAATTGCTCTATGCTAAGAGTCTTAACTTAAATCACCCAAATTAGGGAAAGAGTGGAAGAGTCAGGTTTCAGGAGGCTTTTTGTAATAATGGTAACTGGTCTGAATTGTGAGGAGGAGGGAAGTAAAGTGGTGGTTGGAGGAGGGGCAATAATTTCTGTTGGGAGATCAACATGAGAGAAGGTATGGAGTTACACACGGGGATGCACAGTTCCTTATGTGTATTTGCAGCAGACCGCCAAGGCCCTGAATGATCCACTAGCCATACAGAGTTCGGGGGTTTTCCTGAAGGCAATGTCCGACGTGCCCCCAGGAGAATCTGACCACCTGATAGAAAGTGGCCAGGGAGGCAATGAAAAAGCACGTGGAAACAATTCAGGTATTTTTTTCCACAAAATAGACTCTCTTTTCCCAGGTGTTTGTTCCCTCCCTTGGCCCTACTGCAGAAGCTTCTGAAAGGTAAAAAGGGCTTTACTTTGTCATCTGGCCTTTGTTTAGGATTGGACACAGCCCCCAGGGGTACGATATTCTACCATTTTCACTAGACTCTGCAGCTGGAGGGGAGAATGCAGGGCAGAGGAGATGAGGAACCAGGTCATCCCGATTGTCCAAACCAATGTGCATGTGCTTCTAGAAACATGTTCATAAGATTCATGTTCCTTCCTCTCCTCCTGAATTCTAATTATTGTCCTCAGGGTCTGTGGAAGTAGTAAAAGGTGTGGACAAGAAGACCCATAAAAGCTAAACTTGAGTTGCTACATGTGGTTTGCAACGCTTTTTATCTCTATTTGAGAGAGGTTATCTCTTATCTTTTATCCCTACCCATAGCTATGTGAGTCCACTCACCTTTCTCTTCCAAAAGTAGCTAGTAAGCTTGTAATAGGAGAAAAAATGATGAATAATTAAATCTCATTCCAGAAGGCCACATGGACAACATCAAGCTAAGCCTTAGAATGAGATGGAAATACCCCAATAGTGCTTTTATTTTCCTTAAATAGGTTTTCTTTTTTTTTTTTTTTTTTAAGATTTTATTTATTTGAGAGAGAGAGAGTGAGAAACAGCATGAGAGGGGAGAGGATCAGAGGGAAAACAGGCTCCCCGCTGAGCTGGGAGCCCTATGTGGGACTCCATCCCAGGACTCCGGGATCATGAGCAGAAGGCAGTTGCTTAACCAACTGAGCCACCCAGGTACCCCATTAAATAGGTTTTCTATTAGAATCCTACAGTAGGTCCATGACTCCCACATGAAAGGAGTTGTGTACACATATTGTATTATTTATTAGTCCCTCACATAGATGTTTTTGTGCTGATAATTTTATTGAAGCAATTTTTACCTTCCTGTTCTCACCATATCTTCTACTCCTTATTCCTAATTTCCCCTCATTTCCTTGTCACTGAGCCAAGAGAACTAGATAGTTCACTAAGCCCAGATAAACAGGAACATCACACCACAATAGCAACACGCAGGAAATGGAAAAGAAGATCAGACCCTGTTTCCAAGGCCCAGCTTGTAGAAGGAATTGGTTATTTCTGCTTTGGGTTGACTGTTGTGCTTGCGAGAATTGGAATGTCCAAACTAGTCTCCATTTGAGAAGCATTGTGTCAGGGTGGTGCTTACCAGAGATGAACAACCTCACAACAAGATGGTGGCCATCCATACACTAGTTGGGGCTCCCAGTTTAGGGATCACTCCCTGATATTACACAAAAGAGGTTCTTAAGGCTTCAGAATGGTTAAAGAGAACGAGGTCATATGACAACAAGAGTATATCCTGAAAAGGTACTCTTCATTTATCCCATGCGCGCACACACTCCGCAAGGATGACTGCAGAACATTAACTTCCAACCCCTTCCCACTGGGCTAGCGGTCACACCCAAGTCCGCAGACTAGCCACTGCGCTGGTCCTATGTTGGAGTTGATCGTCCAGAGGACGTGACTGCCAGTTGACCCATAAGCAGAACCTGGGCAACTGGAAGCTCCTTACCCCCTCCCCTGTTCTTGGAACGTCTGTTTTGTAGCGGTGGTTCCCACAGTGGGAGCCGTTTCAAGGATGCAGCCTTGAGAGAGTGAAGTGTTGTTGCTTATCGCCTCTGTATAAACTTTTAAGATTCTGGCCGGCAGGTGTGGAGATCTTGCCCAAGACAAGCCTCGTCTGTAAGTTCTCTTGCTTATTCAGCCTGCCACCTGCCACTCTGGAGTGGCCTGCCTCCTCCTCCTTCAGTCTCTCCTTGCCCTCCCTGTAGGGTGGGGGTAGGTGAGGGGGTGTTCAGATTTCACCTGGGAAGCTGCCAAAGTTGTGAACCATCATCCTGGTCTGCAACCTCTCCTTGTTTCCCCAACCCCCCACCATGGTCCTGGTTCTGTCTCATTGCAATTTTGTATCATTCCTTATTTCTTCGTTTATTGATCATTAAACATTCATTAAAGGCTGGCTGTGGGCTTACAGTAAGACAAACAGGGCTGCTTATTTCCCTCCTGGCGCTAGGTCATGGGCAAGGGAACCTGAAGAAGGTGATCAGTGAAGGGAATGGGGAGGCGTGGTATATGCAAGCCTGAAAGCAGGAGGGGAGCCAGCCTGGCCCAGGGAGCAAACCATGAGCAGTTCCGAGCCAGAGGACAGAGTGAGAGGAGCTGGTAGTTGCTCAAAGGGCCTCCTCCCGGGTGCTGCTAAGGAGTCTGAGCTTGGTGGGCTTTCAGCAGGAGGGTGAAGTGGCTTGGTTTGTGTTTTAGAAAGGTATCTCTGGGAAGTGGATTAAATAGAGCCTGGCAGAGCCACTGGAAGAAACGTCCTCCTTGTCATTCATTCAGGTGAGGAGTGCCTCGAGGGGGACAAGGAGGTTCATCAGTGTCACATTGCGGGCTACAGAGGTCTGGAGCTTAGGGAGCAGCAGGGGTCCTGGCCAAGAGGTAGATCCAGGCAGAGGGAATGATCAGGAAAAGAAAGGCCCAGATGAGTTCAGAAGCACCGGCCAGAGCAGGTGGCCTGCCTGGGACAGGATATGTTGAGGCTTTTGGATAAACAGACCAGATGGAGGAGAGTTTTGAGGACCATTCTCCAAGTTTAGTGGCAGTCCTGTGAGCAATGGAGAGTTCCTGAAGTTCATGGGTTTCTTTCTGTTGTTTGTTCTTAACCAAGAAAGTGGTAGACTCAAAACGCCAGTCCCCTGAGGTCCCAGGCAAGCCACCTCGACTTCGATTATCAAAGCAAAACTGCCGTGTGATTGACTTTAAACCCAGGTCTGCGAATCCCGCCTGCAGTCCCCAGGGGTATTCTCTAAGTTAAAATTAGATGCGTGGAATGTAATGAAATAGCTACGAGAGTTACATGCCACAGACATCCCTTCAAAATATGGTTTTGGCTTGTCACCTGTTACTAATTTTAGTTCATTAGAAATTAGGCACAAAACCTGGAGCCTGGGAGAGTGGCCCAGCCCGCGTTGAGAACACGTAGGCGGGCCGTGTCACCTGAATCCTTTAGACCATGCATGAGTGGGCACAGCTGGGTGTTTACTGAGCAGCGAGGGGTGTTCCTGGGGACCCTGAAGCTTTACAAGACTCACGTGTTTTCTGAACCATCAAAGGAATCTTAAGATTCTATTTAATACAGTTTGGAGTTCAGTATATTTGCTTGCAGGCCAGTTCATTGAAACTTGATGGTTTCTCTCTACCCCATTTGCACTCTCCTGCCCCCTTCCCCTGCCCTAAACCAGAACTACCCCAAAAATAGCTTTAGAGGCTTACTCTGGGTTACCGGGACAAGGGCCTGGCTGGGACTGAAGGCCTTTCTCCAGGGAGAAGATACATGTCAACCCAGGGTCCCACAGGCTCACTGGCCTCTGCTTCCAAAGCCAGATTTCCTGTGGACCCTCAAATTCCCCTGGTGCTGGGCAGCTGGATTTCTCAAAGAACCCCTGCCACCTGCTAGCATCCAGTGTTCCTATAGACAGTTTGTTCTCTCATGGATGAGGTTGTTCTTGCTCTTGCCCTATAAGAAAGGGAGGTGAGACAGAGTTGGAGGGGAGAGGTTCCTTTTCTAGGAGTGTCCACCCCAGGAGCTCCTGAGTGGCTCAGTCCGTTAAGCATCTGTCTTTGGCTCAGGTCATGATCCCAGGGTCCTGGGATTGAGCCCCACGTCAGGCTCCCTACTCAGCGGGGAGTCTGCTGCTCCCTCTGCTGCTCCCCCTGGCCTGTGCTGTGTCTCTCATTCTCTCTCTCAAATAAATTAAAAAAAAAAAAAAAAAAACCTTAAAAAAACAAAAGGAATGTCCACCCCAGTGGGTTTCAGAGACCACCCTGGTCACACACCTTGTAAGTTAAGCCTGTTCCTTCACGCTGTCTGATTCTTCATAAGCCCTGTTGGGAAGGACAAGTAGAGGTCACAAAGACACGACCACCACCCCCCAGAACCGGAAACAGCATTTACAACTGCCTTGTCAACTATAGCAACCCATAGTCCCCCAGACAGGAAATATTGGAGTAAGTTTTGATTCTGGTCTTTCCTTTATTCCCTCTGTTGAAGTAACCATATGTCAGGTTAGCTGGTTTATGTCTGCTAACTAGCATGGTTATTAATACCACTTCGCTTTCTTTCTCAAAAAATGTGTTGGTTTAGCTGATAAATTATATGGACTCCCCATCCATCTCCAGTCTTTCAACAATCGCTGAGAACCTTTTAAAAGCTCCCATGTCCATATACCTCATTCTCTGGTCTCAGGGCCGCCATGCCTGCTCAAGCTTCATCACTTGGTGCCTGTCTGAACCAGAGCAGCCTCATACCCCCTTCTCTTCCAAATCCAGATCGCCTAGGGCTGCTGTGTTCCTCGTTCTTAGAACTAATGAGGGTTTTCAATGAAAGCCAAAGAACATGGAATTGGGGGAAGATTTGAATTGGATCTATCAATAAATATGAGTTCATGATGTGATATTCTAGCTATGTCCACAGAAAGAGCCTAGAATCCATGACACCCCATGGTGGTGAGCTCAGTTACAGACCAGGTGTTGTTTTCTATTTCCTGCCAGAAAAGAGCTGAAGCTCCTTAGAGAATTGGCTGATACTAGGTCTGAGTTAGGAACATCTTGTGTACCAGAAAGCAAGACATGTTCAAAGACTATTTTAAAATCTATGTCAAAAGGACACAGAAGTCAGCTTTGAATGGGATCCCACTTACCGAATCTGGGAAACTTTGAGGATCAAAAATAATAATAATAATAATCCTGCTAAATGATTATATTGAGTTAAAAAAAATTCATGACTCCATCATGATACTCAAAAGGGGTGGGTGGGAAGCTCTGCTTTACAAGAGATGAGTTAATAAGTATAGACTGTAGATTTAGAAAAGTACCATTTTGTTAACTCTCAATGTAATCAGTGATTCAGGCAATGATCATTGACCCACTCGGAAAAAGACTAGGGAGGAAATATTTACATTATCTCACAGGTTAGTTATTAATTGCAAAGTGTGTCTTTGCATTGGAGAGATCTCCACCTTATCTGCTTCTCATCATGCTTGGCATCTCCAGGAGTGGGACTGTCTGACCTTACGGGCCCCCTGACCTGATGCTGTGGCAGGGACACAACAGAACTTGCTGGAAACATTTTGCCTGAATCAAATCCTAGCAAAACCATGTCCTGCATTCTACAGGTCAGTTGACTTGGATCTTCAAGTGTTTGATATCAAGAACAGAGGAACACTTTGAGGAGAAGAGAGAGAACAGCCAAATCAATGTGTGAAATTTGATTGGATTCTGGATCCAAAAAAAAAAAAAAAAAAGCTATCAACGACATTTGGAGGGAAAATTAGGGAAATTTGAGTCCAGAGTCTATGCTAGATGATTTGTTGAATTAATACTGCTTTTCTTAGATAGGATAATGATGTTAGGATGATGTAAGAGAATGTCTTCCTTCTGAGTGCTGTCACATGCAGTATTTAGGGGTGAAGTGCCATGACAGCAATGTTTGCTTTTAGCAAAAGGAAGTATTGTGTATATATAGAGAGAGGGGGGAAATGGGTGTGGCAAGATGTTGGTGAATCTGTGTGAGGGGTATCTAGCTGTTCATTGTACTGTTCTTTCTACTTTCTTGTGGTTTTGAAAATTGCCAAAAGAAAAAAAAATGTTTTTTAGAAGACTGTAGAAAATAGAAAATAGAGAAAGTTCTTATAGTTCTTTTAAAAAAAGACAGTCCCTTTCTCTTTCCGTTTCCTCAAGACTATGACCTTCAGTGATTTTTCCTTTCCACAAACACTTGCTTGACTTAAAATCATTGTGACAGCCCCGAGTGTGGGAATCCAAGGATGGCTGACATAGTGTAGCAACAGGAAATGAAATATTTGTTTTCTCCAGAGAACTGAAGCTTTTCTTTAATTCAATCTTCTTATATTGAGCAAGATCCTATGTATTAGGCACTAAATCTGTGTACTATGTACATAGTACTGTGTACTTGATCCTTGTACTGTGTACAAGATCCTATGAGAGGCACCGTGAGTGATAGAAAGATGAACAGCAATATGGTTTCTGCCTTCAAAGGGCTCAAAATCTAGTACACAAAAATCGACTCAGCAAACATTTTTTGAGTGGCTATGATGAGCTAAACAGAAGACCAGGACCAGAGATCTAATTATTATTACTATTACTATCTATTAGTATCCATTATTACACACAGTCCCTGCCATCAAAGAGCCTCCTGTCTTTGAGAAATACAGACACATACATTAATTTTAAGACAATAAGACTAATGAAAAGATCTTTATCATTGTCTAAATATTATGACCAAGCATGCAGGGACCGCTTAAGAACAAACAGTACATCTGAGTTAGAACTTGAAGAGCAGGTTAGAATGTTCTCAAGACAAATCAGTAGGCATTCCAAGTAAATAGAATACAGTATGCAAAAGCGGGGCACCTGCGTGGCTCAGTCGGTTAAGCATCTAATTATTGATTTCAGCTCACGTCATGATCTCAGCATCATGAGATCAAGCCCCGCAAGATCTTACGAACCCGTAAGACCAAGCTCCATTCAGCATGGAGCCTGCTTAAGATTTTCTTTCTCCTCCCTCTGCCCCTTCCTGCGTGCGCACGCGCGCACACACACTCTCTCTCTCTTTCTCTTCCTAAATGAAAAGAAATCTTAAACTATACAAAAGCATGAAGATATGAAATGAACATGAGATGTTTGGGGATCCACAGGTGCTAAATATACATAGAATTTAGGGGTTTGAGAGAGGAGTATGAGATACGGAGCTGGGAATAAAACTTGAACTTGTTGATAAGAAGTTTTCATGTTATACTGAGGAGTTTGCACTGTATTCTGTAGGTGATTGGAGACTTTGGAGTTAAGTGTCATAATCAGATTCTTAGAAAGGTAACCCTGGTGGTGGAATAGCATGCGGATGGGAAGGAGATGAGGCAGAGAGACTGGTTAGGAGACTTTTATAATAGTCCAGGTGAGAGATGCTGAGAGTCTAAACCAAGACAAGGGACATGGAGGTAGAGAAAGGGTAGCCACAGGAGACATCTTGTACACTGTACCAGTAGGGCTTTGGTGACCGAATGGCTGTTGGGAAAAGGGGGGGAGGCAATTGTCAAAGATAACCCCAGTATTGGTTCTCCAGAGAAACAGAACCAATGGGTGGGTGGGTGTGTGTGTGGGTGGGTGTGGGTGTGGGTGGGTGGGTGGTGTAGCTGGGGAGGAGGGATTTAAAGAATTGGTTCTCCAGAGAAACAGAACCAATGGGGGGGGTGTGGGGGTGTGTGGGTGTGGTGTAGCTGGGGAGGAGGGATTTAAAGAATTGGCTCCTGCAATTGTGTGCACAGGCAAATCCAAAACCTCCTGGGTAGGCTTGAGGCCGGAAATTCAGGCAGGAGTTAATGTTGTAGTCTGGAGTCTGAAGGCAGTCTGGAGACAGAATTCCTTCCTGTTCAAGGGACTTTAGGCTTTTCTGGTAAAGTCTTCAACTGATTGGATGAGGCTCACCCATATTATGGAGGGTAATGTGCTTTTCTCAGTCTACTGATTAAATGTCAATCACATCTAAAAAATAACTTCACAGTGACATCTAGACAGGTGTTTGACAAAAAAAAAAAGAGGCACCATCACCTAGCCAAGTTGACACATAAAATTAAGTGTCATCACCATTGTGCCATAACTAAAATATGAAATAGAGGAGAAAAGCTGGGGACAAATTTGGAGAGAAAAAAAACCCCATCAATTTAGAAGGTTTTGAATGTCCGTTGGTCATGTCTAGTGGTCAGTCAGAAGACAGGAGACCGATCTTTCTTTATTTTTAAGTAATCTTTACACCCAACGTGGGGTTTGAACTTACAACCCTGAGATCAAGAGTCACGTGCCCTACCAACTGAGCCAGCCAGGCACTCGATGAAGACAGATCTGTCTCATGGGCCAAATTTAGAGATCCAGAGGATCATATGAGGCTGCTCCATAAGAGACTGTTCATTCAACAACAAATGTCTTCTGTGTGTCTCTGTGGGCCAGACAGTGTTCTAGGCTGGAGGACCACAGTGTACTCAAGGTAATGTTCCTATCCTCAGAGAGCTTCCATTTTAGGAGTCATGGCAGACAGTGAGCAAATATGCATATAGGCATAACATTTTAGGCTAGGATGTGTATCATTTACTGCTGTAGATAACAAACCATCCCCAAACTTGGTGGCCTAAAACAACTTTTATTTGCTCATGATTCCACGGATAGGCAGTTGGGGCGAGGTCAGCTGGAATGGCACATCTCAGATCCACATGGTATCGCTGGGTTCACTTACGCATTTACCACCAGTTAGAAGATGCTGGGTAGCCACTGGCCGTGGCTGTCAGCGGATGTGTCTCAGCAGGCCGGCTTCACGCTTCTCCACTTGGCAGCTGGAGTTCCATGAAGGCGTCCCCTAATGTGCAGACACTTAGCAAGCCTCTGCTTGGGTCACATTTTCTAATGTCCTGGTGGCTAAAGCAAGTCATATGGCTAAGCTCAGAGTCCACATGAGAGGTAATAGCCCAGAGCAGGAAGACCATTAACATAACAATCTAACACAGGGCGCAGTGAAGAAAAAGGGAACAGAGTGAAAAGGGGAAGTGTTTTGGACGAGATGGGGAGGTGAGAGAAGTGACTTTTGAGCAGACTTAAATGAAGTAAGGCAGCCAGTCATGTGGAGTTCTGGAGGGAAGGGCATGCCAAACAAAGGGGATGGCAAGTGCGGGTGAGGACCATGAAGTTAGAACTAGCTGGACCTGGCCAAGGTACAAGAAAGCTAAAATGAGAGAGCAGAGTGAGGGGAGATCAGGTGAGAAAGGAGAGGAAGATGGGGCATCACAAAGGACGCAGCAGACCACGCATGGTTGAGATTTCATTCTAAAAGATGGTGGAAAATCAGTGAAGGATGTGGTGCAAAACTCCATTCAGTTTTCCTCTTGAAAAGATTGTTCTGGTCACTGATGAAGAGACAAGCATGAAACAAGGACATCAACTAGGGATCACTGCACTAGTCACAGAGATATTGGTAGTGGTGGACTTGGTGAGAAATGACCGGATTTGGAATACATCTGGGAAGTCCAGCCAACCAGAATTGCTAAGGGATCAGATGTAAAGTGTTAGGGACAGAGAGGAATTACAGATGACATCCAACACCTGTAGAGATAGGGAAGATTTGGGAGAGAAAATTCTCTCTTAGGAGAGGAATCCTCTCTTGGACATACTGTACTTCATATGCCTAATACAGATCCACGTGCAGACAAGTAGGAAACTGGATATAAAAACCGTGAGCTCAGGGGACAGAAGGTCAGCATCTAAATGACATGAAGGCCGAAGCAATCCATGGGATAAATTGGAAGATGTGGTAGAGGCCGCAGTGTTTCCTGCTTCGCCTGGGGTTTTCACAATGAAATAAGTTGGGGGATGGGAGGAATAGTGATATGAAGTTTAAAAAGGAATTTTGGGATAGTGGCCTTGGGACACGGGAGACCATGGGAGACAGTTCACTAGGGAAGGGTGGGAGGGAGGATGTGACAGGCCAGCCTTGGAGAACTGTGCTCATAAGCTTACAGTGAGAGTCAGCATATTTGGGAGTTTCTCCAGCAACATTTATCTGCTCAAATACAGACTTAGAGAATTGGGTTTACTGTGGATGCGGTTTTTCAAGACAAGTGGAGAAGAAGAAGGGATGAGGAAGGAGTTGAGGGTGTATATAATTGAATGATTAGAGTGATGGACCAGAGATTCTAATCTGGCAGAGAAGGGGAGTGAAGGCACGAGTGAAGTGATGGGTATTGAAGGAAATGGTGGCTTCATGGTTGGGAGGCCCCGATGAGGTAACTGTTGAAGTGCTCCTCGCAGGAGGACGCCGAAAAGAGGTAGAAAGGAGTCAGTGGAGGCTAGAGTTTAGAGGGGGAAGAGGACATAAGGTCAAAGAAGCAAGAAGCCAGGGCACTGGATGGATTGTTTATGTGAAGGAAGTCTGCAGAATAATGGTGCAGAGAAAAGCAGCCGGGAACTTGGATGAGGAGGGAGTGTGGATGGTCTGGTCCAATAGCATTCTCCAAAGATCCTGAGGATTTCATCAGGGGAGGAAGAGAAATGGTCTGGAAGTACCAAGGGGACAGTTACTGCATAGTAGGCCCAGTGGTACAGGGCTGGGGATCAAAGAGTCCTCACTTGAGAGGGTTGCAGGGAACACTCCAACTCTGAGTTAGAACTAGCAGGTGGAACGTAAGAAGAGATGGTAATTATGGGTGGTTTGCAGATGACCAATCATGAGCTGCAGAGAGCACAGGGTGGGGGTGGGGAGAGAGGAAGGTACCTGTTGTGGTGGTGAAAGGGAAGATAGGTTCTTCAGGGCCTCTTCAAGGATAAGCAGAGTCAGCAAAGCTCACATGGACTTAGCCATTGTTACTTATTTACATGAAGCCAGGTTTTGCTTCTCTGCAGATCCTTGGCCATGTTCTGAATTAATGAGTTTGCCAAATAAGTACTATATGAATAATTTATTATTATAGGCAATATTTATTTATTTAATATTTATTTATTTGAGAGAGAGAGAGAGAGAGAGCACAAGCACAAGCAGGGACGGGGAGGGACAGAGGGAGAGGAGAGGGCAAGAAGCAGACTCCCAGTTGAGTGGGGAGCCCACTGTGGGGCTTGATCTCATGACCCTGAGATCATGACTTGAGCCGAAATCAAAAGTCAGAGGCTTAACCGACTGAGCCACCCAGGCGCCCCTATTATTATAGGTAATATTTATTTACCTTTAATTATGTAACTCTCTTTGAAGAAATAAATCTTATCCTATATAACTCGTGTATCTTCAGACAAAATTATACATTCTGATTTACATTTACTTGAAATTAATGGATAAAAACAGGATTCCAAGGAAGAATGAATGTGAAATCGTATAGCGCATGCACTAAGACCAAGTGCTTCTCACCTAGGAACAGGACAGCATTTGGCGTGGCAGCTGCAATTGGGACTACTACTTGGTTGACTCTGCTGTTGTTCACTGGATCTGTTTGGTTTTTGCAGGTTCCATACTTGTGCATTAAAAGGCAACATGATGGGAGCCTCACCCAGAATCCTCTAGTTCTTTAGTGAGGACACTAATTCCTGCCATTCCTCCTGGGATGCCATATTAGTTTTGATTCACTGTCCTTTTCATGGAGGGGATTCATTTCATAACATGCTCCTCGATGTCTACACTATGGTACTCTTACCCTAAGCCAAGGAACCAATGTAAGTTTGCAACTACCAAGCATGTCTAGTTCCATTTTACATTTGGGATCTAGGAAAATGACCTCCAGATGGGATCACAGACTCAGTGGGCCCATTGTAAGTTGATCTGGGCCAAGTATCCATTTATTACCTTGCCCCAATATTCCTGCACCCTAACAGAGGCCCCTGATGATGATTAGTGTCTCTAGGTGTTAAGACCCTGTCCAACAGTCATCAAAATGCTTGGGTATTCCTCAGAGTTACCCTTAGGTGAAGGACTGGGAGATCAGGGTCACATAGTGGTGTTGCAGGGGGCTGGAGATATAGTCTTGCCTTCAACCAATGGGCTTTGAAACCAGGCAAGGACTCGGAGTCGTGTCCCCTTAGCTTCCTGGTCATCCATCCTTGACTTCTTTCGATTGTATAGATTGAGCAGTCTCTTGTTGGTTATCCATCTGTTTTGCCCCCAGGGATGCAGTAGTAACTATTAGCGTTTTTGAGTTAATCCCCTTGAATGTTCCTTTTCGACTGGGAGAAGAGTCTTCCATATTTGGAGGAAAGAGTCCACATGAATACTTCTTGGCCCAAGGAATAGACCGTGGCAAGGGACAGCCAGTTGTCCACCAGAGTTTCATTCTCCCCTTATGTAGTGCAGAGTGTAACTGAAAAGGTAGTTGCCCAGCCTGGAGCTACATTTCCCAGCATCCCTCGCATAGAAGTGATGTCATGTGACATCACTTCCAGGCCAAGGAGGTCAAAAGGTGTATGTTCTTATCTGGTCAACTGCTCCCTGTCTGCCACTTTGTTTGTGCCTAGGGCAACCTTGGAAGATAAATGTTGAAGAAGGCAGAGCCCCTGTCCACTGGGCTCCTGAATAGCCACAGGAGCAGATCCAACTCCCTTCTAACATTTTACCCATATCGGTCAGTTATGGAAGCAAGAAGTCATCTTTAACAATGGTAGGTAATTGACGGGCGCCCGGGTGGCTCAGTTGGTTAAGTGTCTGACTCTTGATTTTGGCTCAGGTCATGATTTCAGGGTCATAAGATTGAGCCCTGCATTGGGCTCTGTGCTGATTATGGCACCTGCTTGAGATGCTCTCTCTCCCTCTGCCCCTTCGCCCCCACCCCGACTCATGCACATTCTCTCTCTAAAAAAATAAAATAATGGTAGGTAATTGAAATGTAGGTATTTGCTAAAGCAGCTAGAGTTACCCTAATACATGCTGTGCTCTCTATCCATTCTATATCAAAGCTACATAAAATAAAGTAGTTTCTGTACAAATGGATTTTTACCAGATTTTAAGCTGTGTGATGGTCTGATTTGGAGTATAGGTTATGTGACATATATAAAAGTCATCTGTGGGGGCACCTGGGTGGCTCAGTCGGCTAAGCGTCTGCCTTTGGCTCAGGTCATGATCTTGGGGTCCTGGGATCGAGCCCCGCATGGGCCTCCCTGCTCAGCAAGGAGTCTGCTTCTCCCTCTGTCCCTCCCCACCACTTGTGTGCTCACTCTCTCTGCTCTCTGTCTCTCTCAAATAAAATCTTTGTTAAAAAGAAGTCATCCGTGAGGCCCAGGGATATTTTTCAGAGCAGGAAGTTATTCACAACTGAAAATGAAGTAGGATAAAAGACCATGTTAATACAATCATCACACATTTTCTCTGTCCTTAGCTTCTTAATATAAGCGGTCATACAGGTCCTTGTATTGGGTACATCTTATGTACCTCAGGTTCTCTGGCCTTGCTTATCTGGGGGGGGGGGTCTCTCCACCCTCCCGCCACAGAGTTAGAGGAAATGCTCCCCTTGTTTATCCGTTTGTGTGCGTATCTGTTTCCTGTTGCTGCTGTAACAAGTTACCACAAACTCGTAGTTTAAAACAATGTGAGTTTATTTCCTTACAGTTCTGGAGGTCAACAGTCTGAAATGAGACTCACAGGCTAAGACCAAGGTGTCCGCAGGGCTGGTTCCTCCGGAAGGTTCCAAGGGAGAATCCATTCGGTGTGTCTCCTGGCTCCTGGAGGTGGCCTGCCTGCCTTGGCCTATGGCGGCTTCTCGACACCACTGTAACCTCTGCCTTCTGTCACATCTTCTACTGCTGACTCCAGTCTCCTGCTTCCGTCTTAGAAGGACACATGACTACACTGGATGCACGTGGATGATCTCAGAATCCTCAGGGTAATCACCTCTGCAATGTTTGTTTTGCCATACAAGGTAACACAGGTCCTGGGGGTAGGGTGTGGCTGTCTTTCAGCCTGCCACAGTGTGGGGTCTGGCATCCATGTGGCTTTGAGAGATGCCGGATGACATGGAAGTGGGAGGGGACTGACTCCCCACGCCCCCAGTGGGGAACAGGAGACAGGACCAACCCAGGAAGTGTCTTTTCTTCCTTCTCTTGAAGGGCTGCTCTGAGGCAGGATTTCCCTCTACAACCTGTGCAGAGACATCCCGTGTGGCCCCATTCCTGCTGAGCAACTGCGGGGTCTCCCGATGGCTCACGGGAAGCCATGGCCGGCATGACAACACATGACTTTGCATCGCTTCTCATCCCTCTCTGCCTCATTCCCTTATTCCCTCTGCCCTGGTGCTGCACGTCCCAAAGCACTGGCGGTTAACCTCTGCCCTGGGCTCTTGTCCCTGGGGACTCTCAGCTGGGGTGGCCCCCAAATTGAAAGTTGCAGTTTACACTTCCACTTGTTTAAGAATTAATTGCTGAGGGGCACCTGGGTGGCTCAGTCAGTTAAGCGTCCAACTCTTGGTTTCGGCTTGGGTCATGACCTCAGGGTCCTGGGATCCAGTCCTGCATCGAGCTCTGTGCTCAGTGGGGAGTCTGCTTGAGGACCCCCTCCCCCCACTTGCACATGCTCTCTAAAATAAATCTTAAAAAAAAAAAAATTACTAAGTATCCACCATGTTCAGACATGGTCTGGTTAAGAGTGACAATAACAAATACAAAAAGATTGCTGTTCTCACGGAGACCATCTTTTTTTTTTTTTTTTTTAGACTTTATTTTTTGGTTATGTATTACATGAGCAGGGGGAGGGGCAGAGGGAGAGAGAGAATCCCAAGCCGGCTCCATCCTCAGCCTGGAGCCAATGCGGGGCTCGATCTTATGACCCTGAGATCATTACCTGAGCTGAAATCAAGAGTCAGATGTATAACCGACTGAGCCACCCAGGCGGGTCCTGGGATCGAGCCCCCGAGATTAACTTCTAATTAAGGAAGATGTACAGTAAGCAATTGAACAAGAAATACTATTTAGTGCTACTTACAACATGGTGATGCAGTGAAGACTAGCTATTTTATATTTGGTGGTGAG
Organism: Neomonachus schauinslandi; assembly: GCF_002201575.2. NCBI lineage: Eukaryota > Metazoa > Chordata > Mammalia > Carnivora > Phocidae > Neomonachus > Neomonachus schauinslandi. The sequence goes on along the minus strand of NC_058409.1, from coordinate 137,601,181 downwards.
GAAAAGCCTTTCTGGAGAGGTGACACTTAAGCTGAGGCCTGGATGACAGAGTCATGTGTACGGAACCAGGGGAAGGAGAAGTGGGCTTAATGGCAGGCATCAATTTGCATTCGATGTGCTTCTCACATGGATGATTCTAGGTAGCATGCTCTGGTTGAATGACTGCAGAAATTTACTTTTAAAAAATTCATGATTCTCCCAAGCAACAGAAAGGCCAGATGGTTTATTTTTTAAAGATTTTATTTATTTATTTGACAGACAGCGAGAGCAGGAACACAAGCAGGGGGAGTGGGAGAGGGAGAAGCAGGCCCCCCGATGAGGAGGGAGCCCGACGCGGGGCTCGATCCCAGGACACCGGGATCATGACCTGAGCGGAAGGCAGACGCCCAACGACTGAGCCACCCAGGTGCCCTAGGCCAGATGGTTTAAAATACAAAATAAACATTTCAAGCAGGAGCTCTCTACTAACCAAGACATGGAACCTTCACTTTGTCGTGAAGGGATGTATTTTATTTTAGAATTTAGATCTCTTCTGTGTTTTAAGTTCAGCCTCATTTAAGAGAAAGGACCATGAAACTAGAAGTTATGAGTCTTTTAGCTTCCTCACCTGTATGAGAAATAAATTGGGTTATAAACCCATTTCCTTGTATCTCCAACATATTTTTGTTTTTAATGGTGAGACTTGTATCATAGTACTTTCTGCTTCACCTCGTTTCAAATGCTTTTGCAGATCAATTTACATGTCAACTCAAGAGTGTAGCATAAAGGAGATGTCCTGAGCTTTGGCATCAGAGGACACATATTTCTTTACATTTTCTCTTAGATATTAAATGTTTTTGGTAACATTGTAGGAGATATTTTTAAAAATTTATAATTGGTTGCTGTTGCTATATAGAAATACATTTGGTTTTCAAAATACTGCCCTTTTATCTAGTGATCTTGCTACATTCACTCATTAATTCTAATAGAAAATCCAGCATGATCCGTTAAACTGAGTGCTTTATCACATCAGCTGTAAATAGTGACAGTTTTTTTTTTTAAGATTTTATTTAGTTTAGAGAGAGCATGCATGAGTGAGCACAAGTGTGGGGGGGAGGGGCAGAAGGAGAAGCAGACCCTGCTGAGCAGGGACCCAGATGCGACGCGGGCCTCCATCCCAGGACCCTGGGATCATGACCTGAACTGAAGGCAGACGCTTAAGCGACTGAGCCGCCCAGGCGCTCCCCAATAGTGACAGTTTTAAATCTCATCCATTCCTCATACTTTTTTCATTCGTTTTTTGGCTCGCTGGCATGGCTGGCGCCTCCTCAGCAGGGTCACCATATCCCTGTCTCCCTTGGCATCAGCTGAGTCGCCTTGCAGGCTGGGGGCTGGACTCATTTGCAGGCTCACCATTTGCATGTCTGGTGGTTGACGCTGGGAAGACCTCAAGAGCTGGGGGTTGGCACAGCTGGGACCCTTCTGGCATCTTTGTTTACCTAGCTTCTCTACGTGGTCTCCCCGGCATGGTGGCTCCAGGGCTCCAGTAGCACGTGTCCCGAGAGCCTCGCAAATGTTCTAGTGTCCCTTCTACGACCTAGCTTTGGGACTCAGGTGGTAGCCTTCCTGTCACACTCTAGCTGTTAGGAGGAGGAGAGGAGAATTAGACTCCACCTTTTCGTGGGAGGATTGTCAAAGAAATTTGTGGATATGTTTAAAGCCACCCCAATGGGTCCCCTGGCCCAAATGATTTACTTTTCTCCTTCATACATTTCTGAAATCCAGCTGAGTACATGACGCCAGTCCCATGACTGGGACTCTGTTCCACTAACTGGGAATCCTTCCCCCTGGGTTCTTGGAGTTATCCTGAGTCATCCTCCTTTTTCCACAAATGCCACAGACTTGTGACTGTTCCGTGCCCCCCCGCCCCCCATTTTCCCCTTTGTGAACGACAGTCTCTGCAGCAGTTAGCTTCTGGAGGACAGGAAACTTGTCTCCACGGCACACAAATCTTCCAGTCAGTGTTAATGAGCTGTACTTGAGGAACTACACCCAAGAGCCTCATTCACACCAGAACTTGATCTACATGACAAGATCCTGGGCCCCAAGATGTCTTAATAAGACTTTGATGGGTCTGGAGAGGGAGGGAGTGTCTTTTGCATAGAGCTAGTGGCTGGAGTAATCTGAAGACACCCATGTGTTGAGGTTGAGAAGACAAACCAGTTGGGGGACGGTACCTGTGGGGCTTGGCGAGCTCTGCATGGCCTCCTTACCTAGTTCTTTCAGCATGGCGGCTTCAGGTTGATGAGATTTCTGTCATGTCGGGTCAGAGCTCCTAAGGTGCGTGTCCCAAGAGAAAGAGCAAGTAAAGATGTGTCACCTTTTATGACCTGGCCTTGTAAGCTATGTGGTTTCACTTCTACCACATTCTATTTATTAGAAGTGGACTCACGATGGCTGGCCCATATTCATGGGGATGAGACTTCACCTTTTTATAGGAAGGGTTATCAAGAAGTTACTTTTTTTTTTGAAAAGATTTTGAGAGCGCACGAGTGAGCACAAGCAGGGGGAGCAGGAGCAGGAGAAGTAGAGCTAGGCTCCCCACCAAGCAGGGAGCCTGACTCGAGGCTCGATCCCAAGACCCTGGGATCAAGACCTGAGCTGAAGGCAGATGCTTAACTGACTGGCCATCCAGGCATCCCAGTTGTAACGTTTTTTTTTAAAAGCACCACACAAAGTGGCAGGGGAAGCTGGGGAATGGATTCTGTAGCTTAGCATCCACCGCAAGCTAAAACGTAAGGGAATTCTATTATGAAAGGCAAAAGGGAAGAAAGGACAAATGGTAAAATGGCAGATCACTGAGGGATGGGAAGCAGTCTCTGCTGCAGGCAGCTTTGCAGAGAAATTAAAATCTAAGCCAGGTTGTCATGGATGAAGAGGTAAGAACGGGGAGAAAGATCATTTCCGGCAAGAGAAGATTCCGAGGGAAAACCTGGAAAAGGGACGACGGTGGGCATCTGTGTCTGGTGACATTAGAAGTGTGCAATCAGAGGAAGCTGGTGATCGGGTGGTGGTAAGCTAGGGGCGTGGCCATGTAAAGGAAAATAGAGAAAGTGGTTGGATTTTAGGATAGCTTTATGAGAAGAGCACGATTTCACTCAAACCTGGTATGAATTCTTTGTCCACTGTAGTTTTGTCATTTTTCAGCCAAATGTGGTTAGATTATAAAAAGGCCACAGTTCTCCAACCTCTCGAGTGACTTTGCAGCAACTTCCATCAAGATATGGAGTTTGTTTCCCCACCTCTTGGCTCTGGTCTGGCATTGGGTCTGGCTTTGGCCAATAAAATATGGTGGACTCGCCAGTGTGCCAGTTTAAAGCTAAGCCTTGAGAGGCCCTGCCTGTACCTACTAGTTTTTGCAAGACCTTGCCAAATGCCGTGAATCAGCCAAGGCTAGCTAACTGGAGAACAAGAGATCACATGGAGCAGAGCTCAGCCTTCTCATCTGAGGCTCCAGACAGATGAGAAAGCCAAGGCAAGATCAACAAAGTTGACCTGGATACCGCTGAACTTAGTCATGAATGAGATGAGCAGGGAGACTGCCCAGCTCCAACAGATGACCTATAGAATCGTGACCTAAGTAAATGCTTATTGTTTTAGCCACTGAATCTGGAGTTACTTGTTGCACAGCAAAGATATTGCTTAAATAATTTGCTTTCTAAATCTCAATATCCCCAATGTAAAAATGGGTTTGCTAGCACCTACTCCTACTGGAAGGACACAATGACAGGATGATGCATCTTGCACCAAGCCTGAAACATGTACTGAGCAAATGGTAACTAACGCCATTGATCACATCAGAGAGAGATGGTCAAGGGGAAAACACAAGGAGAGCATAAGAAGGACATACTTAGAAACGTACTCCCCATTCTGCTCATTTTTGCCTCATGGATTTTCTTCAGTAATTTGTTCCATTGGCATGTGCTCACATTACACATCAGAAATCTTCATTTTTTGGCTCCACATTTTTTTTTTTAAATTTAAATTCAATTAACATTGTGTATTGTTAGTTTCAGAGGTAGAGTTCAGTGATTCATCAGTTACATATAACACCCCTTGCTCATTGTATCAAGTGCCCTCCTTAATGCCCATCACCCAGTGACCCCATCCCCCCACCCACCTCCTCTCTAGCAACCCTACCACATTCTCCTTTGAAAACTCTCTCCCTTGCACTCTTGTTTTCTGGACCCCTTCAACACATATGCAGATGGCCCAATTACTGTTGCTGTTACAGTCAACTGATTTCATACATTTTTATCTTGTACCCCCAACTAGGCTCTAAGCAACTTAAGACAATTCTTATACTTCCTTTGCAAACCCCACTGAGATAGTGTGGACAGCGTGTGGGTTTTTTTTTTCCCCGATCCAAACAATTTAGTAAATTAAAGTCAACTAAATTATGTTATGGTTGATGTTGATCATTGGGGTTATCTTTTTTCTAATCAAGAGGCCTATTGCATTTCCTCAATGTCAAGTCAGTAAGTCAACTTATGGAGAACAGTTCCCCCAAGAGATCAGAGTTACCAGAATTACTCATTTTCTTTTCTGGCAGGTCATGAGGGAATGATGAGAACACTGATCTGGAAACTAATTCCCACCAACCAAATGTCTGGATGCCTCGGGTAGGAGACCCTGTTTATGTCTCAAACTGCTAATCAACTATAATCCTGTTATTACTTGAAAGGGAAAAGAAATCTCTGGGAAAACTAAAGATAGGAGCAGATTATATACTTTGCAAACGTCTGTACTTTTCCCACAGTAACTTTCCCCTGTACAAAGTGCTTAAAGCTTTCTAAGTGTCTTTTTTACTTCCTTTAGAGGTTTTCTTATGAATAGGAAACAAATTTCTTATGGAAAAATTGTTTATTGGTATGTCTTTTCCGTGTGGTGTGCAGGACCAAGCTTTCGGGAGCCAACTATGCATCCCATCCAACTCCACATTCAGTGATGTCACCTTGGAGCTCGAAATTAGCCCTGGTGGAAATACGGACACCATGACAATCAGCCAACCGCACATGGCAGGACTGCCCCCCTACCCCCACCCTGGAGAGCCCGCGGATAAACATTCACCAGAACATCTCTGCCAAAGCCCCAGGTACCTGGGAATTACAGCTCGCGTCTTCTTGAGTACAGACACTCAGTTTCACCAGGAAGACATCAGAGTCCCTTTGCTCACTGCTGGGCATAACACCCTAAGTTGGGGGCTGATAAAATTGGGACGGAACGAAAGCCGAGATCTGTGCTGAGTGGGGAGGAGAGCCACGAGACAAGGTTAGAGGCAGGCAGGGCAGAGGACACAGCGCTATAGTAGAGGGTGATATTTTGGTTGGATAAAATTATAGGAGAGCTTTTCGTAGGAGAGGGATATAGTTGGATTTAGATTTTATAAAGATCCCTCCATGTATTTGGTTTGTCAACAGCATATACAGGTGGGGGGTGCAGGGGAGGGTGCCAGAGGTGGTAAAGCATGGAGGCCAATGGGGCTAGGACAGGGGAGCCATAGCATGGCTTCTGACCTTTGCCCTAACACCTGCTGCACACCTGTGCTCATGCCAGTTCTGGGACCCTCCCCTAGGAAGAATTTGTTCCCCTCTGCCATATTGCAAGACCAGCTCAAGACACTACCCCCCCCCCCAGAATCCTCCCAGCCATCCCAGTCCCATCTCTGCCTGCTTTGGGGACACATGAGGCTGGATTTGGGGGGGGGGGGAGCGGGGGAGGGCATGTGAAGGGAAGACAGTGTTTCGGTCCTGGAGAGACTTTTGTCAATATGCTGATTGATCAAGTAGAAGTGAGAGGTGATGCTGAGCCAGTCTGTGTTGATGAGGAAATGCAGGGAGGGAAGGAAATCCCAGAGCTCATTCAAAATAGCAGACAAGAAATGTTTAAAGCAACAATCTCCCAAGTACTAACCAGGCCCGACCCTGCTTAGCTTCCGAGATCAGACGAGATCGGGCGCGTTCAGAGTGGTATGGCCGTAGACTGGGGACTATAGTCCTTGTCTAACATGGGGAAGCAAAATCCTAATTACAATGGACAATTGTGATACTGTTCTGTGGTTTTGCAAAATGTCACCATAGGGGAAACCAGGTGAAGGGTATATGGTTCTCCCTGTACGTGCTATTGCAACTTCTTCTGAACCTATATATTTCTAAATAAAACATTAAAACATCCCAGCCGTGGGCACATAAAGGCCCAAGTGCAGAGAGACCTAGGTTCTGGTGTTGGTGCTGCTGTGATGTCTCAGATGAGGCACTCTGCCTCACTTTGCCTACCTCTTCATATGCAACTGGGGGAGAGGCAGCCTTTTGGGGTACAACTCATGGAGGGAAGAGGCCCTTCTGCCAACTTCCCTCTGGGCTAGAAATGAAAACAAAGACAGCAGTAGAACACAGAGTCTAGCTCACCTTCCTTCTCATCACCTGCAGCCCACAGGTGCTCAGCAGCACCTGCCTTTACTTACTTCCAGTCCCCGGGGAGGGTGGGTGGGGGGGCAGCACTCTGAACACAAGCAGTGGTGGGATTCAGTGGAAGAGAAAGGGACATCCGGGGGACTGGCACCGCTCACGTCCCAGGTCAGACCCCATGTCCTGAGTTTTTGGGTAAATCAATGGCCAAAGAGCCTACCTGTGTATTCTCCCCAGTGAGCACGGCTGCAAGCAGGTTGTAGGATCATGATTTCACGATTAGACAGGTTTTGGGGCTCCGAGACCATTTGACATAAACACACATTTCAAGGCCTTAGATTTCTGGGTTTCATGGAATCCTTTCTTTTATCTTCTCTGCTTCCTTGGAGTCGTGCTGTGTGTCTACATGTCCACTTTAAGACCTAGTGATCAACTTATGAAACACACAGTTTCGACACTGAGGCCAAAAGCATTAAAACCAAACCAACAACAAAAACCCCAACCCCATGATGTATTTCAGGTCCCCCTGCTCAAGAAAACACACTGCAAGATAGCTAATATCTTTTATTGTCAGACTTACTTTGAGCCAACAAACAAGGATTTCGCAGGGCTGTCCAGGAAAGATAAGGCAATTTTTTTTTTTTCTTTGTGGGCAGACTCAGTTGGCCTAAGTCTTTACAACTTTTTTCCATATAAAAATAAAAGTCCAGGACCAGATTATTTTTCTTCTGGTCATAAATGCTGATTTATTTACAGGCACCTTATTGGACTATCATTATAAACTTGGGATAAAATGTATTTTCTTAAAGCCTCGGCATTTATATGGTCAGGGTCCTTTCAAGATTCACTCGCACATTATACCCCTGGCGAATGAAGCTTCTTTCCACCATACCCAATGTGGTCATATGGTCATCTACCTGGAGCGATACAAACTCACCTTCAAAGAAATTTTTTAACTTAAATCTTTTAGAAACTAAAGACTCCAAAATGACTTCATATAGTTCTAAAAACAGCATTGGAGTCAGAGTGGTTTATAAATACCATTATCTGTATGGGCTGCATATCTGTTTATAATACAGCAGACACAGAGTGCAGACTTTGCTACACGTAAAACAAAACGGAGTCAAAACGTGGTTTTCGAAATACAGCAAAGACAGGAAAATCCAAGATTCTGGTCTGTTAATAAAACCACCTTATAAAGTAACGATTGAAGACTAGAACTCTCAACTATTAAAATATACAGACAGACTGTTTACACCATTGCACATCCTCTTTTCCCTTTGCTTTTAATGCTCATGAGACCATGATTAAAGTGATGAGTTTATGAACACATGCATGCACAGGCAAGCACAGAGACGTGAAAGAGGAAACAAAGAAGTTAATCTACGTCCACAGGGAAGGCTGCCAGCAGCGCTCCGACTAAAATATCCTGTCCCCTTGTGCTCCCTCTGTCCCCCTCCCCGCTCCCTCACCTTCCCTCAAAGTAGGGAAATCAGGCCGGGAGGCTAGTGCAGAATTGATGGATAAACGCCCCTCCCCGTCCAAGCTTTCTAAGTCTCCCCCAAGATGGCCGGAGGGGGCATCTCCCTTCAGTAGCACAGTTAAGGTCAGTTAGTGTTGGGTCCACACGTTAAGGCACTTCTGGCTGCTTTGGCGGGGGCGGGGGGGGGGAGGCGGAGGGGGGGTTTGTCCTCTCTCTCTTAAGGCATGTGACATCTAAGAGTAGTAAAGCTTTCCAAACGGGGCTGGCTGTTAAGGTTGACCGCTTAATACAGGCTCCCGGAAGTTGAGAGGGCGGAAGGACCCTCGGAGACCCCTCCCTCCGGCGAGGGGCTTCCGGGAGGCGGGGCGGCTCCGCCCGGCTGTGCGCCGGCGCCGGCCCAGGCCAGAGGGCTGCCGCTTGGGAAGCTGGAGACGCGGGGGTTCCCTCCTGCCTTCACCTGGAGCTGCCCTGGCTGCTCACGGAGCGCGACGTGCTGTAGCGTTTCTTCACGATCATGCTGATGTAGGCTTTCATGAGCTTGGCCACGTCCACCACCTGCCCGGGGGAAGCAGAACGGGCGCACGGTCAGCGGGGGCGCAGGGAGGGGAGGGCCGGTCGCCGGGCCGAAGCCAGCCGCCCGCCGCGCGACTCCACGGCTCCGGTTCTGTCCCGGACCGAACCTTCAGCGGCTTTTCCCTCTTCCCAGTCAGCGGGCAGGGGAAGCGTGGCTTTTCCGAGTACGGTGGGCACCACCTGGTGGTTCTTTCACACGAAAACGACAATTCTGCCTGATGTACACTTGTCAGATTTTACACATTAAAACAAACAAACCCCACCTGAGGACACTGTTGGTGTCACCAGGGCTGGGATTACTATCCCCGCTTAAAATACTGGCGAACGACCGAGCCCACGATCACAGCTGGTAAACACTGGCTCCTCAGTGTCGTCCCCGCCCCATGATGCAGCTGCAGCACAGAGCGAGGCTGGGGGCGGGGGGCTGCCCCCCTCATGCTGGCCTGCATCCCTCTTAAGGCGTTCTGTTTCCCTCATCTCTCCTCCCTCTTAGTCCCACCCCCGTCACTTAGCACAGTCACGGGCATCACACCAGGCACCATCAGAGACCCCCACGGTGGCTCCCTCTGTGTACTAGCGTTGGCCAAGCCTGGCAGCTGGCAGCCGGGCGCCTGGGACCCTCTGGTCAAAGGCCCAGCCCCTTCCTTGTCCCTGCTCCCCTCCCGTTAGCCTAGTCCGCCTCCCGCATCGCAGCCTCCGTGAGACTGCCGCCTCCCCAGGACTTTACAGCAATAGCCAAGCTGGTGGGTCATTCATTTCCATTTTCTAACTCTGCTTGCCGGAAGCTCCCTAAGTGGAGCCCTCACTAGGCTTTTTGGTTTATCAAGATGATGATTACATTTTAAGCTTTGGAGCAGAGGGCACACACATTGAGGCTTTTTTTTGGGTGACTTTGTGAGCCAGAATTCGCTACGCCCCAGGCGGTCATGCCCCTTGCTCCCTCCAGCTGCAATTCTCTGCCGTCATCATCTGCTGATTGGCACAAGGCTTCCTTGCCACGCTATATATATTTTGGACATCTAAATCATTTCCTTTCCTCCGTGGGTAAGACCCACTGGTAGAACGGAACCAAATTTCTCAGCTGCAAAGGTAGAGAAGAAATTTGGGAGGATTTGATTTTGGCCCTCAGGGCACTGACAGCTGGGAAGCGACCACCATGCTGTATTTTCATGTTTTAAAGCAAAACAGCCAAAATTACTCAAAGGCATCAGGAAATGGGGCGTTTCTCTCTCTTGTCAAGGCCACAAATGACTTCCGTGGCTGGCTTCTTACCTCACTGGTTTCAAAGAGCAGCTCCCTCTCGTCGACCACGATTTTGTACGTGTTTGCCAGCGGTGCCCCGAAAGAGAGGATGTGCTCGTATTGGAAGACTTCCAACGGTCTTCCCTCCCCACGCTTGTACACAGACACAGCATCCGCGCTGACGCCCAGCCAGAGGTCCTGGGGGAAGCCGCCTTCCCTGCACTGTGGACCAGAGGCCCATCAGCAAGCAGTAAGAAACAGAGAACGTGGGAGAGGCTGAGTCAGGCACTCTGTGCAGAACACCGTATGCATCCAACACGTGCATGTGCCCAGGGAACCGAAAGAGGACATGTCGTCTCCCCATGGAGGCCTGATTGATTTCTGACTGGCTGACCCATATTGGGCATTTGGAAAACCCAATCTGTGAATCCTGACATCGGGCTTTGACTCCACCCTTTGATAACCTTACTCCGGGGGAAGTTGACAACGGCTGCCCCAGCAAACCCAGCAACGGAAGCCAGTCTCCTATTCCTAGCTCTGCCTCCGATCCTTTTTTTTTTTTGGATCATTATTCTTCCAATACAAAATCTAGTATCAGAGGAAAATTCTCAGAGAGAATCACTCTCTGCTGAGCGGTTTGGCTCCTCTTGGAAAACAGGAATCTTTTTTTTTTAAAGATTTTTGTCAGAGAAGGAGAGAGAGAGCACAAGCAGGGGAAGAGGCAGGCAGAGGGAGAAGCAGGCTCCCTGCTGAGCAGGGAGCCCGATGTGGGATTTGATCCCAGGACCCTGGGACCATGACCTGAGCCAAGGCAGACGCTTCACCGACTGAGCCGCTCACGATTCTTGACAAGAGGCAGTAATGACCTCTTGTGTGCACGGAGGTTAACAGGAATGTCACTGGTTTAATGACGGGCTTCCCTGCATGGATTGGTGCTGGGAAACAAGAGCCCCAATTCAGGGATGAGAAGTGGGTACGAGGGATGTACATTAGTGACACTGAGAAGAAGAGGTGTTGTATAAAGCCCCTGATTTACACCTAGAAACAAACCTAACTGAACCAACCCAGCAACCAAACATAGCATCCAATGAAAATCCACGAAGGGATCTTGGAATATATAATCAATACTTAGATTTTTAGAGAGCCTCATTTAAAAGGCATCAGATACCAAACACGCTGAATGGGATTGTGAGAAAAAAACTGAAAGCTCATCTAGACCAGGGGCTGGCAAACTTACCCGTTAAGGGGCAGGGAGGCAATATTTTAGGTGTCACGGGCCATGGACGGGGTCTGTCACGGCTACACAATGCCGCTATGTTAGTGTGAAAGCAGCTGGAGGAGGCAGAGATGGGAAGGAATATTGCTGTGTTCCAATAAATCGTGATAAAAGAAGGCAGGCAGGATGTGGCACACAGATTGCCAAGCCTAGAGCACTGGTAAGACTTCCTTTCAGTAAATGGTTTACTTAAGGGGCGCCTGGGCGGCTCAGTCGGTGAAGCGTCTGCCTTCGGCTCAGGTCATGGTCCCAGGGTCCTGGGATGAGTCCCGCATCGGGCTCCCTGCTCGGCGGGAAGCCTGCTTCTCCCTTTCCCTCTGCTCCTCCCGATTGTGCTGACAGATGAATAAATAAAACCTTTAACAATAAATAAATGGTCTACTTAAAAAAAAAGGGGGATATGAATCAGTATGGGTTACCGCTAATGGCTAAATTCCATTCGCGAAAAAAATTCTTCCCTGCAAACAGATATTCATGGGGAAAGAACTAAATGTAAAATCCAGGTATAGCTGACCCTTGACAACATGGGTTTGAACTTCGAGGGTCCACTGACAGGTGGATTTCTTTTTTTAATACAGTAGAGGGCTGTAAATGTATTTTCTCTTCCTTAGGATTCTCTCAATATTCTTTTCTCTAGCTCTAGTGTAAGAATACAGTATGTATGTAACATGCAAAATATGAGTTGAGTGTTTACGTTATTGGTCAGGCTTTCGGTCAAGAGCAGGCTATTCGTAGTTACACTTTAGGAAGTCAAAAGTTATTCACGGATTTTCAACTGCATTGTTCAAGGGTCAACTGTATCCGAAGTTTCTAATTTCATGTACATAATTCTAAAAAAAATTTTTTTTTTTAATTTTAAATGCTGATTTTTACCAGCACTTGTTAATTGGATCGATCTGTGGCTTCCGTAAGAAAGAAGTTACTTAAGAATAGGTGACCTCTTGGGGCGCCTGGGTGGCTCAGTTGGTTAAGCGACTGCCTTCAGCTCAGGTCATGATCTTGGAGTCCCTGGATCGAGTCCCGCATCGGGCTCCCTGCTTGTCAGGGAGTCTGCTTCTCCCTCTGACCCTCCCCCCTCTCATGTGCTTTCTCTCTCTCTCATTCTCTCTCTCTCTCAAATAAATAAATAAAAAATCTTAAAAAAAAAAAAAAAAAAAAAAAAAGAATAGGTGACCTCTTAATTTTCCATTCACTCCTAATACAGTGGAAGCATTTACTACAAGAGAGGAAAAAACTTTTGGTGGGTGAGAGGGTGTGCTAATGGTAAAGCATGGGGGGTGGGGGTGTTGCTCTAACAAAAGGGGCTAGAGAGCAAAGGTTCTATCTTGTCGTCCCGCCCTATGTACTTGGCCATGGCCGCACTAACGAGAAGCAGCCGTCAGTCCTCACCTCCACATCAAAGAGCGTCGACCCGTAGCCTGGCCACTCCTTGATCAAGGCCATGTACTTGGCCATGGCCTGTTCTTGGCCCATTCCCTGTAGCTTCTTCCATTTGTCAATGATACTGGCCCGAGCCGAGGAGACCTCCTCCTTGATCCACATGTCCAGCATCTGTTCCTCCTCGACCTTCTGCCGGACGACAGACCCTGTCCGGAAGCTGCGCCTCAGCGTCCCCTCCAGGAAGCTCGTCCGCCTCTTCTCCAGCCGCTCGCACGGGGTGAAGCTTTTGGTGGACTGGCTAATGCGGGCCTTCAGTCTCTGCAGGGAGTAGACATCCTCGAGGGGCGGCATGGAGGCGTGCAGCGAGTAGTCCCCCTGCAGGTACTGGAGCCGCAGGGCAGCAAGGACCTGCAGGTTCTCTTCGGGGGCCGGGTAGTGGCCACGGATAACCGCTTCGTGGGCCTGAAAGGAGGCAGGCAGCAACGTTAGGGGTGTGTGACCCAAAATCCATCAGCATCTCCCTCCAAATGTCACCTTCCCTGACAACTGTACCCTCCCCTGCTTTGCTGCTTGAAATCTCTCCCCAGCACAGACGGCATCTAACACATATTTTATCCCTTAATGTCTCTCTCCTCCCAGCTAGAACAGGTCTTGGCACAGGACCTCAGACAGCATGTGTTGTGGTTTCGTTCTAGAGATGCATGAAGGAGCAGCCGCCTCGGGCATGCTGGGAAATGTACTGTCATGCCTCACCCCTCCGGATCAACCACGAACTTAAGAAGAGTGTGAACAGGTTTCACCCCTGTTCCCCAGCAGAGGAATCCGTTTCTGAAAGTTCTTCTACCTGTTCAAACATAAACGCAAATTCCACGCTGTCTTTTGGCACGTTGTCTGTGTCCAGGAAGCAGTAAAGTTTGAAGTAGAATTTCCAGGGCAGGTCCCCCACCTCTGATGTGGCAGCCAGCCTACGGACAGAAGGCAAGGGAGGTTCAGAAAGCAAAAGGAGAAATGGCCTTTCGGTGCCACAAGGAATTGACTTTAGATGACTCATTCTTTACTAACTGTATTTAGCCAGAAGTGAAAAACACGCTTTCATTTTGGTCTCACTTTAAGACAACAAATGGGCAGCCTTCAATTACACTGTGCTAACAAGGATTTTCTGCAGGCCCCAGGCAAATTAGTACCGGCTAAACATTATGCTGAATCCATAACAACAAAAGAAACAAAGGCTCTATCTTCATTCCCTTTACTAACCCTCAAATAAACGACAATATTTACAAAAATCAGCACGAATATTATGGAGGCTGTGTTTATATTGAACAGGAATATCTTTTGTGCTACTTAGGGGATAAGAAAGTCCTAGATCGAATATCACAGGTGCGTGAGATATAAAATGCAGTTTGAAGAGTGTATGAGTTTGCTTGTGTCTGCTGGCCCCGTTTCGAAGCCAATGACGAGTGAAAAGCCTAGAATCAGGAAATTCCAAGGCAGTGTGTACAACAGGGGATTGAACGAATGGGGTAAAAAAACAATGGCGAGCTGAATCTTACTTGAGACGGGCTTTATCTAGGAATTAAGAAAAACAGGCAGCAGGGGGAGATGAAAAATTAAACATGCTTCAACACAAGTAAAAGAATAGAAACTCAAATGCACATTGAAGCCAAAAACGAATGGAAATTCAGATCCTCAACTCCTGCTCTTAATTTATTTCATCTGCTGGCACTCCAGGGAGAAGGAACTTACTTTTCAAACTTTGCTAACACGTCCGCTACGATGGTTCGGCTTTCAATGGCTTTATCGACGCTTCCGTTGTACTCAAACAAGGCAAACATGTTTCTGCTGTCCTCCATGGCCAGGCCTCTGATCAGCTTCTCCACCACCTGCAAGATACACCCCAAGGTCTTCAGCTTCCAGCACGTGGTTCTGGAATGTGCCTTCTCACCAGAGCCCCCAGCGAGCTGCCGACACGCGAGGGTCCAAGCAGCTCCCCCCACTGTCATGTGTGGTCACACAGAATTTCAAAAGTGCTGTTTTTCCATTGTTCCCTAGAAATAAGATTTCTCTTGTCTTTGTATAAAAAAAAAAAAAAATGCAGAGCATTTTGCCCACTGGTAGAGACAGACGCCAGGCAAAGTTCTCGCAAACCCATACTAGCAGGAAAGGCACACAAAAACTGAAGCCCTCTCTTTCATCGGATACATTCATCAACTTCCAAGAAACAATGGCTTCCACCGATGTTTCTCCTTTCCATGCCAGAAGCTTCTCTGGATTTTATTGCCCTACTCCTTTTAGCCAATTGGTTTTAGAATGCTAAATTTCAATTTTAAAAAAGGAAAAAAAAATGTGCTCATCTGACACATTATTGTAGATATTTGCATGGCAAACAGAGACCCCTTATTGGAGAGATGCTATGATAAATCCACACGCACCTGCTTCTTACATTAGCAGGATTAGGTCTCAGCTATTTTGGCACCAGCTTAATTTTTGTGTTTCTACTCATTTTTGATACATATTTTTATCTCGATACGTGAGTTTGGGTGTAGGTTCCATCTTGTTTATTGAGCTCCTACACTATGCACGTCACAACTACGCGGTAGCCCCCCTAACCGTGTACAACTTTCCTGACTTGTGTGCATCGCAGTTAGGTATCAGACAGGGGCTTCTCCCTCACCTCCCCGGCTGTGGTGTGGGAGTTGATGGTAATCTTGCAGGAGCCTCCCCCGTGGCAATACACCGTGGACGTCATTTCCTGCCTATGGATCAGAGCTTCTATTTCATCTCGGGAAGGCACAAACTCTCTGCATTTGGTTTTCTTGAGAGATTCATAAATGAAGAGGGAGTATTTTTCCATCTCGGTTCCTGGAAACTGTTCCCGTATCCTAGGAGACAAACACTTCACTGTTAATTGCTAGACTGAGGCTGGCTGGCGTCTGGGAGCCCGATGCTTTCAGCGCGCTGCCCACGAAGGCACCGAGGGGGCCCCCCATGGTGCAGAGCAAACACCAGCCACTTTCTGTGCAGGTTTTGTTTAAATGCAAACAATAAAAAAAAAAAAAATCCCAGTGAGCCAGGGTTGGATGGGGAGCAGCTGCAGGCTTGCTGAGAGCCATGTCTCATACCGTTGGATGAAAATCTTTTTTCCATGGGTCGTCAGTCTGAATCAGAACGTTTCTACCTATTTGATCTGGATCCAAATATCCAGGCTTCCCCCCTGCCCGCCGCCATTTATACAGGTGGTGGTAATTAAATGGACTCCACATCTTAGACGTTAGGACACTACACTGAAAGGGACCCGGTCCCCGCCACAGCCTTGTGTGGTTTGGCTTAGAGAGGACACCGCCCCTGTGTTGGCTGGTTCAAGGGACCCACGAGTGCGACCACACTAGGCGTCTTGTTTCCCGTCCTCTTCCTCCGAGCCACGGGGCCGCACAGCACCTGAGTGAGCGCCTGGATCGGGCTGTCTCGTACCTTCTCAGATGGAAGCGGAGGTACTTCAGGATCCCCCGGCTCGGCAAGAAGGTGCAGCTCAGACATGTCAGGATCTGCCAGCTGCAGAGGTTGCCCACGCTGCCCGGATGGGGCACTTTGTTGGTCTGCTTGATGAGCTGGCAGAACAGCTCGTCCCGCAGAGGGCGGAGGTCATGCCCTGTCTGCAGGATGCCCTGGATTATGGGGATGGGGTCAGACATGGCTTCCAGCTGCTGGAGGGAATTGAAGATCTTGATGGCTTCATCCTGAAGGGTGGTGTAGCCTTTGTCTTTGAGCACTAGGAGAAGAACACACACAGAAGCCTTTAGATGCAGGGCCTGGACATGCTACAATCTGAGCAGCACACACCCAAGGGGAAGGAATGGGGACAGACGGCAGCTTCGTGACGCGGTGCTCGCCACGTTCCCTGAACCTTCGAATCAGGCGAACAACGCTGTCAAAACACAGAGGTGGGCAAGTTATGTTGTTTTGTTATATAACTGAACTATTTTATTCTACAAAATGCTTGCTTAAAAAGTTGGTCGGTTGCCAAACAGGTTCCCGATTTATAATGTAAGACTCTCAGGATCTGGTTCTCTAGTAAATTCAGGCGACTCTGAGTTTGCAGGAGGGCTGGCATTTCCTGCCTCCCTCTAAAATTGTTCTTTTAGTTCAACAATGCGTGCATCACCACAGACAACAACGCTATGTGACCGAGCTAAGGAGTGACGAGGGCGAACAGAATCGTGTCCACCGCGGAGTATGGGAGGGGCCGGGCACTCACAGTTCAGGTTTATGTCTCCGTAGGGCAGGGGCAGCAGCGGGGAGTGCAGGGGGTGGTGCGTGTGGCGGAGGATGGGGTTCCGCTTGTAAATCTGCTCCACCACATCGGAGTTCAGGCAGTTCTCCTTGAAAACAGAGGACCCGGTCAAGCAAGCAAGCTTATCTAAAACACACATGTGTACAAGAACAAAAGCATCTGTATTTTTTCCTAAAATTTTTCTAGAGCACGAGCAGGTGGGGAGGGGCGGAGGAAGAGAATCTCAAGCTGACTCCATGCCCAGAGCGGAGCCAACATGGGCTCGATCTCACAACCCTGAGGTCATGACCTGAGCTGAAATCAAGAGAGTAGGAGCTTAACCGACTGAGCCACCCAGGTGCCCCAGCATCTGTGTTCTCCCACACATGAACATTTTCCAGCGTCTAAAGCATCCATGAGATACTAGAGAATCTAGCATTAATAATTTCAAGCACGGAGGCACCTGGGTGGTTGGTTAAGCATCCTACTCTTCATCTCAGCTCAGGTCTTGATCTCAGCGTCATGAGTTCAAGCCCCGTGTTGGGTTCCATGCTGGGCATCATGCTGGGCATGCAGCCTCCTTAAAAATAATAATAATTTTGGGGGACCTGGGTGGCTCCGTTGGTTAAGCATCCGTCTCTTGGTTTCGGCTCAGGTCATGATCTCAAAGTTGTGAGCTCGACCCCAGAGTCTGGCTCCGTACTCAGTGGGGAGTCTGCTTCTCCCTCTCCTTTTCCCCCTCCCTCTGCCCATGCAGTCTCTCTCTCAAATAAATCTTAAAAAAAAAAAATTTCAAGCACAAAGATACCCATAATCCGTTTGAAGACAAATCACAAATCACATTTTTCTCACACACAGCTCATTCTCTTCATTTCATGTGTATATATTTTCTCCTGGAGATTATATATACTTCAAAGAATTAAAGTTCTTTTGCTATTTAGCCATCAAACATTTAGCAAACCATGTATTTTCATCTATAATTTGCTTAATACATTGTTTTCATTCTTTACTTGATCTTCTGTATTTTCTCTACATCTGAAAATTACACATGTTGATATGTTATTAGAGAGACTGTTCAACATGTCTAACCTCTTTCCTGAAATTTAAGAGATCCCTTCGTAGAAATTCATCATGTATTTATGCTCCTAAAATGTTAATTTGGGATTCGAAAAAGGCAAAGTCCTTTTAGAACGTTAAACAATCAGAAAAGTTGGAGGAGAGGTAACGAATCATTCTCTTACGGTAATTTTCACTATGAAACTTTTTTAATAACGCCCAATTGAAAGCCAGGAAAAAAAAAACAACTTTATTTCAACAATTCTGTATGGGTTTAATTAGGGCAACCTAATTTTTTAAAAAGGACTGTTTCATATTTGGAAAATTCTATTACTCTTTTAATGACAGATTTCAAATTAGAGAACACAGGAATAGATAAGACACAGCTTTGAAGAGAAAGTTCAGTGATGTGTTTTCGCTTTTTCAAAAAAAAACCTTCAAATTTTTTTTAATGCTAGAAATGAAATTGCTAGTATTTAGCATCCTGGGTTTCATGGAAAGCTCTGCAGAGTTTTGGAGAATATCTGATTTCATGGAATTTAGCTCCAAATACCCAGAAAAAACATCACTTTGGAATCCACAGGCAGACTTGAATTCAGTGGGAAATGATATCCTATGGACATATTAGACCCTCTCCCACCTCCGTGAAATCTAGCTGGCCTCCTGGATCTGATGAGCTAATTTCCTTTGATGTAGATCAGTAAACACCTGTCTTGCTAGCATTCTCAAATCTTTTCTGTCACTATTCCAGCTCTTTGCTTGGTATTGGGAATCTATCTGATGGTAACTAAGAGGAACAGCAGTAAAAATAATCCCCTTGACCTGGTTCTGCATCAGGGACTGATCAGCTACGTGAACAATGCAACCAGAATATTCCACGTCTCTGTTTCCATTCCTGAAAAATGAGTGTGGCATCTCTGTGCATGGCTGCCATGTAATTATCCGTTCAATGTATACTCCCTGAGCAATTCATCTTTATGAAAAGGAAATTACAATTTAACAATGTCAGTGTTGGTCCAGAGACTTGGAAGCTTCCTGTGAGTTTGGAGGTGCCTATAAAGATTCCAAGTTTTCTAGACCAATCCAGGCTGCTGGTGACCCCCGCTGTGTGGTCCGGTCACTGTACAGTAAGAGGAGAATTACTGTGTTGCTCCGAGAAGGTCCCCACCCCAGGGCTCAAGGGCATCCTGTGGCAGCAGGTCATCCCCACACAGATCACACCATGTCCCTGGGATGGGGAGCCCTACACCCCAAACCACAAACCATCTAACATCCGGGTTTGCCTCGGCAGCAACATCTGACGCCTCCCTGAAGACAAAGTACTTTTAGTGTCAAATTTCACCTAAGCACTACATTTCAATTTCTAAAAGCCGTGATATTCTAACAGAAAATTAATCAAAAGTTAGTTTTGATGACGGAATAAAAATGGAGCTTGACCGACGTCCCAATGTTCCAAGGGGGGTTGGGGGGGGAATCCGCGAGCTACCGTGACCCAGCCCTTGAGCTCGGGTCCGCCGTACCTTGATGTCCTGAATCAGTTGCTGGGTGGGAGTGTCGATCGGGGCCTTGGTGTCCGTCACATTCTGGATGGCGCTGGACCACCTGGTGGCCTCGTTGAGCAGCTTGGTATAGAGCCGGTAGCAGTGCTTGCGACCGTACACGGTGACGTTCCAGTAGCCTGCGGTAGAGCGCACGCGCAGCGCGTCACCCTCCGCACGGGGGCGCGCCCCCCGGCCACCCCGCAACCGGGCAACCCGGCAACCCCGCAACCGGGCAACCCCTCAACCCGGCAACCCCGCAACCGGGCAACCCGGCAACCGGGCAACCCGGCAACCCCGCAACCGAGCAACCCCTCAACCCGGCAACCCCGCAACCCGGCAACCCCTCAACCCGGCAACCCCGCAACC